>NC_064638.1:66288394-66614227 GCF_023864345.2 Schistocerca serialis cubense
TTAAGCTGATTGTGCGATACTTCTCGCACTTATCAGCTCTTGCCGTCTTCGGAATTGTGTGGATGATGTCAGATGGTATATCGCCAGACTCATATATTCTGCACACCAACGTGAATAGTCGTTTTGTTGCCACTTCCCCCAATGATTTTAGAAATTCTGATGGATTGTTATCTATCCCTTCTGCCTTATTTGACCGTAAGTCCTCCAAAGCTCTTTTAAATTCCGATTCTAATACTGGATCCCCTATCTCTTCTAAATCGACTCCTGTTTCTTCTTCTATCACATCAGACAAATCTTCACCCTCATAGAGGCTTTCAATGTATTCTTTCCACCTATCTGCTCCCTCCTCTGCATTTAACAGTGGAATTCCCGTTGCACTCTTAATGTTACCACCGTTGCTTTTAATGTCACCAAAGGTTGTTTTGACTTTCCTGTATGCTGAGTCTGTCCTTCCGACAATCATATCTTTTTCGATGTCTTCACATTTTTCCTGCAGCCATTTCGTCTTAGCTTCCCTGCACTTCCTATTTATTTCATTCCTCAGCGACTTGTATTTCTCTATTCCTGATTTTCCCGGAACATGTTTGTACTTCCTCCTTTCATCAATCAACTGAAGTATTTCTTCTGTTACCCATGGTTTCTTCGCAGCTACCTTCTTTGTAGCTATGTTTTCCTTCCCAACTTCTGTGATGGCCCTTTTTAGAGATGTCCATTCCTCTCCAACTGTACTGCCTACTGCGCTATTCCTTATTGCTGAATCTATAGCGTTAGAGAACTTCAAACGTATCTCGTCATTCCTTAGTACTTCCGTATCCCACTTCTTTGCGTATTGATTCTTCCTGACTAATGTCTTGAACTTCAGCCTACTCTTCATCACTACTATATTGTGATCTGAGTCTATATCTGCTCCTGGGTACGCCTTACAATCCAGTATCTGATTTCGGAATCTCTGTCTGACCATGATGTAATCTAATTGAAATCTACCCGTATCTCCCGGCCTTTTCTAAGTATACCTTCTCCTCTTGTGATTCTTGAACAGGGTATTCGCTATTACTAGCTGAAACTTGTTACAGAACTCAATTAGTCTTTCTCTTCTTTCATTCCTTGTCCCAAGCCCATATTCTCCTGCAACCTTTTCTTCTACTCCTTCCCTTACAACTGCATTCCAGTCGCCCATGACTATTAGTTTTTCGTCCCCCTTTACATACTGCATTACCCTTTCAATATCCTCATACACTTTCTCTATCTGTTCATCTTCAGCTTGCGACATCGGCATGTATACCTGAACTATCATTGTCTGCTGTCGATTCTGATTAGAACAACCCGGTCACTGAACTGTTCACGGTAACACACCCTCTGCACTACCTTCCTATTCATAACGAATCCTACACCTGTTATACCATTTTCTGCTGCTGTTGATATTACCCGATACTCATCTGACCAGAAATCCTTGTCTTCCTTCACTTCACTGACCCCTACTATATCTAGATTGAGCCTTTGCATTTCCCTTTCCAGATTTTCTGGTTTCCCTACCACGTTCAAGCTTCTGACATTCCACGCCCTGAGTCGTAGAACGTTATCGTTGATTATTCAATCTTTTTCTCATGGTAACCTCCCCCTTGGCAGTCCCCTCCCGGAGATCCGAATGGGGGACTATTCCGGAATCTTTTGCCAATGGACAGATCATCATGACACTTCTTCAAATACAGGCCACATGTCCTGTGGATACACGTTACGTGTCTTTAATGCAGTGGTTTCCATTACCTTCTGCATCCTCATGTCGTTGATCATTGCTGATTCTTCCGCCTTTAGGGGCAATTTCCCACCCCTAGGACAAGAGAGAGCCCTGAACCTCTATCCGCTCCTCCGCCCTCTTTGACAAGGCCGTTGGCAGAATTAGGCTGACTTCTTATGCCGGAAGTCTTCGGCCGCCAATGCTGATTATTTATCAAAATTTAGGCAGCGGCGGGGATCGAACCCGGGACCGAAGACGTTTTGATTGTGAATCAAAGACGCTACCCCCTTTTTTTTTTTTTTTTAGACACTTCGATATTGTTTTTAAATAAAGAAAATATTAAACACCAAAGAAGGTTTGACCTCAGAACCTATTGCTTAGCAGCCAAACACTTTTTTTTTAATATGAACAAACGAGGAACATAGAAATAAAAAAAAAATTGATGCATCGGCCGGGAATCGAACCCGGGCCGCCCGCGTGGCAGGCGAGCATTCTACCGCTTTTTTTTTTTTTTTTTTTTTTGACAGACACTCTATCCATCCTTTTTTTTTTTGAACCGCTTTTTTTTATACAAATACATAAATAAGATTTCCATACAAGTTAAATGAAGGTGATAATAAAAAATAAAAATTCGTATTCCAAGCGGATTTTTTTTATCTTGTTTTTGGGAGCAGCAAGGCAGGGTAAACAAACAATCTTTATTCGTACAATTGTACTATCGTAGGGATAAGAAAAGGATCGAGAGAGCAAAAACAAAGCAAAAACAATTTGTAAACCAGAAAATCAACGTAAAGGCCGCCCTTTTTTTTTTTTTTGTAACATGAATAAAGTAAATGACAATCCTAGTCACGGGCGGGAGTGAAAATGAAGTTATCATCTGCATCACAATCCCTGCAGCACACGGTGTCGCATCATAAATCTGGCAGACAGCCTTATAATCTTGACCATTTCTGCTTTTGTGGGCGGCATATTTTTATGTATTTCTCCTGCGTCGACCATGTAGGGGCCAGTTTTCTTCTCAGTGTGCTGTATGCCAATATAACTGAACCGCGCAGTATTGTCTCTAGTCGTTCTGCTGCAGGAGTCTTCTCAGTTCTGGGACACCCCAGCTGTCGGGCGGATTGTGAAAAACACTTCCTAAAAAATTGGAAAAGTAAGTCCTGTATTTCGTATGACTCCGTATGAGCTCGTGTTGTTCTTGTAAATACATCCAATAATCCATCACGGACTTAATATCGTACGAATACAAATATTTCGTCGCATGTCCAGCGATCCAATTGACCGCATACGTCTTTTGTTTGGGAAAAAAGGTCTTGTCCGGTAGAAAAAGTACATCCGATGTGATTTCTGTGTAGTTAGTGCGTCGAAGGAAGGCCAATATTCGACGCGTCAGCATCCAGACGTCCCTCGCTGCGCCACACACTAAACCATGTTCTTCCGTTGCTAACAGGCCACAGTTTGTGCAAAGAGGAGAATCGACCATATGAATTGTATGTAATTGACTCCTGGTCACAAGTTTACGGTTTATAAGAATGTACCACATCGATCTCGCTGCTGTTGACAGTAATGGAGTATGCACTGCACACCAAATGTGGTTCCACGTTCTCGACAGGTATTTGAATTCCATTACGTTGCGGGCATGGTGATCCATCAAGCACCTATAGATCTCCCGAGTCGTGGGTATTCTCGTCGAAGGTACTTTCAGACGAATATAACTGTAATCAACAAGAAATGAGGCAATGTGTGCAAGAGAAGGCGAAATATTGCCCACCGCAATAGGGGGTTCGTACGAAGGCGGAACAAGTACTTCTATCAGAGCTGACGTTATGGTGTGCTTTCGTTGTTGCCAATTTCGTATCATCGCTCGCATGTAAAGCGCCAGAGCTTTGTTTCGCACGTTTGTGAGGTTGAGGCCACCGTTCCGGAATTGTAGCGTTAACCTGTCATATGTGATCTTAAATAACATCCCAGTAATAACATAGTAACCAAAGGCAGACATGAGGCGGTCTGCAATACCCTTCAGTATTGGTAGGATCTGCGCTAAATGGGGCAGTCGTGACGCTATGTGAACGTTAGTGTATGCCACACGCTGGATCATGTCAAAGGCTCTCAGTGAGTTGTTCCGTATCGCCAGACGAACATTTTGCAGAAGCCGCCGAGAACTCGCCGCCGCTGACCGCCGTAGTGAACGGGTAAATGTGATCCCCAGACATCTCAGCGATTCCACCGTCTGAAACGGTCCCGGTACGTCTTCCAGACCCCGTCCAATGTGCATAATTTTGGATTTCGTCATGTTAATGACACTGCCTGCTGCCGTCCCGTAAGAGTCTAGATATTCAACAGCCTGATGCACTTCATGACCTGATCTGACAAGAAGGATCAGGTCGTCCGCATATGCGCGACAAACGAAAGAGGTCTCATTAAGCGCTATCCCAGTAAGTGAGCGCCTCATAACACACATCAGCGGCTCAAGCGCTATCGCAAACAGCATCATGGAGAGTGGGCACCCTTGTCGGACGGAGCTGTTAATAGGAACCGAGTCCGCTTCCCGACCGTTTACAATCACCTTCGATGTAGCCCCTCTTATTAGCCTCATAATGATGGAGATGAAAACAGGTGGAATCTCCATTCGGCTCATGACTGACGCCACGAAGTCATGGTTTATCCTGTCGAACGCACGATCGAAGTCCACAGATATCATCGCTGCTCGCATTTTACAAGTTTCCGCAAGGGCGATAACGTTACGGTATTCACTTAACGCCGAGGAGATGTTGCTTCGCACCCCTAGGCAAGCCTGATCAGGGGATATTGTCCTGGATATCGCCAGCTTGAGACGAGACGCTAGTAGCCGTGCAAAAATTTTATAATCGGTGTTTAGCATAGTGAGAGGCCGATATTGATTAACACTGCGACTCCCCGCCATCTTCGGGATGGGAAGAAGAAAGCCCGTCACAAAACCCGACGTTAGGCGCATGTTCGGACTCATCGCCTCATTGTACATCGACACCAACTGTGGCATCATCATGTCCACGAATTCTCGATAAAACTCTAGCGTAATCCCATCTGGCCCCGGTGATTTATGGGCAGCTCCTTTTGTGAGTGCCACCTTTATATCGTCTTCTGTGAGTGGCTCCATAAGCGCTGCCTTATCCGTCTCTGTCAGTGTCGTTTGCAGATGTTGCAGTATCTCTTCCCCCACCAGACGGTCCGTCGGTGTACCGGCATAGAGATGGCGGAAATGCTCTAAAAAGTCATTTGCAATGTCCTGTTGTGTTGTCAGTTGACGGCCATCTAAACCGTGGAGCACTGTTACCAATGCCCGGCGGTAACGCTTATGTTCCCGCGACACATGGTGCATCGAGGTACGTTCCCCAGTGATGGTGTCAAGACATCTTGCCCGTATTGGGATGCCACCCAGTCGTCGTCGCGTGATCGATAGGATTTGTGCCTTGACACGATGAACTTCCGCATGATGTTCTGCCGACGGCACCTGGAAGGACAGCTCACGAAGCATGGTGTAATAATAATCGAGAGTGTCTCTCTGCCATCTCGCCTTATCCCGACCATACTGTATTAGAGCTCTTCTTATTGCCGGCTTAGTGCACTCGAGCCACCATTGAAGCACGGAGGTATACGTTGGTAGACGGCGTTGACATGTGGCCCATACCTCCTCGACTCTCTGACGACATTCGGGGTCCGCCAAAAGGGACGAATTGAGCTTCCATGTCCCGCGGCTTCTCCACACACTTTGCCTAGGGAGTGACATGGTACAAATGTAAGCCAGATGATCAGGAAATGCCGCAGGCCATCGTTCCGCGTCGACCACCTTATCCTGTAGGCCAACCGAAACATATATTCGATCGAGTCTGCTCGCCGAGTGACTGGTAAAAAAAGTATATCCCTCACGGTTCCTATGAATCATGTCCCAGGTGTCGCTTAACTCCAGATCCCGGCATAGCACATGCAATTCACGACAGGTATTGTAATGTGGTGTCTGGTCTTTTTGGGCTAAAACACAATTGAAGTCACCACCTATAATGAAATGATCGAATCTGCCGGTAAATAAGGGCACAATCTCTTCCGAATAAAATCTCGCACGCGCCCGTCTGTTGTCTGTGCCGGAAGGGGCATAAACATTGAGAATGCGAATTCCATTAACAGTTATCGCCAGTCCTCGTGCCGAAGGTAGATAAGCCAGGTCTCGGACCGGAATCCCGTCCCGGACCAATATCGCCGTTCCACTGTCGTTGTTCGAGTGCGGCGAGGTGTAGGAGATGTATCCATGTACATCCTGGAACTCAGGAATGTAAATTTCCTGCACCATCAGTATATCCACATCCGACGCGTATATCATGTCCCTAAACAACTGCTGTTTCACGGGCGATCTAATGGTATTTACATTCACTGTCCCTATTCTGTATGCCTGGGGTCGAGTAGCTGTCATCTCCACATGATGTTAAAATGACAAAGTTTCACCGTGTCGATAGTCCCTTTGCGCATCCGCCGAGGGTCGCCCGAGGAACGTGTCCCTGCGGCATTAGGTTTCTTGAGATGCGGACGGATGCAAGGCCCCGCCAATAGAATGGTCCGCATCGGTGATGTCGTCGTCCTGCTCATACCAGCTGATACTATTGGTGTGCTGCAAATTTTCCTGTGCGGCATTGATGTGTGACATCTGTTGTTCTTTCGCAGCTGCAGACTCCACCGCCGAAGGGGTAGCAGGCCCCTGAGCGGATGCGTCGTCTGAACGATATGACATCATTTCACTGTCCGAATTCATATGATCTGCGACATCCGAAGCTTGTGGTTCCATGTCAGACAGGTCCATAGTGTTAGACTCGTCTGGCGTCCCTAGAAGAGAAGGGAGCGTCGCCGCCGAGTTTAGTCGGCGCTTCTTGCGGCGCTTTGGCGAGCGTTGTTTGCGGGCCCTAACCTCGGCCTCTGGTGTTGGCGCATCTTGCATCTCCTGCGTTCCCGCCGCCGCCACAATGCCCTGGGGCCGTTCAGCTTCCATGCCTATTGTGATGCTCTCATCCTCTTTCTGCGCCACCTGTAGTGTCTGAGATCGGAGGTTGGTCGGAGCCATTCCTTCTTCAGTGGCGTCCGAAGGCGCCTCAATCAACTGCGGCGTCGGTTCGATGGTGCGCTCCGACCTCCCCGCGAAGTGCCGTCACGTAAGTCATCGGCAGTGACGTTGGTGTAGTCGGATTCTGGAAGTCTCCGCTGGGGAGTTGCACGAGTCTCCTCTGCATACACGCTGATCGAAGATGTCCTTCACCACCACACCCGGAGCATGTCCGGGGCTGTCCATCATAGATGACAATAGCTCTACAGCCGCCGATGTTTATGTACGATGGCACATGTTTCGTAAGGGCAATTCGCACCTGTCGGACACCATTGAGCACTGGATACGTGCTAAAACTTGCCCAGCGTTCGGCCGTATGACTAATAACTCTGCCATATGGCTGGAGTGATTCAGTGACCAATGATTCGGGTACCTCGAAAGGCAGCTCGAAGATTCGAATCGTACGCACGCCCAGGCCCGAAAGAGCGACTAAAACTTCGCCAACATGACCATCGGAGTGTCGGAACTGGAATCCTCGTTTGGCGGCTTCAATGATCCTATCACATGCTGCGTCGTCAATCATCTTTACGTAAAGAGTGCTGCTCACGATTGATAAATGAATTCCAATAATCTCAGTGTAATTAAGATGCACTTCGTCCCTCAAGAAACGTTCGATTTCGAAAGCCTTCGGTCTTGCATACTCGTTACAGAACGTGAACTGTATCGTGGTTTTTCGGAAATTGTGTGCCATTGCGTTCGATTCAAACAGTAACACACGCGAGTGACGACGGTGTAAACACCGCTTCTTCCGCGACCATTCGCAGTCGAGACGTAAACAAGTCCGAGCTGTTCCGCGGCGAAAGGCGGACTGCGCCCCTAGACCCCTAGACTAAGCTTACCCACTACTTAATCTAACTTAAACTAACTTACGCTAAGGACAACACACACATCCATGCCCGAGGGAGGACTCGAACCTCCGACTGGGGGAGCCACGCGGATCGTGACAGGACGCCTAGACCGCGTGGCTACACCGCGCGGTGGGCGGCGCTGAGGATGAAGATATCGACTTCGTCTCGCCCAATTGCCGGCCGAGTACCATCCGCCAATGACAAGACGACAACGGACAGAGACCTACTCGGAAGATAGGAGAGCAGCTCTCGCCCACTTGGATATAGATTATCGTACAGGGCTGGCTTAGGGAACGCCGTTTAGTGAACTCTTAGGAATGAACAGACAGTTGTAAATTGCATTTGCCATGTACTGTGAAGTTTACTTATGATTATTTGAACTTAGACATTGAGGGCCTTTTTGTGTTATATTATATGCACTGTTGCAGGCATCACTATAAGATATGCCACAAAAATTAGAAACCTTCTAACTCATTTGTGTGACTTTGTTACTAATTTGTTGGAATGTTGTAGAACCTTCGTTCTCCTATCCTGTAACCTGACCCTGGGGCATAGCTGTGTAGAAGTTGCAGGGAGAAGTTGTCTTCGCCGCGGAGTACTGCACCAGAAGCCGTTTTACGAACTCACAAACTCGACTACCGTTACAACAGTGGCAACTCGGCCTCCACAGCAGTAGTGACGAGGCTTTGCAAAATAAAGATGCTTAGAAAATAATGTTTACCTCCAATTATGAGGGCCTGGTGAGAGATTTCGTCTGATGTCATGCAGCCCACATAAAATAACTATCATGTGTTTCCTTCTTCATGACAGTTCTCGACCGCACTCTGCAGGGGCAATGAAGATGCTCCTGCAGCGGTTTCAATGGGGATTTGATCACCGATAATACAGTCCGTAATTGGCTTCCCGTGAATTACATCTCTGCTGGCTGTGAAGAAAACGTTTTGTCACGCACAACGAGTTGTAGACTAGCGTGGAGAACTGGCGGAAACTACATGCGGCTGCCTTTTATGACGAGGGTATCGGCAAATCGGTACAACGCTACGACATATGCCTCAGTGGGAGCGACTACTATGTATCGAAGTAGCTGGGGTGCCTTTTATGACGAGGGTATCGGAAAATTGGTACAACGCTACAACAAATGCCTCAGTGGGAACGGCTATGTAGCGAAGTAGCTGGAAGGTGTAGCTAACTGTTTTCATCAGACAACACTATATATGGGTGACGTCTTAACGATTTGTTGCTTTAAAAACTGATTTCGTTACTCAATTGGATGAATAGGCATCCACAATGAAGAACATCTGATTTGTTAAGAGCGGTTAATACATGACAATAAAGTTCATTGTTAACTTCTTTTCTGCAGGAAAATGGCGCTTGGAACAAAAGAAACAAACCTCTTTGAAATGCTACACTGGTTTATAGAAAAAAACAAACGTTATTGGGAAAACTGTGTAGGCGGGTGTACAGATGAAGGTCGTTGTACGGTTCGCTGTTCGCCAGATTCCAAGTTCTGACCCGTAAAAAGGCTCCTCATGCCATTTGGACAAACTATTCTGTTCACTGAGAAGCACTGGCATCAAAAAGCATGAGCCTTGTCCTTCATGAGGGTTTTCAACCAGTAATCGGTCTGTTATATAAACCGTGACTGGCACCAACTATAACAGGCGAAAGTTTTGATGAGCATTAAATATGCGCTATATTAAAAGTCGACCAATGCGCCGACGGCTGGTTCGTGTTCGCAACAGCGAACATATTTCATGTAAGTAACAAGGCCCTACGAGTTTTGATATCTTCCGTAACATTCTATTTATTTGAGATAGATCTTTCAGTATTGGCAGTCATCAACACGAAGCGTAGATCGTGATTTAATGTGCAGAAAGAGGAGCGAGTCCCAATTTCCAGATTTGTGCCGAGATTTGAAGAACTGATGATGAAGAAGCAAGCTCATCATTCCCATTGCTTCCGTTGCAAAAATAAGATGTAATAACATTAAAAACTTATTAAAAATGTTATGTCAACAGTTAATAAAGTAATAACTACTCTTACTCATTTTAGAAACTTAAGTTTATGTACCCCCGTACTTCGAGTCGGATGTCATGTGCGGAAGGAGCCGTGGGTGTTTATGTTCGGGTAAAGGGAGCCGTGAAACCAGGAAGTTTAAAAACTCCTCGTGTAAACTATAACAGGCGTATGTCTTGATGTCGATTAACTATGCTCTTCCACCAACTTTAGGACATTCTTTGCAACATTTCTAGCAGTTGATATAAAGGCAAACAATAGTTGAACTGTGTTGGGAGATTTTACAACAATTTCAAGATTTCCACCTTATCAACTCAGTACAAAGTTACAACTATATATCAACAATCCCTGGAGAACGAGAGTAGTGAAAACCGAATATGAAATCCAATTATCTGCCTCTAGCTTCGTAAAGAGGTTAAGACTGTTCAAAGCGAAGGAGGCAGGCGGTTTTAACGGAATTCCTATGACACTGCATTGACTGCGGCGTTAGTCCCTTTTACAGCTCATATTCTCCCGTAGAGTCAACAGTCACACGTGACTAAAAAGTGAAATAAGTCACACTTGTTTACAGAAAGGCTAAAAAAAAGAATGCAAAAAACTACAGACCATTATCGCCAACGGGCCCCTGTTCAGAACCCTAGAACACATGTTAAACTCAAACACTACGACGTTTCCGGAAAGAAAGTAGCTTCTGTCGAAGAATCAGGACGGATTCAGGAAAAAAAAGAAAACAACAGTCGTTCGAAACACAGTTTACTTTATTGTTCCTAGATACCTTGCAGACAGTAAATACAGGTGAATATGTATGCTCCATCTTCATGTATTTCTGAAAAGTTCGATACTGAAGCTTCGTCGTCTTATAACCGAGATATTATCGTACCAAGTGTCTCCAGGGATTTGCAGCTGGTTTGATGACTTTTCGAGTAATAGAACCCAGTCCGTTACACTGGGCGGCGAAGGTTCAATACAAACGATGGAAATGTCTGGTATGTCTCATGCAAGCCCATTAAGACATAATATTCTCAGCTTACATTGAAATGATGAATGTCATGGGGTAGAGCTATACACATATATGGATGGCGGTAGTGTTGCGTACACAAGGTATATAAGGGTATTGCATTGGCGGAGCTGTTTTTTGTACTCACGTGATTCATGTGAAAAGATTTCCGACCGTATTACAGTCGCATGACAGTAACAGACTTTGAACGTGGAATCGTAGTTGGAGCTACATGGGACTTTCCATTTCGGAAGTCGTCAAGAAATTCAATATTCCGAGATCCACAGTGTCAAGAGTGTGCCGAGAATACCCAAATTTCAAACATTACGTCTCACTGCGGACAACACAGTGGCCGATAGCCTTCACATAACTTACGAGAGCAGCGGCGTTTGCGTACATTTGTAAATGCTAACAGAGAAGCTACACTGCGTGAACTAACTGCAGAAATCAATGTGGGACGTACGAAGAATGTATCCGTAACGGCAGACTTTGGCGTTGTGCTATGACAGTAGACGACCGACGCGAGTGCTTTGCCAACAGAACGGCATTATCTGCAGCGCCTCTCCTGGGCTCGTGACAATGTGCGTTGGATCCTAGAGGACTGGAAAACCACGTCCTGGTCAGATGCGTTCCAATTTCACTTGGTAAGAGCTGATGTTATAGTTCGAGTGTGGTGTAGATCCCACGAAGCAATGGACCAAAGCCCGCAGCTCGTGGTCGTGCGGTAGCGTTCTCGCTTCCCACGCCCGGGTTCCCGGGTTCGATTCCCGGCGGGGTCAGGGATTTTCTCTGCCTCGTGATGGCTGGGTGTTGTGTGCTGTCCTTAGGTTAGTTAGGTTTAAGTAGTTCTAAGTTCTAGGGGACTGATGACCATAGATGTTAAGTCCCATAGTGCTCAGAGCCATTTGAACCAATGGACCAAAGTTGTCAACAAGGCAATCTGGTGGTGCCTTCCCAATGGTGTGGGCTGTATTTACATGGTATGGAGTGGGTCCTTTGGTCCAACTAAACTGATCATAGACAGGAAATGGTGCAGTAGTAGTTCAGAGGATGTCGAGGGCTGTTGTTGTTCTAGGACATTATCATCGATGATAAAGAACGTCCGTCCTCAGAGACCAAAAACAGGAAAAGTCAACGTAATATTGGTAAACTGCAGGAGTATCCAGGGCAAGGTTCCTGAATTAGTATCTCTTATTGAAGGAAATAGTGCGCATATAGTATTAGGAACGGAAAGTTGGTTAAAACCGGAAGTGAACAGTAACGAAATCCTAGACACAGAATGGAATATATACCGCAAGGATAGGATAAACGCCAATGGTGGAGGAGTATTTATAGCAGTAAAGAATTCAATAATATCCAGTGAAGTTATTAGCGAATGCGAATGTGAAATAATCTGGGTTAAGTTAAGTATCAAAGGTGGGTCAGATATGATAGTCGGATGCTTCTATAGACCACCTGCATCAGCAACCGTAGTAGTTGAGCGCCTCAGAGAGAACGTGCAGAACGTCGTGAAGAAGTTTCGTGATCATACTATTGTAATAGGGGGAGACTTCAATCTACCAGGTATAGAATGGGATAGTCACACAATCAGAACTGGAGCCAGGGACAGAGACTCTTGTGACATTATCCTGACTGCCTTGTCCGAGAATTACTTCGAGCAGATAGTTAGAGAACCAACTCGTGAAGCTAACGTTTTAGACCTCATAGCAACAAATAGACCGGAACTTTTCGACTCCGTGAATGTAGAAGAGGGTATCAGTGATCATAAGTCAGTGGTTGCATCAATGACTACAAGTGTAATAAGAAATGCCAAGAAAGGAAGGAAAGTATATTTGCTTAACAAGAGTGATAGGGCACAAATCGCAGAATATCTGAGTGACCACCATCAAACGTTCATTTCTGAGGAAGAGGATGTGGAACAAAAATGGAAAAAATTCAGAAACATCGTCCAGTACGCCTTAGATAAGTTCGTACCGACTAAGGTCCAAAGCGAGGGGAAAGATCCGCCGTGGTATAACAATCATGTACGAAAGGTACTACGGAAACAAAGAAAGCTTCATCATAGGTTTAAGAGTAGTCGAATCATAGCTGATAAGGAAAAGCTGAACGAAGCGAAAAAGAGCGTAAAGAGAGCAATGAGAGAAGCATTCAACGAATTCGAACATAAAACATTGGCAAACAATCTAAACAAGAACCCTAAAAAGTTTTGGTCATATGTAAAATCGGTAAGCGGATCTAAATCCCCTATTCAGTCACTCGTTGACCACGATGGCACCGAAACAGAGGACGACCGAAGAAAGGCAGAAATACTGAATTCAGTGTTCCGAAACTGTTTCACTGCGGAAAATCGTAACACGGTCCCTGACTTCAGCCGTCGCACGGACGCCAAAATGGAAAATATTGAAATAAACGATATCGGAATTGAAAAACAACTGCTATCACTTAGTAGCGGAAAAGCATCCGGACCAGACGAGATACCCTTAAGATTCTACAGTGATTATGCTAAAGAACTTGCCCCCTTTCTATCAGCAATTTATCGTAGATCGCTGGAAGAACGTAAAGTACCTAGCGACTGGAAGAAAGCGCAGGTCGTTCCCATTTTCAAGAAGGGTCATAAATCAGATGCGAATAATTATAGGCCTATTTCGCTTACGTCAATCTGTTGTAGAATAATGGAACATGTTTTGTGTTCTCGTATTATGACGTTCTTAGATAATACAAATCTCCTTCATCATAACCAACATGGATTCCGCAAACAGAGATCATGTGAAACTCAGCTCGCCCTATTTGTCCAAGAAATTCACAGTGCCGTAGACACTGGCGAGCAGATTGATGCCGTATTCCTGGACTTCAGGAAGGCATTTGATACGGTTCCGCACTTACGTTTAGTGAAAAAAATACGAGCTTACGGAATATCGGACCAGGTTTGTGATTGGATTCAGGATTTCCTAGAAGAAAGAACACAACATGTCATTCTTAACGGTTCAAAATCTGCAGATGTAGAGGTAATTTCGGGAGTACCGCAGGGAAGCGTGATAGGACCTTTATTGTTTACAATATACATAAATGACTTAGTTGACAACATCGGTAGCTCCGTGAGGCTATTTGCAGATGACACGGTTGTCTACAAGAAAGTAGCAACATCAGAAGACTCGTACGTACTCCAGGAGGACCTGCAGAGGATTAATGCATGGTGCGACAGCTGGCAGCTTTCCCTAAACGTAGATAAATGTAATATAATGCGCATACATAGGGGCAGAAATCCATTCCAGTACGATTATGCCATAGGTGGTAAATCATTGGAAGCGGTAACGACCGTAAAATACTTAGGAGTTACTATCCGGAGCGATCTGAAGTGGAATGATCACATAAAACAAATAGTGGGAAAAGCAGGCGCCAGGTTGAGATTCATAGGAAGAATTCTAAGAAAATGTGACTCATCGACGAAAGAAGTAGCTTACAAAACGCTTGTTCGTCCGATTCTTGAGTATTGCTCATCAGTATGGGACCCTTACCAGGTTGGATTAATAGAAGAGATAGACATGATCCAGCGAAAAGCAGCGCGATTCGTCATGGGGACATTTAGTCAGCGCGAGAGCGTTACGGAGATGCTGAACAAGCTCCAGTGGCGGACACTTCAAGAAAGGCGTTACGCAATACGGAGAGGTTTATTATCGAAATTACGAGAGAGCACATTCCGGGAAGAGATGGGCAACATATTACTACCGCCCACATATATCTCGCGTAATGATCACAACGAAAAGATCCGAGAAATTAGAGCAAATACGGAGACTTACAAGCACTCGTTCTTTCCACGCACAATTCGTGAATGGAACAGGGAAGGGGGGATCAGATAGTGGTACAATAAGTACCCTCCGCCACACACCGTAAGGTGGCTCGCGGAGTATAGATGTAGATGTAGATGTAGATTGGGCGAGAGAGTAGATGGTGTTCGGTTGGTGTAATGTATAGATGGAAGAAGTTGCAATTGTTAGAGTGTATTTGAGGAAATGGGCTTTTGATTTATGATGCTGGTGTAATGGAAAATTTTCGTCAATATATAATGAGGTAAAAAGGTATTACAGTTTTCTTTAATGACATTGCCTCTTGCTCACAGATACAGTAAACTAGGTATCTGGCTCGTGTTCATTTATTAGACTTGTAATTCTGGTTTCTATGTGCAATTATAGTATTTATGGTTTTTCAATTAGTTCATTGTAAATGGTGTTTAAAATATTTGTCGTATTGAGAAAGAACCGAGCCAGATACATGTACGTTGAGTCACACTACCACACACACAGAACAGTTACACTTGTGCTTTGTTGTTTCGCAGCTTTTATAGTTGCAGGGGACTTAATTAATCAATTGTGTTAATGGAAATTCCTTGTCATTCTTTATTTTTATTTTATGCAGTCAGATTGAGTGCTAATACTAGTAACGGCCAATCGGTTACGAGATTTCGTAACCGGTCACACAGCTACTAAAATTATTGCATTTATTCATTAATATTTTTAATCAAGCCCCCATGCAATGGTTATGTTCGGCTACTTGGGGTTCACTTGCAACCGTTCATGGACCTAATGTTCCCGAACAATAATGGAATGTTTATGGCTGAAAATGCGCCATGTCGAAGGGCCATATCCGTTCGCGAGTGGCTTGAAGGACATCCTCAGCAATTTGAGTGATTGATTTGGCCCCCTAGATTGCCCGACATGAATCCCATCGAACATTTATGGGACGTAACCGAGAGGTCAGTTCGTGCACAACATCCTGCCCCCGGCAACACTTTCGCAATTACAGACAGCTCTAGAGACAGCATGCATGACTCGGTATTTTTGCAGGGGAAATCCAAAGACTTGTAGAGTCCATGTTACGCGGAACTGTTGGCGTACGCTAGGCAAAAGGAGGTCCGCACGATATTAGGAGGTGCCCCATGACTTTTGTCACCTCAGTGTATATATGTGAGGAGACTTAAAAAAGTAAATTATAGTTACCATGGCAGGCCAAGGAACTGTTATTGAATGCTGCATGCACTTCAAAGTGGCATAGATATGTAACACTATGTTTAAACATAGTCGTCAAAAAATGGTTCAAATGGCTCTAAGCACTATGGGACTTAACATCTGAGGTCATCAGTCTCCTAGAGTTAGAACTACTTAAACCTAACTAACCTAAGGACAGCACACAGATCCATGCCCGAGGCAGGATTCGAACCTGCGACCGCAGCAGCAGCGCGGTTTCGGACTGAAGCGCCTAAACCGCTCGGTCGCAGCGGCGGGCTAACATAGTCGTCAAGTATCTGTAAACAACGTCGGCATGTTCTATCAGTCATTCAATTCGTCGACGATAGAAATCAGCTCCTTAATGACGGAGCCTTCCGAGAACCGCTATGCGGACGTCCTCATCGCTGAAAAATCTTTTTCCCTCCAGATATTTTTTGAGCGTGCCGAAAACATGGAACTCGCACGTGCAAGATCTGGACTTCCCGATCAGCATCATCCACGTGTGTGCGGCCTTGGTCAAATAGTTTGCATCATTTCTCTACGGCTGGACGCAACATTGCATTTGGTCCGTATAATGCCAGAATTTCGCGGTGAATCTCTGTGCAAGGTTTTACCCTCAAAATCGTCCTGCAGTCGCACACTGAGACGCACCTGTTATCCGTGCCGCCGCAGAACTGCCTGTGCGGGAGACTCGGGAACACACAGTCTTTTCTGAGAATTCGCCACGCACGTTGCCCAGTCGACATAGCGTGGACGACAGATGTAATTAAGGGCACTCACACGTTCAATGTACGTTGCTCCTCAATATTAATTATACTCGTATATTGCGCGAAAGTGAGAGGCTCACGTACGGAACTGTGTTTTTGCGCAGCACAGC
The DNA here is from genome assembly GCF_023864345.2 of Schistocerca serialis cubense. Classification (NCBI taxonomy): domain Eukaryota; kingdom Metazoa; phylum Arthropoda; class Insecta; order Orthoptera; family Acrididae; genus Schistocerca; species Schistocerca serialis. The sequence continues at coordinate 66,304,996 of NC_064638.1, forward strand.
CTCGGATCTACGATAATGCCTCCTCCCCCCTCTCCCCTCGAGTTTCGACGCCAAAATTTTAAAAAAATGATTTTAAAAAATATGTTCATTTGTAGCCCACGTCTTTCTGAAGAGCTTTATATATACAACATATATTTTCGAGGAAGTGTAAGACACATTATTTGATGTTAGGTGTGCCAAAGTGCAGTGCCACGCCTCTTCAGGCTGCATTCTTCTATCACACATCATTGTACTTCGCTCTTTGGAATTCAAACGCATCAACACTATATTCAGCACAGTGGAAATTAAAATGCCCTATGGTGCCTCTCCTGCTTCCAATCGTCCTGTTTAACATCCTACCCGCCTTAAAAAATACTCACAATTAATAATGGGTGGGATTATTTGTGACGGGGAGAGTAAGACCTCTTCAGAAAATTTGGACTCTTTACTGTCTATTAGATAATATATTTCTCTTCCGTGTGATACAGAATTAAGTGTAGGAAACATAAAACCAGTAAAGGAAAGAGGCAAGCAAAGCAGTACACATTTCTTCAACCCTTAGGTCCCAGCATCCTTTTATCTCTAATGTTGCTACACCATTACACGTCGTGCTTTCATTTTTGTGAAAGAAACCATAAACTCGTAAAAAATGAACACTCAAACTGTCGTTGTCTAATACTGAAAAAGCTGTTAATACGAATAATACTCAAGCCTGGTGTGATTTCTCGATTGGATTATGTCTATTTTGTAAGTGTCTGCTCGATAAAACGAAATAAGCCTTTCTAATAATGCAGCAGTTGTATCACACGCCGAATAAGCGAGACTGTTTAGGCACAAATGGTCATTTTTATGTACCTCATTTACATAAATAACACGGCAGGACGTAACTCACGTAATACCAATATCATGAGATCGAAAGGCAGTAGCAATTGTACGAAACTTTTATATAAATTTAGAATCATTATATTCTGCAATATAATCTCTGTGATGTCTCCGTTTCTTCTCCTTCTTCGTTCTAACAAACAACGCTTCCATCACTAATTCTGTAAATATTCCTACCGTCACCAAAGCTTATTCGGCGGTTAATTTCACTAACCGTGCTAGAGTCACCAGTTCAGTTATCCCAGAATCACCAGTTCAGTTACCACCCGTTTGTTCTCCAGTGAGGAGTTATTACGTGTTAGTACAACGAGTTTTCCGCGCTATTCAGAGAAAAGAACTTAAACTGTTGCTGACCGTGGACTGAAGGAACCTTAGTAGTGTTATAACCTCGCAAAAACTTTGTGTCAAAATTTCATTTTCTTGGGTACACCGATGGCCATGTCCTACGTGAGCGACAGAAGCGGGTGACAGTGGGTGACTTCTGGATACGGGACAGTCAGGCGACAAGCAGCAGCATTGGGCGAAAAGCTTGGGTGTCCTGTGTGCGAGCGACCATGTCGCGCTACAAGATGCCTGCTTAGAGCGAACCAGTTGTTTCTATAAAACGGTATCCCTAACCTGTAGAATACTGTAGCTGGAGAGTAAGGCTACAAAATTAGGTATACTTAAGAAACTAAAGCGAAAAGGAATGCTATGCATGAAATTTACAAAGGGAGGAATCTCCAAGGAGAATTTCATAAATATCATCAACCACAAAGATCATCAGACAAATTCTTCGAATACAAGTGAATGAGCGACTATCTCATCAATAAATTAAATACGAATTTTTTTTTTTTACATGATCATGAACTTTTAACAGCCAATAAATGCAAAGGAATGACTACTACATAACGAACTACGCTAAATACAGACATGACGCATGTGAACAAAAGCTAGTTGTGGTGTAGGGGTAGCGTATACAGCTGGTGATTCATTGTTAGGGAAAGGTCTTGGGTTCGATTCTGAGCAGTTTTTGTATTTTAAGGTATTTCCAAAGAACTTTATCTTCATACCCACCCCAGTATATCACACGTATTTAATTCGTAATAAATTACAATGAACCATGAAATTTTACCGATATTTGATGCTGCGAACGTAATTCATCAGCAGTCAATGTTAAGACCAGGCGTTTCAATTACTCTAAATAGTCCGTAAAAGTAAAGCTTACAAAATTTTTGAAAAGAAAGTCAAACGTTTTGTGTAATGGTTTGTCTAAAAGTATGAAATAAAAAATATTAGGTAAACATTTGGTGCACCTCAATTTTCTCTTCATGATTTCGAGCATCATTCGACGGCATATAGAACGTTTCTCTGGTCTACTTATTTCATTTCATAAAATATTTGACTGATTTCTTCCATTTTTGAATTTCAAATTTTATTCAGAAAGCATGATCTTACTGACTGCCCGTTTGCCTTCCTAACGTACTTGATTCGAAGGGAGCCTTTTTGACATTTAAATACCGCGCCAATGTATCTTTTTATGTGCAAAATAGCTAGGTCTTGAACAGATGACATTTTTGACACTTCATTTACAGCAGCTTTTCGTGAAATATTTCAATTTTACCTCAGCTTATTAATTAAGTTTTCGTTAATTACACTGATTACTTTCAAGCAGTTAAATATTTTCATGCCAAACTAGACCTCATGCCGGTCACTTTGATACCCCGTTTACCTGTTTCTCTCCCTTTGTTTGGCTATGAAAATTTGGACAAAACGTCATGGTTTAAGTTATAGGGAGTCTTGCTGAAGCGCAGGAAAGGTTCGGACGCGCCGCGAACGACCTGTCCGCGGAATAACAACCAATATCTCAGGAATGAAAAGAGATATAATTCCGGTCTCAACTTTAAATACAATTTAGATATATTGGTTACATTTCATACGCAATAATGTATGGTCTTAAATGAACTATACGAAATGTCTACACAATTGTAATTTATTTCTGTAAATTCTTAAAAATTTCGTGCAGCCATGTACTCAATTTCGTGCAGCACAGTAACTATGACGAATAACGAAAATAAATTCAGACCTTTATCGTTTGAAGATATCAAGCTATAGGATGCGGAAGAATCAAAATTTTTCACCGAATAGTTTTCGTAAAATCGGATGTTAAATAATTCATAGCTGCCGTCGCGTCCGCTCCACTGCTTTGCCGAGAAGACACGTGGCTGTCGCTCTCTGCCGTGCGTGCTGCAGCGACAAGATTCAAACACGTTTGAATTCAAACGTTGCCCGTTGCAACGGGAGACAGGCAGCGACACAGATGTCGCTCACGTAGGACACTTACGTAACTACACTGCGGTTGTGTTTTGCCGCTTGAAGCTCTGCCTTTGTAGCGAATATGTCGGCGTCTCCGAATTTGGAAATTAAAGACTGTCTGATTTTTGTAACTTATTACTAAAATTTCTGAAGTGTACAGTAAATATTTTTCATCAGAGACATAGTCTCAACAATATGGCTACCACCCTTGTAAACTGCAATTATAGATAGTAATATCATTTACATTTGTTTTCGCTGACCTTGGAGAAAGAGTCATTTACGTTGAGGAGATGAAATTATTAATATATGCATGAAATGTTTGCCTTGTTATTATTGAAAGTAACCTTCTAATCCCTCATGTCAATGTATTGAACATTTAAACAATTTCTAGCAGTTAGTAGCTGCCGCGCCTCCAGGAAACAGAAAATCGCTGGTGTGCAACAATGAACTACCATTACGCGCCAATTTAAAATATTACAACTGATTTCATGTCTTTTTCCACAGCAGCAACCACAAAGCAGTTTAAAGCACTTCATTTGATAATAACTTGCATAGCAAAAAGTTCATTTTATTTCACTGCTAGTATTTACAATATTTTAGATCCAAATTAGATACAATAGGTTTTTCCTTGACTATGAACGGAAGAATGTTAAAATGTATAAACTGTTTAAGCGCCTTGTATGATAAAAGTGAACCCACCAGCAAAAAGTAAATAGTCAGTATTTAAAAAAAATAGTTCAAATGGCTCTGAGCACTATGGGACTTAACATCTGAGGTCATCAGTCACCTACACTTAGAACTACTTAAACCTACCTAACCTAAGAACATCACACACATCCATGTCCAAGGCAGGATTCGAACCTGCGACCGTAGCAGCCGCGCTGCTCCGCACTGAAGCGCCTAGAACCGCTTTTTTTCCTTTTTTTTGTCATTTTGTTCGGGATTGTTCGTTGCGTTTGGTCTGGGCGGACGTCAAATGACATCCATTCAAGTTGATCGTAGATTCGTTTACTCAGTTTTTTTTTATTACAGAGGGCCACCGCTTCTCTGACCTACCACGCTGAGCTACCGTACCGGCGTCAACCGCTCGGTCACAGCGGCCGGCCCATTATTTTACCCTCTTTATATATCCGTATGTCATTCACTTGCCTACGGAAGTTTGATCCTTATTGTACGAAAGTTTTGGTAATTTACAGGCAACCTTAGTGTCGGAATATCAATCAATGGACCCGTAAGTAAGAATAAAATGAAATAGGTTCTCAACGATGTGGAAATGAAGTGTATCGTGACTGAGTTGCTTGCCTTGCGCCGGCCGCGGTGGCCGTGCGGTTCTGGCGCTGCAGTCCGGGACCGCGGGACTGCTACGGTCGCAGGTTCGAGTCCTGCCTCGGGCATGGGTGTGTGTGATGTCCTTAGGTTAATTAGGTTTAAGTAGTTCTAAGTTCTAGGGGACTTATGACCTCAGATGTTGAGTCCCATAGTGCTCAGAGCCATTTGAACCATTTTTTGCTTGCCTTGCAAAAGAAAAGTACAAATTATGCAGAGCGGATGAAATAAGTTTGAAGAGCGTCCAGTAAACATTCTATGCACAAGGGGCTCAGTCACTGCAGCACAGATTCGTAAACTGCAGGAACAGCTAATTAAAAATTTAACAAGTGAACTGTGTAAATTATAGCGTGCGTGTGCTATTTTCTATGTATTTCTCTGCTGCAGCAAAAATTGCAAATGAAATAAAACAATAATTTACAGATTAATGATTGCAGTTTATATGACCTTACGTCTGTGGTGTGACAACTGTTGCAAGGAAAAGGAAAAAAGACATATGCTCACTGCAAAGCTGACTTCAACTTATTTGCGAGTTCTGAAAACAGCTATAAGTAAAATAAATATTTATGCTTACAATCGTGATACCATGTCCTGTGGACAACGAAGTGTCTGGCGTTTCCTAAACAGTCAGGAATTTCATTTTCCAAATTACCACGTGGCGTTTTGGTACACACCGAAGAGCCAAGGAAACTGGTATGTCCGGGAGCACGCAGAAGTGCCGCAACACGACGTAGTATGGACTCGACTAATTTCTGAAGTAGTGCTGGAGGGAATTGACACCACGAATTCTGCAGGGCTGTCCATAAATCCGTTAAGAGTACGAGAGTGTGGAGATCTCTTCTGAACGGCACATTGCAAGGCAACCCAGATATGCTCAATAATTTTCATGTCTGCGGAGTTTGGTGGCCGGCGGAAGTGTTTAAGCTCAGAAGAGTGTTCCTTAAACCACTCTGTAGCAATTCTGGACGTGTGGGGTATGCATTGTCCTGCTGGAATTGTCCAAGTCCGTCGGAATGCACAACGGACATGAATGGCTGCAGATGACCAGACAGGATGTTACGTACGCTTCAGCTATCAGAATCGTATCTAGAAGTATCGGAGGTCCCACATAATTTCAACTGCACACGCCCCACACCGTTACAGATCGTCCACCGGCTTGAACAGTCCGCTGCTGACATGCAGGGTCCCTGGATTCATGAGGTTGTCTCCATACCCGTACACGTCCATCCGCTCGATACAATTTGAAATGAGACTCGTCCGACCTGGCAACATATTTCCAGTCATCAGCAGTCCAATGTCCGTGTTAACGGGCCCAGGCGAGACGTAAAGCTTTGTGTCGTGTAGTCATCAAGGGTAAGCGAGTGGACCTTCGACTCCGAAAGCCCATATCGATGATGTTTCGTTGAATGGTTCGCACGCTGATACTTGTTGATGGCCTAGCACTGAAATCTGCAGCAATTTGCGTAAGATTTGCACTTCAGTCACGGTGAACGATCTCTTCGGTCGTCGTTGGTCCCGTTCTTGCAGGATCTTTTTCCGGCCGCAGCGATGTCGGAGATTTGATGTTTCACTGGATTCCTGATATTCACGGTACACTCCTAAAATGCTCGTGCGGGGGAAAATACCCACTTCATCAATACCTCGGAGATTCTGTGTCCCATCGCCGACTATAGCACCACGTTCAAACTCACTTAAATCTTGATAATCAGCCATTGTAGCAGCAGTAACCGATCTAAGAATTGCGCCGGACACTTGTCTGACACAGGCATTGCCGACCGCAGCACCATATCCTGCTTGTTTGCATATATCTATAATAATAATAATAATGAGCGTATGGCATTGGTGGCCGGGAGACCCCTCGCGGGGCGGTTCGGCCGCCGCTCCACAAGTGCTTTACGCCACTACGGCGACTTGTGAGTGAATGAAGATGAAATGATGATGAGAGACACACAACACCCTGTCATCTCGAGGCAGAGAAAATCCCTGTCCCCGCCGGGAATCGAACCCGGGACCCCCGTGCGCGGGAAGCGAGAACGCTACCGCAAGACCAAGAACCGCGAACCATATAACTGTATTTCAATATGCATGCCTCTACCAGTTTCTCTGGCATTTCAGTGTGCATCCTCCAGTACATTCCCTGATCTTTTGTCATTTATTGTTTTCAGTTCTTTGCAGAAATTCGTTCGGAGCGAATTGAATTTTTTCTCGGTCTCGGCGGGAATGGCCGTTTCTTGACACGGTAGAAGATATTGCAGAATATAGTGAGCTGACATAATATCATTTAAAGCACTGCAGTCTCCTAGCAATATATTGGCCAAACTTTAATACCGCTCTCAGACAGTCAATATTACTGCGCAATTCTCGTTATTGTGCAATAAACATTGAGCGTGTGGGGTTCTTTGCTTCTCTAGTCCCTACGTACGAACTATCACATAGAGCCAGCAGCACTATCAGACTGTTTGCGTACAACGCTATTGCCTACACAACGTGGCGGTTTGCCTGTCAGGACGAAACTACTGAATGTCATTACACTGTCTGCTTTTCTTCACATACTTCCGATTCTGGACTCACAAAGTGTATTAAACCGGTCTAAAGTGAATCCCCAGTGAACACGAGAGTTACTTAAAATGATGGTCCTAACTTATAATCAAATGAAACTACAGTATAAGGTTCCAGAGACCTTTTCAACTCTTAAACATTTGTTGTGTGTATATACAGACTGCAGCGACGAATGAAAATTTGGAACAAGGCTAGGATTCTAACCTAGGTCTCATAATCACTAGGCAAGTGTCGTAAACACTACATTATCCTAGCCCAATGTCTTTGCACAACTGCACAGACTATCCTTGCACGCCTCCTCAATGCAAATTCCCATTCACATCTCATCCCACTTGGTATCCCATACCCCATACAGATTCATCTGATTAAAGCACCTGTGCGTGGATTTGATTTAGGGTCCCCAATTTCGTCTGATGTTATTCCAATGCAGTTGCAGAGCCTCTATAATACTGTTCGACTTTAGGGGCAATACCAAGAGGTCTGAGGCACGAATGGGAATTAACATTGAGGATGGACGTGCGCTAGGCCACTGTCTCAGGGTGACGTTGTGGTTATCGCATCTGCCTAGCGAGCAGAATATCCATTTTCAAGTCCCAGACTTGGCACAAATTTTCATTCGTCATATAGGTCTGCGTATGTACACCCTCAATAGTAAATTTATGTGCTGTGTTGAATTAAAATTTCTTTCCTACACATATAATACAATGGTTTCAATCTTCTAAGAGATTTTATAAAATACTAAGAATAAATATTTCGCCTTGTTCATAAACATTTTCAAGTGAAATAAAACTGTTCAGCGTATTAAACTACAGAATCAGCAATCACAATGAAATATACTAACACTGCACTAAAGCTCAAATTACAAATGAAAAGCAAAAGGTATCTGCTGTAATATATTGACTCGTATACTCTGAAAACACTTTTTATACGTAATGGCCTGTCTATTATCTCACTATTGTGAAATATTTAAATTAATTCGAATTCAATGTTAATCCAACAAAAGAGTGGTGGTGGTGGTTGTTGGGGTGTTTAAGGGGGACTAAACAGCGAAGGTCATCAGTCCCCCAACAAAAGAGTGGCCTGGCGCAAAACACACGAGGGCTGTTGGGTTTTCAAGGTCCGATCAGTCCCGAAATGGAAAATACAGTGAAAATCAAAAATATTTTATAATATTTAGCTGCATCTTCCACCTACTTCTCTACATAGTCGCCGCTTGGACTTAGACATTTGTCACAGCATTGTACCAAATATACAATACCCTTGTCGTAGAAGGAGCCACCTGTGCTTTCCAGCAATTCTCCACCCCGGTTGTGCCTCATTGTCGGTGTCCAACTGCTATCCTCAAAGCCGGTGGTTCATGTGAGCAAAGAGATGAATGGTGGAGGGAGCCAAGTGTGGGCTGTATGATGAGTAATCAAACAGTTCCTATCGAAAACGACGTGGAAGCATCTTTCTTGCAGCTGCAGTGTGTGGCCGAGCATTGTCACGTAGAAGGACAATGCCTAATGACAACATTCCTCTTCGCTTGTTCTAAATTGCCATTCGTAGACGCTTTTCTCGATGCGCCTGATCCACGCGCTGAACAAGATCATCGGATGACACTCGCCTCCTTTCCTGACTGCCTGCATTCTAAACGTCTGTACGTCTTGACTCAAAGTTCGTGCACCATTCCCACACTTTGTTGTCACGCGTTACAGTTACCTTTCCCGGGCTGCACGAAATCTGGCAGAAGCCATCGGCACAAAGAAATCGAATGACAGCACGCACTTCACACTTAGCTAGTGACCCTTTTTTTCCTAGGCGTATTTACGTGCTCACTGTGGGCTCAGAACTGAAAACTGTGACGTGACGTGAATGACGAGCGTACTAGACACTACATAGTACATCTGCGCCTAGCTTCATCGAATTTTTCCTGTGGTTTTAATTTCACGACCAATCGGACCTTGAAAAAAATAGCCCTCATAGTACTACGTCACTCGATTACGAATGCACGAGCAAGATTGGTGTATAACACCATTTTCGTGTTGTGCTGCAGTGACAGTCAGACGTTCTTTGGCTGCCGGTGTATTGTCGTCCTCCGGTCGTTGCTCGTGCCGTCTGCAGCCGGTGCCAGGTAACGTCATCTTCCCCAACCCCTTCTCATTACAATAAATAACTACTGCACGTCTTTTTTGGAAACATTAGTGTAGATAAATACTCCAATTTTAGTGTCGCTTGTCTGCTCACAAAATCTATTGATATTATCTCCTATCTTTATGACGTACATAAGGATTAAAACTAGCATAGTTCGTCATAGGCGAACTGTAAATAGGGAAACATAGTTGCTCGAAGACCCTAAGGAAATGGATAAAGATCTGCACAAAAATTTTCCACTTAGTATAACGTATAGCTGTTCTTTTTTGGATGTGGATAATTTCAAGGTAAGCATTATTAGCTGGGATATCCCATCTGGGTTGTTCGGCTCCCTATCGTAAATCCTTTTTTTTTTTTTTGACGTCACTTCAACGACTTGAGCATCGATGATGATGAGGGCGACACGACACCCAGTCCCTGAGTGGATAAAATCTCCGAGCCGGCCAGGAATCAAACCGGGCTCCCAACATGGCAGTCGGCCATACTAACTACTCAGTTATGAAGGCGGACTACCGGGCAAAAGAACCCTATAGCACTCCATGTATGGAGAAGGTCGCATCATTTAAATATACTAAGAAGTGATACGAAGTAGAACGAACATGTAATATCTGTAACATTTATTTATTTATTGCTCCTTTGTCCTGACCAGATTAGGGCTTTAAGACCCTCTCTTACATCTGACGGGGAACAACACAAAAAAATTATTACATAACAATTACAATAACAATAATTTCAGTTATTAATAATAGTTGGCAACAATAATAATAATAATAACACTAATAATGACGATACAGTAATGGAGGAATTAAAAAACTCAATAACAATAATAGTTTGCATTATTAATAAAAAGTAATAATTTGCAATAATAATAGTAACACTAATAATAATAATAGAATAGTGGATAAATTAATAAGGGTATTGATTACGACTTCTGAAGCCTTATTTTGTATTAGAAGAAGCTGTAAGAGATAATAAAAGAGCAAGAGACTGAAGTGAAAGTGACAATGGCTGCTAGAAAAGATGAGAATTTCAACAGAGAACTCCTTAGAGAAGATGAGGGAAAAGTGGTGGGGGAAGCAGGGCTGATGAGTCTCAATAACAGAATAGGGAGCCGTTGCGATAGAATGTGGGCCATTAGCCGTCTTTCGAAGTTTGAAAGGATTTTAATTTCTCTAATATTTTGGGGGATATTGTTACAAAGTCGGGTATCTGAACCAGAAAATAATTTGGGGACCATGTCAGTGTTGTATAGTGGTAGGCTCTACAGAGATGATTTTGCTTTGCTGAGAGCGATTATTTTTACTGTGTTGTTCAGATAATAGTGTAAGGGTTGAAGATAAATAGGCAGGGGTACATAGATTGAGCTATCGATACAGTAACCACAGTAAATCATAATCTCAACGCTTCTTTGCACGTAGCCATGATAATTTTTCATAGGCAGGAGTGATATGGTCGGAATAGCGTACATCACAAATGTATCGCACACAAGCATTCATTGTCACTTCCAGCGGAGTTGAGCTCTCGTACGAAAGTATGGAGGTATGGAGACTGGAAGAATTACAGACAGATTATTGGAAAGGTTTCTGTTGCGGACGTCGCAAAGACGAGTGTTTCAGCATTTGGGGTCTTTATAAAGTAGGCATGACAATACACATCGAACTAATTAGGAGACGTGCTGCAGCGTAGCCCGTATGAAAATGTAAAAGAGGGCTCTTGGAAATGAGCTGGGAATTCTTGAAAGGATGGCCATTATCGTATACCTCGCGTATGGCCCATGAGAAAAAAATTGAGAGGGGGGGGGGGGGAATGGGTTATTTAGGGGAAGAGACTAAACAGCGATGTCATCGGTCTCATAGGATTAGGGAAGGACGGGGAAGTCCGCCGTGCCCTTTCAAAGGAACCATCCCGGCATTTACCTGGAGCGATTTGGGGAAATCACGGAAAACCTACATCAGGATGGCCGGACGCGGGATTGAACCGTCGTCCTCCAGAATGCTAATTTAGAGGGATTAGGACGCGTCCTGTCACATTTCCCTAGTCAATATGCAAATACAGTAGAGCAGAAAATCGTTAATAATCGTACGAAGTACTCTCAGCATCGCCTGACTTTTTTTTATTGCATTCCATTGCCCATTGCCTCTCCCCCACTGTTTTCCCCAAGACACTATCCATTCCGTTCAGCTGCTCTTCCAAGTCCGTTTTCGTCTATAACAGAATTACAATGTCATCAGCGAACTTCAATGTTTTTAGGTCTTCTTTCTGAATCTGTATTCCTTTTCCGATTTTTTTTTGTTTTCTTAACTGTTTGCTCAGTGTGGACACTAGATGACATCGATGATAGGCTGCAACCCTATCTCACTTGCTTCTTAACTATGCGTCTCTTTCGTGTCCTTCGACACTTAGGCTTATAACTGCTGACTGGTTTCTGTGCAAGCTGTATATAAGGTTTCGCTCCCTGAATGTTATCCGTGCTACCTTCAGAATTTCAAATAATGTATTCCAGTCAACATTGTAAAAAGCTTTCTCTAAATCTGCAGTTGCTGCGAATGTAGGTTTGCCTTTCTTTAAACCACATACTAAGATAAGTCATGGGGCAGTGTTGCCTCTCGTATTCCTACATTTCTCCGGAACCCGTATTGACCTACCCAGAAGTCAGTCACTATAGTTTCATGAAGTTCCGATAGGTGGGGACGCTATGCATAGCCTTTAAAATGGTATCTGTAACGGGAATGCTTTCCAGGCAGAGAGCTGTTACTGAGTTTCTTCTGGCGAAAAACCAGTGCATCGCGGATATTCGTAGGCCCTTGCAGAATGTCTACGGAGACGTCGGAGGGGGGGGGGGGGGGGGTGAGACGTCGCGTAAACTTGTCCGATCTCCCGCGTGACGGCCAGCCGCACAAAGCTGTGACTCCTGCAATGTTGGAACATGCAGACACTCTCATTTGAGGTGATCGAAAGATAACAATAAAACACATCGCTGCGCAACTGGGCATCTCTGTTGATAGTGCTGACACAATTGATTGGACTGTTCTTCCTTATCCATCCAACATCCCATATCTCGCACATTCCGACTTCTATATGTTTAGCCAAATGAAAGATGTACTCCGCGGGAAGCAACATATCGATAATGGCAGCAAGACGTTGGCTCCGACGTAACCCAGTAGAGTGATACCATACGGGCATACAGGCACTCCAAATAAGGTGACGTAAGGCCGTCGCATTGAAGTAAGATTATGCTGAAAAATAGGGTTTTGTATCCAAAAGAGTGGGGAGTAAGTGATGTATTGGAATCCTGAATAAAACCAACCTGCTTTCAGAAAAAAAGGTGTTGCATTAATTTTTGAACACCTGTCGTATTAAAATGATAAGTCGAAATATTCACACCTGTCGCACCTGTGTTCTATGGAAGCCATCTTCAAATCTAAGACCGAATACTTAGCTCAAACTATACTGCGTGCTACAAAGTGCAATAATTAATCAACGACATGTTATGAGGTGCAATAGAAATATTGAGTGTGTGGAACCCGTTCCCATTCCACATTTAACACAGTTGCGAATGCACTGATAAGAGATATTACAAGCACTACAAACAGTCCCTCAATCCTCTGGAGAGAACACGTCAAGAACCTCGCGTGACGTAGGAAAGAGACGCATATTGGAGTGCCTATTGCGAGGGAGAGGAAGAAAGAGTGAGGGCAATTTCCTTTTTCTCTCGCGCAGCGCCCATATGGCGGTGAAACGTTTCACATGAAAGTGCGGGTCACGCAATAAAACAACGGCGTGCCCGTGTGCTGACACTTGACAACATTGTCAGGAAAAGCCCGGCTGCCCAGCAGAATACAGACGTGGTTCACAATGGGCAGTATTCAGTTTTAAAACTTTGTTTACCTCTGCGTGAATCCATAAAGGCGTTTATGAAAAGTAGCAACAAGCACATGGCGAAGATAACATTATTCGATAAACTACTTATTGCTGATGCAAATGTCGCAAACAAGGCCATGCTTCGCCACTTTCTGGAGACCGAACAATTCCTGTGAAGGAGTATGACATGATTTCCGTAATCATTGATCATGTGATAGCCAGCTTGTTCTGTTGATTCATGATATTCAGAGGGCAGTGGATAACGGAGCTCAGTTTGAAACCTTGTTTCTTGCCTTCCGGATAACATTCGATGGAAATAGGTCATACCGTTCAGTAAGCGAAAGATATACTTACATATAATCTGAATAGGTAAGCTACTGGACTGAAGACTTCTTAAAAAACAAAACTCCGCATCGTCAGAAGCACGGTGCGGCTTCGCTTGACAAAGGAGCGTATAAAAAAAATGACCGTATGGCGTCACTGCCCGGGAGACCCCATCTGAAGTAGTTCGGCCGACTAGTGCAGGTTTTTTTTAGCTTGACGCCAATTCAGGGACTTGAGATGAGGACAACACAACTACCAGTTCTTGAGAGGATGAAATCTTCGATCCAGCAGGGAATCGAAACTTTTTTTGTAACATCATTAAATTTTTTTCAATTAAGTAAGACATACAAATAAGAAAAATTGTTAACATATGTTTCATTATGTTTCGTTTCAGGTTTTCCTTTTAAAGGTTCCTCTATTATTACATTATTTATTGAGTGTGTTTTTTGTGTTTAGAGCTCCTTAGATTTTTGGTCCTAGGGTATTTTTCCTTGCATCTGTTTTCGGAATGCTTTCAGTCTTTTCGTGAAATTAAATTATTAAGTTAGGTTTGCTGACGCCTTTTCTCACTGTGCGAGAGCCTTTTGTTTGACGATTAATGTCAACAAATAAATAATTTTATGTTAGTAGGATACAAATTTATTATAGAATACAAATCTACGAGAGTAGGTTGACAGTCTGCGCCGTTGGTAGACAGCAGTAGAATCTTTAATATATTTCGATTTTTGGAGGACTTTACTTCATAGGTTGTAGGACCATATTTTACATGGGAAAGGTGGCATAGATATTTATCGTAGGGGCAACGCATATAAAAAGTATGTTGTGGTTATAATATGGCTTACAGTTTTAACATTATTAAGAATTTGATTTCCATGCTACATAATGACACAAAATAAAAGGAATATGGGGAAACACTTGTAAGGTGTCAGGCAAATCCAATACCTTCCATGAAAACCCTGACATGATAAGCAAATCCAGTAGTATGTCACATAGCTCCGAATAAATCGTGACATTAAATTAACCAAAGTAATACGAGTAACGAGTGAGCAAATGGAATACCACAGGCTAACACAAGAATGCCTAAATGCATGTCATACCTTCCCACCGTGAGACAGACGCAGTTCCGAGGGGAGAAACGAGAACAGAAGCCGAGAGCAGAACCGTGTTAAGCTGGAAGGCCCTACGATAAGGGATGGACACCCACGTCGCCAGCTAACCGCTAGGACCACCCCCCAGCCCATGTTAAAAGCTAGAGCCCTCCAGAAGAACAGTATAGATCTTACGATAACACAAAAAGGGCCACCCCAACCGCAAGTTTTAGCGTGAGACTTTTTCGCGTCTCTGTTACGTCAGGACCACCCCCCAGCCCATGTTAAAAGCTAGAGCCCTCCAGAAGAACAGTATAGATCTTACGATAACACTAAAAGGACCACACCTGCTGCAAGTTTTAGCGTGAGACTTTTTCGCGTCTCTGTTACGTTGCAAACTTTAAAAACATTGCCCCACCACGAAAAGTATAAGGTTTCTCATTGGATAGACAGAATTTTTGTAGGCGGAGCTTAAGGTTAACATTGAGACCCTGAGTGGTCAGATGAAAACACAGCCAGATAGTTTTTTTAAACCAACTTCGGTAAATTGTAGTAAGGAGAAGTTAGGAGAGAGTTGCTTCCGAGACGGCGAGGTGAGCGGAGCTGTGCTGTCCGCCGCCCCCTGACGAACACCAACATGGTAATGAACGCACGCGATGCCGCATAACAGCGCATAAAGCTTCACTCATAACTGCAGAACTCTCATCTGTTACACCCCATTTTTGCGTAATACTAGTGTCAATCATCAATTAAAGCTCATGGTGTTCACATTTGCCACTTTAAGTAAAAATCTGAAACGCGATGATTTTTCTGTTTTATAGTTACTGAGAAGCCACATCAGCCACTGTAATTTACGACAAGTTAGATAAGTAATTAAAGATAATTGAGGGTCACTGTAGACCATTTTGTTAAAACTAGATTATAGGTGTGATATGGCATAGGTCATCCTTCGATCCATTGTAGAACTTGGAAACCCATTCAGGGAATATTCGTTCACATTTTTGTTGAACGCAGTTGGTTTTTACCATCCTGTATTAAAACATTTCCGTTTATCAATAGTGCAATTTATAAACAATGTTTTGTGAGTAAAATAAAATTTCCAATGGTAAACTTAACTGCTTTTTTGACGTTATTTTACCAGCTAACTAAAAATAGGAAAACCTTGAACCCCTTCCACTAAATTTAGTTAGTATTAAGATTCTTTTACAGGGAGTGCAGTGGAGCTGACGCTGAAATCATTAAGTATTTGGTTATATCATCGCTAGTCTCACTGAACTCTTCTGAACTCTACATGTCATGTGTGGTCTGACGTCTCCTTACCAGCAACAGGTCCCAGGTTCAAACTAGTCAATTCCCTAAAAAACACGCTCAGAGCGTCGTTGCGCGAAAGTGGTAGGGAGACACGATATATAACAAACAGACACCACGCAGAATGTTAGACACTTATTGAGAGGTAGTTTCCATCAATCACCTCATGTTTATAGTGATTAAGCATCAGATTTCTGAGTAGACTATAGCTTTTTGTATAGGTGCGTTTTAGCATAGTAATATTTTAACACAGACTTAAGTATGTGGAAGTTAATGATGCACAGATTTTTCGGGGAAAACACGTCAGAGCGTATCACAGCTTTTTGGCAGAGAGCGAATATTTATTTTTCCTTAAGATTTCTCCTTCACCCAAGTCTCCCGTACGACAGTCATGTGCGCTGATCACTCAGCTGCAGAGGTGTGCCGATAGTGCTGTCCAACAACGATACTGAGCATCGGAGTGGCCCCACGTCCCCTTTTCAGACACAGCCCGGTTCTGTATACACCATGACGATGGACGTGTACGACGTAAGGTGGTCATGCCATTTCGGTTTTTGTATGTTATCGATGTGTACGTCAGATAGAGAGAAAGTTACGTAACCGTTAAACAATCTTTGGTCTTGTGTCTGCGCGGTCTGATACAATCTTAGTGGAAGTGTGGTGGGTGATGGACGTATTCAGTAGTGCTGTGTTGACTTGGGACTGTATCTGTTACATAAAGAAAGCTTTATTGTAAAGGACAGCAAGAATGAATCTGATGTATATTTGGAAAGCGAAATGAATATAAACTTTGAACAATAACTTTTTTGAAGAGCAGAACTTTCAAGTAAGGCTGTAGCACTGCGCGCCTAATTTGTAGAAATGATTATTGGGAGCTAGTTAACATGGTTCATTTGCTGAGATCTGTGAGAAAGACCACCCCATTTCCTGAGTCATTCAGTAACATATTAACTGATCAAGGTGTTTGATTTTTATAGAAATTCTCTGTTAACATTGTACCCCTCTTTAAATCATTGTTCACCTTGTTAAGCATAGTATTGTTCAAACCTGTGTCCGTTGTGAAGATCACGCGAAGTTTTATTATGTCCTTTTCAATATATGCTTCCTTCTAAAATCGTTGTCTTGGAATATGATTTCATAGGAACAGTTACTCTCCCCATCCCACTGTTTTTCATTACGCATTACCACATGCAACAATGATAGCTTAGCCGCCGCCTGCTTGCTATTTTCTGTTGTGCTTTCAAGAAATCAGCTGTCAACACGCGAGATAAATGGAAATTTGATTAGGGCCAGATATTAACTTTACTTCCGTTGCGCATATAATATAAAGACAAGTTGCATTCAGATCGGTTACAGTTCTGTTCAGATTTGGTTCTGTTTAGTCAAAGGTTAGCATACGAGTTGCATAACAGTTTGTGGGGCCCTCCTCCTAGTTTTGGTAGAGTGGGAGGCAGAGTTGGGCCAAATTTCATAGAGAAACGAATATGGTGGGGAAGTTACAACGCGTGTGGGAGCTGTGAGCAAGGGCGCCCGTATGATTGTTTGTATGGGCGGGGGAGGGGGGGGCGGGTGGGGGGGAAGGCTAGATCTGAGGGTAGGGAGTACAAGGGCTATCCAGAAAGTAAAAGACGTTTTGGTCTGTTGTGGCGAAGGGCTGGCAACAGCCGCTATCTCGGTGCCATAGCGTTCCTACACTAAGTACGCAACCAGCGGAGGTAATGTGTAGTCTGTGTCTCAGCTACTTTCCTTTCTGTGTCATTTTAAAATGTGCTCTGCAATAGAAAACCTCGCTACTTATGAGGTGCGCTCTATGATTAGGTTTTCGGTTCTATGATTAGGTTTTCGTTGGCAAAAAGCTGCAAACAAATAGAAATTTATCGCTAGCTTTGTGATGCGTCGGAAAACAAATAGTGAGTGAATGCTGCATGAGGCATTTGAATGAGACTTTAAAAATGACCTTATCAGTGTTCTCGATGAGGACTGCTGTGGCAGGCCTAATCCTGTGAATGACGAACTGGTGATGAAAATCAACGAAAAAATTCGGGAAAATCGTCGTTTCACGATTTCGGAACTTTCGCAATATTTTCCCCAAATTTCAGGGAATTGGGTGAATGAAACTGTGACGGAAGAGCTTGGTTACCACAAATGTTATGCCATTTAGGTTCCCAATGTCGTAACGGAAGACCACGAAAAACAGAGTCCGGCTATAGTTCTGACCGTTCGCGAAGATTACGATGAAAATGGTAACAAAGTTATCTATAGTATCGTAACTGAGGACGAGACTTGGGTAAAATGAAAATGAGCGTACGGCATTGCGGGCCGAGAGTCCCCCATTCGGAGACTTGGGTGAAGCATATCGACTGCGAGACAAAAAGGCAGTCGTTGGAATGGGGCACAGAAATTCTCTCAAGAAACCAAGGGAGTGTTTGCAAATGCTGTCAGCAAGCAATATTATGGCTACTATGTTTTGGGACTCTTAAGGGAGTGATTCTCGATGATTTCCTTGAACGTGGCACAATGATTAGAGAGGTACTGTCAAACACTGACAAAGATAAAGAGGGCGGTACGAAACAAACAGGGAAAACTTAGTTTTGTTTCCTCACATCAATGCGCGTCCACACACGGCCAGTCGTACTCGAGAGCTACTACGGGCTTTTGGATGGGAGGTGTTACATCACCCATCACATGGCCCCGTTTTGGCACCGATCTACCATTACCTCTTCCCAGCAATGAAGAGACAGCTGGCTGTACAACACTTTGATACTGACGCCGAACTGCATGCTGGTATAAACCATTAGTTGCTATCGCAGACGGCAGATTTCCACAGAGATGGCACTGAAAAACTTGTATCACTGTATGATAAGGTAAGAGCGTATCTTTAAATTGTATATAAAAAAATTAGTTTTTCCATATTATTATTTTTTTATTTCAAATTTTTTTTGATAGTTCCGCTGCCGACTCTTTTAAAAATTGCGTAATACCGCCTTTTAAAGGGTAGGGGTCCGCTTCCCCCCCCCTCCCCCCCCCCCCCCCCCTCCGTCCGCTACCACCTCATGCCCTACGTATGAGAGCTCTTGCCTCTCACGAGAACGAATGCTGCATTCATCGCTATCACATAGGCCCAAATCTGTCGTGAAAGTATAAAGTGCCATTCTGTTGTCTTCATCATTTCATCCCCATCCGGCCCGCAGGTCGCCCATTGTGGCGTCGAATGTAATAGGACCTGCACCAAGGCGGCCGGACCTGCCCTGTAAGCGGCCTCCCGGGCAATGACGCCAAACGATCATTTCATTTTTCACCATCATTTCTATTTCGCATAGCTTGTAATTCAGGTAGAATGGTTACATCTGTGAGCGTTAAGGCCTGCTGTCCTGGCCTACCTGATACAAATGATGGTCGACTATTGCAATCGTCAGCACATTTCCCAGATCTGAAAAAAATCAGGTCGTAGATTTCCAGTATCTGACACGCCACCAGTCGCCAGCCACTACGATTGATGAACTCTAGCACAGAGGTGAAAGCAGCATGCAATGACATACACGTATGTGTCATCCAAGCTCAGTTCCACTTTATGTCTATCCAGGGTAGTCGTTGTTCGTACCAGAGTACAAAGGCGTCTGTAGAAATTTTACCAAGAGGGGACAAAATTCTTAAATAGCCATTTTTTATGTAACCGATTGGGTGAGTTACTAAACATGCTGTACCCAAGGAGGTAAATTTGACTAGCAGACACAACCTAAAGCGATTGATTGTTGTCTAATTAGTATTTTTAAGCTAGATTATTTTGATATCTTAGCTATAAGCCTACTCTATTATACATGCAAAGTACATCTGTCATGTTCTTAACATGAATATTGATGCCACCTCTTTGGTTGGCTGATCTGGAGTTTCATCCTCATATGATAAAATCCAGTGTTTCCAAAGCATCAAGAAACAAAGCTTGTAAAGTCTACAAAAAAATTATTTCTAGCTCCATAATATGGTATGAAACGAAATTTAGAAATTTGAAACAATAAAAAGTCAGAACAATTGAAAAAAACATGGTGAATATCGACAAAAATCACCACCATTAATACTCCTCGAAGTAGAGGAACAGGATGTAAACTTTGAAAAAAAAAAAAAGCTTATTAGCTTTGATATCATCTACAACACTTTCTTTGCTTACAAAACAAATCTTATCAAGATAATAACTTTACTTTATCATTTTTATGCTTTCCCTTTTTGGAACTGACAACCATTGCTATAACTGAACAAAAATGTCTTGAAAACTACTTTTTTTTTTTTTTTTTTTTTTTTTTTGCTTGGTGATGTAAACAATAGTCCGGGGTCTATAAAATCCTACACGAATGTGAGAAATCTGCCGGTACTACCCCAGACCGGAAGATGGAACTGACTTTTAACAATCTGAGGCTGAACTACAGCAGTCCGTTTCTCCAGGTTGTCACACTATTGTGCAGTCAGATTAACTGGACTGCTGAATTCGTAGATTTGTGACTACGTTTGGTGCTTTTTTTACACGCCATAAAGACGAGGAGGTTGCAGTTTCTGAAGAGGCCGTTTTTTGACCTTGAAACGTTACACATTTTTTCCTTCTCCTCTAGTACATAAAATAGAATTTTCTGTTTTGACTGAAGCACTTGGACTCATAGATTAAGAACAGAAGCTACGTTCTTCAGAATATGCTGCAATAACTGTGACGTGTAGAACTAAACGTAGAACAGGCAAGCCATCAGGGGTCTTCTTCGTTCACAGATAAAAACGGTAAATTTCTACTGAGATTCTGTTGTCTTTTTGATCAAGTTGGGGACGGATGGAAGGAAATATACTGTCGCTTTGCTTATATAGCACTGGAATTGGCTTTTATGAGTATTTATGCAACACGAAAGGTGCTGTGGAGCGAGGGACGAAGAAGAGATGGGTGGCACTATTTAAGCACTGTTCTGGAAAAGTTCGTATCCATAACGCCAAAACCGCCACAACGCTAAGGAATCAGCACAATGTTTCAAAAGTCAAAGGCGTAAAAGAATCCTCAGACAGGTAACATTTGCTAGGTCAAAGTCCTTCCAGTGATACCAGACAATATTAATTTAGTGGGATGACAGACAAATACTATTAGAAATTCGAGAGAATTTCGCAAAGAAAAAAGCCTGTGCCCAGATTACAAGTGGGGCGGTCGCACAGTAAGCAAATTTCCGTATTAGCTTCCTCCCTGGTTAGTCCAGTCAAATAGCAGATATACCTTGCAAAAGGTAGGGTAGAAGAGTTTATTTCTTCAATTTGTTCATATGGTTGGAAAGATTAGAAAACCGAGTTTTGCCACCAAAATTTAGCTTGGGAAAACTTTCTGCGGTCAAAAAACTTGGAAAATTTCGGCCTTTTTTCAGTTTTTTTCAAAATATCTGTACTCTTGCTCCTTTCGCTTTAACGTCTATTTTCTTTTTTAAAGAGTACAAAATTCTCTACAAATTTGATTCTTGCCATTTTTTTCTACTCCCAATATGTAAGGCTTTACAGCGCCTCAAAAAATACCAATTTTTCAAATTTTGAGCATAGTGGCAAGATACCTTATTTTTGAACACTATTTTTTCAGTTTCTGTTTGTGTAGTATAAATACATCATACATCATGTTATATGTTGGAATTTACCACTTCACTTTCAGGTATTGAGTTTCTCTGTATGCAACATGAGGATTGCTGGGCACCCAACTATTGTGATTCTTACACCACTACCTGAAGTTCACTTTGGGCCACCTCAGCGCTGGTATTTGTAAAACTGTAAATATAAAAATACATCATTAACAGACACACACACACACACACAAAATAAATTGTCTCAGGAAACTGAACTATTATTAACTGCAATAGGCAACCTACTTAGGTAGGTAATTATTCTTGTGTATAAAAGCCACACAGCTGACATTAAAAATAAGTAGCTTTATTACAGTTAAAATGCATTGTCAGTTACTAAAAATGTTGACAGTTCTTCCTGATGGATTAAGAAATGGAAGACACTTTATTTTAGAACGTTCATATTCTTTGTCTGCCGTCAAGCGTTCCATGTAGCCATTCCATCCTGAAACACCTGCATTCTAAGACCATTTACAATATAACCACGTAATTTCCGCTGTTGAGATGACGATCTCACCTTTTGCAAGAGCAATTATGTCCAAATCTTCAATTTTTATAGCCTTCAGCCCTCCAACTTGTGTTCTGTGGAATGTCTGTATGTCATTTTTTCCCGCTTTACTAAGAAGTTGAACTGAGGAACGATGATTCAACTTTTTAATATTTTTCTGAGGAAGCAATGCATCATTAGGAGTAACACACATTATACCTCCCATTGCATGAAAAGTACCAGTTCCATCTATGGTGTTTACATTGAAATCTGCATTATCAAACACAAATTGGCAAAATGCATCACTTCGTTGTCTTTCGTTGTCAAGCTGAAGGATTGAAGACACTTCCAATAGGGCAGCTTCCGTATAAGATGCTGCAAAGCCAAGGGAAGACAAAACCTGGATGAGATGTTTTGAGCCAAACTTCCGGTACAAGTATGCACTAATAGCAGTCAAAAGTGATGGAATAAATTAACATGGCCTCGCAGCACTTATGAGTGCGTGAGCAAGAGAAACACATATTTTCCCCCATTTTCTGGGAGACTGCTTGTGTTTCAAAATTATAGTTTCAAAGAGCAATCTTACAGATTCTGGTATGACAGACTCTACATCACATAAAAAAATTATCAGAGGGAGGGTACTATTTTACATCGTACACTACTGATCTTATATCGTCTAATATGATATTTGCAGCTGCTTTGACGATTCATAGTCTTTCTTGCTGAGGATCTGAATTTCTTTTGGTGTACCAATTTTCACTGGGTAGTTGGTGCCCAACATTCTTGAAACATACGACTGCTGGCATTGAAGCTCTTTCAGCTATCACCACATCGTCACCATATTTCTGGAAAAGGTGAGTCTTGACAGTTCGAATATCAGGACGAGGTGATGTGGATATTTGCTCTAACAGATCGTCCATAGAAAACTGACATTCTTCCGTATCGGTTTCAAGGTAGGCAAATATAGCCTCCATGCCTTCATCTACTTGTGTTGCAGGTCGGTAACCTCGTTTCCGTCCAGTAGCTGAAACACGGTGAAAGAGCTTTCTGTAGCAAAATCTGCAGCAACCAAATCATTTACATTTTGAATCCGCTCTATCACTTGTTTACCAAATTCATCACCACGTCGTTTACCCTGTTCTAATACTGTCAATCGCACTTCCAATTTCATTACTTTGTAAACAAAATTTCGTTTGGCATATGGCAATCTTAACTGCTTGGTTAAAAAGTCATCAAAATTCCCTTTTGCACATAAGAAGCATTTCTCTTTGAAATTGAACTGACCATTTTCCTGTGACCGACGTAGCACGCCTGTTGGTTCCTGAGGATGTCGAAGGCTAGCTGCTATCATTCTCTCATTAATGTACTTCTTGTAGCATGCTTCATGCGCCATCACTTCACTGAGCGTTTTCAAAAAAACGGGTGTGAGCAGACTCCCTGCGTTTATCACTACAATAGATAAGTGTGCTCAGTCCTTTCTTTTTGACATTGCGTCCACCACTCACCATAGTTTTTTCGCAAATGAAACAGAAATTCATGTCAGACATACTCATTTTCAGCACCACAACATATACTTAATGGAAGCGACTCAAAACTGTAGGATCCTTATTGTTGTGTGCTAATAGCTGTCAGCGCGCTGTGAACAGAAATAATCACCTTCCGCCCACCAAAGAGTAAATACGCTTTTGTCCGCTAGAGAACAATACCTACATACTTTTTCTTATAACTGATCATTAACGTCAATCAACTGTAGAAAATCTACGCAACTGCATGCAATCGTATTACATATTGTAACACAAATAAACTTCACGCAATCTGACGTGAATGTGTTCGTAGTTACTGAATATGATGCTGTTTGTCCTGGTCCTGCAGCAGAGTGAGATGGTCAATTCTAATGAGTAACATGATGAGTAATATGTTTATACTACACAAATAGAAACTGAAATAAGTGTTCAAAAATTAGGTAATTTGCTACTTTGCTCGAAATTTGAAAAATTGGTATTTTTTGACGCGCTGTAGCGCCTTACATACTGGGAGTAGAAAAAATGGTAAGAATCAAATTTGTAGAGAATTTTGTACTCTTTAAAAAAGAAAATAGACGTCAAAGCGATAGGAGAAAATGAAACTGAGATATTTTGAAAAAACTGAAAAAAGTCCGAAATTTTCGAAGTTTTTTGACTGCAGAAAGTTTTCCCAAGAGAAATTTTGTTGGCAAAACTTGGTTTTCTAACCCTTCCAACAACATGAGCGAGTTAATAAAATAAAATCTTCTACCCCACCTTTTGCAAGGTACAGGTTTTTGTTCAGACAGTTTCACTGGATTAGGTGTTGCAATTGTAACGGCCAGAAGCGTAGCTAACGGCCGTGCACGGCGGCAGCAGACTTAACAAGGAAACATTGCGCTGTTTGGCACAGGCGTATCGCCTACATAGCCTATCTAATGACATCGTAAAATTTCTTAAAACCAGCTTTAGTCATCTCTGAGGAAAACCCAAGTGCATTGATTAAAACTTGCAAACAAAGCGAGGTTTCTCCTTAGATTGGCCACATTATTATGAAAATCCATTGGGTGCCCTCGCTCGCCTCTGTTATACGAAAATCCTGCCTAAAGTGTGAGGCTCTTCCGAGTATCCACTTAATTAACCTCGTTCCCATATAGAACGTAAGCAATGCGTTACACAGTAAATATCACCGAAGCACTGCAGTAAGGGATTAGGCATTAATTATGAGCCTATAGCTTGCAGTTATTTACTTTTCACAAAAGCTCATTTGATTTTAATAAATTTTCTTGGTCTTGAAGGTTGTAAAAGTGTTCCGTCTTGTAACGTATGAGAAATATTTGTCTGTCCACTGACGCCTTGTAACACTGAAGTGTGAGTAAATTCGTTGTAAGTCACAATAACATAACCTTTTATAAGAATCACGAGGCTGCAGGTTCGAAGTTCATCTCCATTTGTTCTAACGTCAGATAGACACACAATTCCAAGAGTACTTCTACCTCCCAACCATAGAATATAAAAGGTGTGAATTAATGATAAGTTGTATCAGGTAGAATGAATAAAATATTTTGTTTAGCATTCACTAGCTCGCCAACCAAAACTGTAATTTATTGATAATAACGTATTACCCTATGGCATACAAGGGCGCGAATACCTACCTGTATCCCTTCTAACTCTCTCGGACAGACAACATTAAAGTTGATAATGGTTAGTGGCTGAATATTCTTTTATATTTTCCTTAATGGAGCGAGCGAAAAAAAGAATGACATAGATTTAAAACTACGGCGCGAAGCATCTATGTGTTCAACGATAGCACAGCAGAGATTGCCACTATCGCAAATTACGAGAGTCTACTCCCTGTTATTACAGGCTGATTATTCAGCCATTTTCTAGTGGTCTTGTAGCTAACGTTGCTGACTCTCGATCAAGGGGCCACGGGTTCGATTCCCAGGCGGAGCGGGAATTTTCTTCGTTCGGGACAGTGTGTGTGTGTGTGTGTGTGTGTGTGTGTGTGTGTTGTCCTCATCAATATTTCATTATCATCGCCGCGCAAATCGTCGAAATGTCGTCAAGTAGAAAAAGACTTGCTCCAGGCGACCGAACCTCCCAGAAATCGAGCGGGGTAGGACAGTGGTTACCACACTTGGGTTCGCATTCGGGACGACGGCGGTTCAAACCCGCCTCCAATCATCCTGGTTTAGATTTTCCGTGATTTCCATAAGTCGGTTAAGCCAAATGCCATGATGGTTCCTTGGAAAGGACACGGTCGCTATCCTTCTCCATCCTTGCCTAATCCGAGCTTCTACTCCGCCTGTAATGATTTCGCTGCCGACGGGTCGTTAAACATTAACATCCTCCTGAACCTCCCAGAAAATTACTCCTGGCCAACAATGCCACACGCGCATTATATTCATCCACTTTATCAGAACAACTTGACACTCATCCTTCGTGAATGTCCCACCCACGCCTTCATCATATTGGAGAAATGTGGAGCGGTATCTGGTCTGTATAAAAACTTCCCCAGTGAATGACTGCAACAGCTGTTGCGTGCCACGCGCATTTGTCAGTGTCTGCTGTGAATAACTCGGTGCAGATACTGTATACATCACAACGTACTTTCATTGTTTTGAATGGCACAGTTAGTATGTGATCTTCAGTCATAATTTATCAACATCCTATATGTGCGTAATTTCCAGTAACACGAAATGAGCGAACTGTTCTTAACACTTCCATGCCTTGAAATGATGTCGAGCTGAAACTTTTCTTCATTCCTTTGGGCTGTTGCGACTGTGACTATAGCTGGCCTGTGCTCCTAGCGTTCTTCTTCAGATTCACGGTAGCATTTTGTCAAAGTTTTTCTATATGTAAAGCTTCCACTGTAAACAGAAATGAGTTAGCGATGAGTTGCAGTGGCGCCATTTCGCCGTTTCATTAGACCACAAAAAATATTTATATGGCGCCTCCGTAGAAGACCTCTTTCACACGCTCCTGGAAAGATACTGCAATTTTTCTCTCCTAAATTCAGAATCGACGTATCATATGAGTGCAATTGTAAGAATTGCCTTGGAGACGTCAAGAAGCCACTTGATCAGCTTTCTTTTTAATGATAAGAGCTGTTTTGTTTAATAAGCTAGAAGTCGATCGATTCTTTGATAGCCTCGCAGCTCTAATGAGCAAACACGAATTATCTTTTAATAGATCTTATAACTGTTAAGGAACTAGTCCGGACTCCCGGGAATACAACACAACGGCAAAGTGCGTTAATTTAAACAGAACGGCAAGGTGGCAATTTAGCTTCAGGACATATCTATCCAATTTTTTACTTCCCCAAGCATGTACGAACGAAAGAGTCGTCATTAATGCTGCTAAAAATAATGTAGGAGACAACGACGGACTAAAAATAATGTAGGAGACAACGAAGGAAATGGGTGGATACGGCCCAGCATTTCTTGAAATAGGTGCAACGCCCTCTACAGTTTCGCATTCCACCGACGATCATATCACTGTCGTAAGGACTGTAATCCGTTCATCATAAGAATAAACCTGATGTAAACGAACACAAACGCGATGATTGGTAGGAAGCCGTAGCACACGTACACTGGTGGTGTTACGTTCTTGGAAGTAGGTCCTACCTATGTATTAGATATGTTATTACTAAGTTACTTTAAATGAAGCTTTAAAATATTCAGATGTATTAACAGCCATCAACGTTTTTCTTAATTACGCTTTAGCAACGCAGTTTTTATTTCAAAAATCGTGTACAATCACAGCCTTTGCAGCCTTGTCCTCTGATTGTCGCGATGTTAATGCCCAGCATAAAAATGGCCGAGGCTGCTTTCTGTTCCGTAGTGAAACACACACGTGCAACACGGTTAAAAAGTGCCGAGAAATAGACTGTTCTTAATGTTTTTAATAAGTTTACGGAGATCATCGCCTTTGAAGTTTCTCAAGCGTTATATATAATGCATTTGCTAAATATATTTAGATTGAAGGTGTAGCGCAGTCGGTAGCGTAATGGAACGAAACCAAATACAACTTTTCGTGCGTTGCATCTATTCTCCTCCACACACTTTTTTTTCTCGTTCAACTTGAAATACTCACATCTCGTAATTATAAAACTCATCATCATTTTATATGAATAATGCACGTCTTCCTGTTTGTAATTACATACTGGACGCGGAATTCCTGTTTCCATTTCAAATAAAAATTGTTAGTTTTCGATGTTTTATGAAAGGTTGTTAATAAAAGTTGCTTAAATTAAGAAAACATAATTTAATTTTTAAGGCGAAAATGAAAAACCGAATCCTCTTTATTTGGACTGAGTCCATCGTTTTATACCACAGAGGTAGATAAGTATCGTCGAAAGATGAAAAACGATCATTTTCGCAGCATCGAGCACATAATACAAATGCTGCATTTTTACATTTGCTGCTGTACCATTACAATATAAACCCTACAGAATTGATTTGATGCCAAGCTGCAGGATTTGGCACGAGAAGTAACAAGACTGTTTAGCTGCCAGACGTACTGGAACTAACGCACGCCGCTTTTTCACACGTCACTGCCGAACGCTGGCGGGAGGTAGAACGGCTCGTCATAAAAGAAGAGACAATGCTGCGGCTGGTTGGCTTCGTTGATTCTGTTGTTGATAGGCTCATTATCAACGTAGCAGGTGACACTTCCAGAACTGAAATGCATTTCTCGGATTCGGATAAGGAACGAGCTAAGAGATTACCATACGACTGAATGTACGTAATACCTTCAGTGGCTTCAATGTTTAATTATACGGTGAAATCTTTGAATACTGTCTTACGTTGCACACAGCTTATGCGGAAAAATTACCCTGTGGTTAAGTCAGGAATTTTCGTCATTATTGTTTTTAATTACGTTAGCTAAAAACGATAAAGTGTTGTCGTTTTCGTCTAGTCGTCTAAGGAGCGTATTGTGGGAGATTTGCAGAGTATTATTTCCCTCTGCTTAAAAATTAAATGAGATTCGAAGTTGTATTGCTCCTCTGCTTGTCTCTTTTTACGTGTGAACTGCACCTGGCCACGTCACTGCAGGCTAGCTGTACCAGCTGACCAACCAGTGTTGTCCAAGTTAAATGCGCCGGTAAAGCTTTTGTCCCTTATTATCCCTAAATCGATGTGCACCTAACGCACAACACAAAACGTACCCTTATCATCGTACTTGGCAGTACTTGAGACAGCTTGGCTGCAGTCCCCGTAAAACGGAAATCCAATGAGCTTCCAGCAAACGCGGAAAAATACACTGTGCAATGTTTACATCAGGTTTATTCTTATGATGAACGGATTAGCACGTTGTCATCCATTCTCGAATGGGCAATATTCATATAAACAGCACTGCAGCTCACATGGTTCAAAAACGTGAATCTTTGACATTGCCTTTTACGATATCATTTAAAGATTAAAAATATGAAGCTTGCACCTGCAAAGACAACCGAATATGATATAGCACGACAGTGGGCTGAAAAGTAGTTCCTCCGAATTTTTTATGTTAAAACTCTTCAAGCTTTTTACATAAGACAAACGTTATTAACATTCTATATCTTTATTCTTCATGTCTACATATTTGCAGCTCTCTGTCACTGGATGCTTGTGAACTCTAGTGTGCAACGTCACTATGTGACACACGAGAGCTGCGACATCTGCGACAATCCGACGCTTTGGATTCACTGTCATCGATCATCCTCCATATGGTTCCAAAGCAGAGAACTCGGAGGCTAACCACAGCTGTTGCTTGCACGCGCCGTACGCGAATGGAACAGGTGGAAATAATAATGGTGCCAAAAGTAACCTCTAAACCACTTCTTAAGGTGGCATGCGGAGTAAATACCTGGGTGTAAACCTTGTTGGGATGCGAAGTTGTAGATAAGACATGTAGCAGAATACGATTTATTGGCGGAATACTAGGGAAATGCAGTCTGTCCGCAAAAGAGATGGTTCCATCAGTCACTCGGGCGACCCATCCTAGAATATTGCTCAAGTGTGGGGGCCCATGCCAAATAGGGCTAACGGGGGATATTGAACGTAGACAGAGAAGGGCAGCACGATCGGTCACTAGTTTGTTTGACTCGCGGGAGAGTGTCAAGGAGACGCCAAAGATGAAAGGAATTGAACTGGTAGTAGAAGATACATACAAACTCTCCAGACAAAGCCCACTTACGAATTTTCGAGAAACAGCTAGAAATGATGACTAGGATTATACTACATCTCCCGGCACATCTCTCCCGTAGGAGTCGTGAGGATTAGATGAATTAGAGCACGCACAGAGGCATTTAAACAGTCATTCTTTGCGCGTGCAGCGTTATTTAGAGTAAGAAGTCACGCAAAGATAAATTGAGCAAGACTGAGTAATGGTTTTCATATGCAGTGTGGAGGCAGCATTTACGTGAAGTGAATCGGCTTTTGGAGCACCGTGTGGTAAGCACGTTTTTCTCTCCCAGACCCCCGCTCCCCCACCTTCCTCCACGATGGCTCATATTTCCTGCCCGCTGCGGGTCCCCCACGTTCACGTTCAGAGTGATCGATACCAGCACAACGAATCACTGCCCCGAGACATTGACACAGCACTCTAGCTTCTCATTCAAACTCGTCCGTAGTTCGTTTCGATGGACTTCAGACTGAACGAATCGCATACGATAAACAAAAGGTGTTTTCAGAAAGCGTACGTGGCAGATAATTAAAGTTTCTCTATCAGGCAAGATACAGTTAATCGGATTATGTTCAGAGCCATAATAGTTTCGTAAAGGTTTCTCACACAGCTTAACGCGTAGAGCACTAATTTGAAAGACACGGACATGAGACGTAGGTATGGATATTTCGATATAAAATGAGTATCGATAATTTTACCTCGGTAAATGTGGAATTCTTATCGATACGTAGTATTCGATATTATCATAGTTTCGTAAAAAATTTAGAATCTCGATATCGGAAATATTGAATGGTGTTGAGGAGAACAGTAATTACTAGTTACATGATAACTAAAATCTCTACAGTATCTGTGTAGTACATAGAAAATACAAATGCAGTAATAAAAATTACACATCTTGCGCAATCTATAATAAATGCCTCAGATTTTAGCAACGTAAACTATTAATGTTAAGCATGCACCGACTACCTAGGAAAAGTGGTTCGAATACTGATCTTAGATGTACGCTCGACATGGTCATACAATTGAAGCGTAGCTCACATCTTACCTGGTAATCAAACATTGTGTTTCTTTTTAAAAAAGTTATTGTAAATGACACGTTTGTATCTTAAAGAAAATTTTTTAATGAGGCATTGTAAAAATGGCCTCGACCCATACGTCTGGGTAGCATAAAATTTATGTCGAGGCTTAAATTTTGTTTGATTCTGAAATATTTGTACTTTACTACTTACGGTTGTGATTCATGAAAACAGCATAATTTCCAAACATCGCCTTGTATTCTACATAAATCCATGTGTGTTCAAGAGAACCTCAAAAATACATACGCAGTCGTAACATCAGTACTGATACTTTTGTTTCAATATTACGAATGCATAGATATAATTTTAGGCTTTGATATCGATATCAAATATATCGAATCTGGTGTTAGATAATTTCGAGATAAATACTGATCCAATTCGCGCTGGTCTATCATAGAGACTAGAGACCAGTCTGAGTGTAGTTTTCTCGCGGTTTTCACACTCGTTTAACCTAATGATCCATGGGGAGTCTCACGGCGGATTTATTAGAGTAAATGTTCTCCGTGCACTTGTTTCTTCCAGAGCTTTGAAATATGTGCTGGCTGAAAGTGAATGGACCAGTAAAACGGAGAAGTGAGGTATGTAGATTGTTAAACAATAACTTCATTTCAGGAGTTTTATCTCAAGATACAAACCTACAATGCAAAAGAACGTCAGCGACGGCAGTCAAAAGTAAGTCACACACGAATGTGGTCATGGACAGTTTCTTAAAATTTCATTGACGTCATCATGTGTTCTACTGCAATACGGGTTTGCTGTCGCTGTTGCAAGGACTCTTGGACAGATTGCGATTCCTTCGACATCATTGGATATGTTGCAACAGTGCGGTATTTTTAAATCCTCTTTGGCTGTCGGAACTTGAGCACAGACTTCGTCTGTGAGTTGACCTCATATAAAAAAGTCCAGTGGCGTCAAATCAGGCGAAAGTGCAGGCCAAGTTATAATGGTTTCACGCCCTAGCCAACGACCGTGAAAGAAGTTGGGTGAGCGCTTTCAAAGAAACCACAAAGTAGTGAGCCAGGGACTCATAATGCTACTACCACGTGTATCTACGTATCTCAAGAGTTGCTTCCTCTAGGAGATCCGGTAGAACTTCTATAACACAGGGTGTACATAAAGTTCGGGAACACTTTCAATTATTTATTGCGCAAGAACTAAACATTGTACAGATGTCATACATATTGCATTTTGAAGAGAAAGTTTTTTTTATTTTTATTTATTTTATTTTTTTTACAAACATTCGATATGCGAACCATGAGTGATCCGACAGTAATCGAATTCTTGCCATACCCGTCCCAGCATGGCATCGTCGACTGTGGCAGTCGCTTCCCGTTTTCTCTCCCTGAGCTCTGCTACATCAAGTGGTAGAGGCGGTACGTACACAAGATCTTTAATGTCTTCCCACAGAAAAAAGTCACACGGAGTGAGATCTGGTGGTCGGGGAGGTCATTTCATGTAACAGCTGTCCCCTTCTGTAGCACGGCCGATCCATCGATGCGGCAGCTCCGTGTTCAGGTACCCACGAACTTTACCATGAAAATGGGGTGGAGCCCCATCCTGCTGAGAGATGAATGGAGAGTCCGATTGCATTTGAGGCATCAGCCGTTGCTGCAACATGTCCAAGTAGGAATATCCACCGACAGTGCTCTCGGCGAAGAGGAATGGCCCGTACAGTTTTCGACGTGACAAGGCGCAAAAAACATTTACCTTTGGGGAATCGTGCTCAAATTCAATGCATTCGTATGGATGCTTTGTACCCAAACAGACATTTACCTTTGGGGTTCTAAACATTCGTTGAACCGCTGTAGCACACTTGTTTTTGTCGAGCTCCAACGCACAGAAAGCTCGCTCCGCGCCTGAACTCAACATGTTTGCGACTAGCGCTGACTATCGGCGAATTACCAATGACATATGTATGATATATGTACAGTGTTTGGTTCTTGTGCAATAAGTAATTGAAACTGTTCCCTGATATTATGTACACCCTGTAGATTGTGCGTATCTTTTACCTGTTATGGTTTGTTCGGTGAAGTAAGGACCCATCACGTATCCTCTAGCAATTTCGCATCAAATGTTCACTCCACTGCTCTGATGTTCAAGGCATATTCATTACATTTAGTTTTTATGATTTGTAAAGGTAGCTTCGCCGCCTGCTGTAGCCGAGCGGTTCTAGGAGCTTCAGTCCGAAACCACGCGGCTGCTACGGTCGCAGGTTGGGGTTTGAATCCTGTCTCGGTCATAGATGTGTGTGATGTCCTTAGGTTAGTCAGGTTTACGTAGTTCTAAGTCTAGGGGACTGGTGACCTCAGATGTTAAGTCTCACAGTGCTTAGAGCCTTTTGAACAATTTTAAAGGTAGCTTCGTCAGTAAAGAGAACTCTTTGAAGAAGGGAACTATTATAATCATGTCGCATTAGGACCGAGCGATGGAATCCCATATATCTTCTACAGTCCCACCGGTTAATCTGCTTTTGAAATGACATGTTATACGAACGAAAGCTGGACTGACTTATTCCAGAGGTCATCGTAATTTATCTGAAGCAAACATGATGATCAAAAGCAACAGCTACCAGAACCAAGGAGCAGTAGGCACTTTAGGTGAATGTCTGCGAATAGTGAGACGGGTGCGGTGGATCAGTCCTTCATTTCGCTCTCTCCCGCACCGTGACTGCCAATAGACAGTGTTTTGTATTTGTATTTGTATTTTATTCGTCTCATGTTACTGGCGGTCTGAAAAATATTGGCTTACTAACAGACTTGATTGACAGCTTTGTTTTTGTTTTCGTTCGCCGATTGTAGTCTTACAGTTTCCTTAACTTTTTATTTACAGCTCCAGAGCCACAGTGGCAAAAACGTAAAAACAGTCGGCACACGCACATTAAAGGAAAGAAAGAGACGAGGAAATCCTACCACTGACTATTTTAACTGAATAAAACGAAGAAGAAAACACGTTTCACTAATTCCGTACACAATATCAGTGTCAATAAATTACTAATATAGCGGTTCCAGATGCCATGTACATAAATTGAGAATTTTATCGGTATCAGGTCAGAAGTGACCTAAGTAAGCCGTGACACTTACCGAACCAAAGAAATGGAGCGGTGGGAGCAGACACAATTCTGATATTTGCTGACGATGTTGCGATCCTTGGCGACACTCCAGAGCAAATTGTTGCTGATACTTACCGATTCCTCCAAATTGCAAAGGAAATTGGGCTGGAGGTGAACGAGGACAAAACTAAATATCTTGGAGTATCACGTCGTCGAGTTCTCCCATTGTTGAAGAGTTCAAGTACCTGGGCTCAATATTAACCAACAAAAGAGAAGTGGTGAAAGAAGTACACAAATACATAACAAGTGCTAATCGCGTGCTCTTTAATCTCAACAATCTTTTTAAATCTCGTCTAATATCTCAGAGCCAACGGTCTTGCCGCGGTGGATACACCGGTTCCCGTGGGGTCACCGAAGTTTAGCGCTTTCGGGCGTGGTTGGCACTTGGATGAGTGACCATCCAGGCCGCCATGCGCTGTTGCGATTTTTCGGGGTGCACTCAGGCCTCAGCCTCGTGATGCCAATTGAGGAGCTACTTGACCGAATAGTAGCGGCTTCGGTCAAGAATACCATCATAACGACCGGGAGAGCGGTGTGCTGACCCCACGCCCCTCCTATCTGCATCCTCCACTGAGGATGACACGGCGGTCGGATGGTCCCGGTAGGCCACTCGTGGCCTGAAGACGGAGTGGTAATATCTCAGAAGAACAAAATCCATCTGTACACGACACTGGTGAGGCCAGTACTTTTATACGGTTGTGAAACTTGGGCGACATCAGCAACAACAAAAGTTCAATTTGTGCGTTTGAAAGAAGGGTACTTCAGAAGATCTATGGACCCGTCTACAACAACACGGAAGGTAAATGGGAAAGAAGAAAGAAAGAAGACCTGTACCAGAGGTTTGGAAAGCCACACATTGGACGAATATTGGGACAGAGCCGACTACAATGGTTTGGCCACATCTTACGAGCAGACAGATCCCTTCCTGAGAGGTCGCCCAAGAACGCGATGGAGGTTTCCAGTGATGAAGATCCTTCAAGAAGTGGAGCCGGCGGTCTTGGAGGATGATGCTAGAGACCGGAAAAGATGGAGTGACATCTGCAGCAAATACCTGCTCTCTTGTGACTGACAGACATTCCTTTTATTGGGGTTTTTGTGTTTGTAATATTTTTTTCCTATTGTTCTTTCTGCTGTAGGCCTCAAAGGCCCGTCAATGCAATAAATGATGATGATGATTAGGTCAGAAATATCATTACACTGAAGACTTGAGACGATGTGATACATTTATGTTTCTCAAACCTCTGCAAGTTTGCCACAGTTACAGCGAATCCAATAAGTATTCATCTAGGTGCCTTTTATTTTATTTTTTGATTTTCAGAAAAAAGTATGTCTGTGGTACATGAAAAAAACGTATGCAAAATATGAAGAGCCAGTCCTGTGGAAAAAACCTCAGTAAATTATTTTTATTGAAAGTAAAGAACAGACTACATCCATGGTGATAACAAGGTAAACAAAACAGAAAATTTCATACAAAAGCTACTTCATAAAGCATTCGTCCACTAACGTTTTTCGACATTAAAGACTGAAAACGTTATTTAAATTACAGAAATTAATATTTAGTGGGATTTGCCTTTGCAGTTATTACTGCTTGTAGTCGTCTGGGTATTGAGCTGACTATGTTTGTTGTCACGGGGGATGGAATTTTGTCTCATTCTTCTCGAAGAGCTTATTTTAAGTTTTTGTAGTTAGAAATTTGTAATTTTCTGAGGTTTTCTTTCAGCACTTTCCAAGGGTATTCAATGGGATTCATATCTGGGCTCTGTGGAGGGCTCTTGAGGTGTTACGGTGTACTGAACAGAAGCTTCAATTCGTATTTCTAGCCTTATGTGTCCGGTCTTTGTTCTGTTGAAAGATGTAATTTCTTTCGAGACTAGATGTAATTTCTTTCAACACTAGCTTTTAGATTTTCCTATAAGATATTAATATATGTTTTGTAGTCAAAAAATGGTTCAAATGGCTCTAAGCACTATGGGACTTAACATCTGAGGTCATCAGTCCCCCAGACTTAAAACTTGTAAGTAGGCTGTTTAGGTTTTTATACTGGTAACGCCACGTAGCGCTCTATATGAAAATCACTGGCTGTGCTGTGTGCATTCTGTAGCTGGTTGGCATCGTTGGAATATTCGCTATTGTAGTGTTGGGCAGTTGGATGTGAACAGCGCGAAGCGTTGAGCAGTTGGAGGTGAGCCGCCAGCAGTGGTAGATGTGGGGAGGGAGATGGCGGAGTTTTGAGAGCGGATGATCTGGTCGTGTGTCCATCAGAGACAGTAAATTTGTAAGACTTGATGTCATGAACACACACACACCACACACACACACACACACACACACACACACACACACACAGATATATATATATTATGACTGTTGAACACTATTAATGTAAATACATTGTTTGTTCTCTATAGAAATATTTCATTTGCGAACTACACCGATCAGTAGTTAGTGCCTTCAGTAGTTAGAGTCTTTTATTTAGCTGACAGTATTGGCGCTCGCTGTATTGCAGTAGTTCGAGTAACGAAGATTGTGAGATAAGTGATTCATGAAAGGTATAGGTTATTGTTAGTCAGGGTCATTCTTTTGTAGGGATTATTGAAAGTCAGATTGTGTTGCGCTAAAAATATTGTGTGTCACTTTAGTGATGATCAGAATAAGTAAAGAGAGAAATGTCTGAGCACGTTCCATTTTGCTCATCTGTTTGAAAATCAAATAACGTAAGGGGTTTATCAGCACAATCATTCATAAATTTTTCTAAGGGGACGTTTCAAACTGCTTAAACCTAACTAACCTAAGGACATCACACACATCCATGCCCGAGGCAGCATGCCCGTAGCAGCAGCGCGGTTCCGGACTGAAACGCCTAGAACTGCTCGGCCACATCGGCCGGCATTTTGTAATCCATTGTACCTCTATAAAACGCAGCTTTCTGACATCTGCACCACTCATAAACCCCATACGATCAGGGAACCTCACCGAGTATCACTGTAGGCCCAAGATTCTGCAGCTGCGTCTGCGTATTGCTCTTACGCCACACCATTCTCCTGCCATCCAACCCGCGTATGTTACATTTACTTTCGTCATAAAATTGAACTCTATTCCAGAAGTCTTCCTTCTTGTTTCCATGTGTCTGGACGAACTGAAGACGTTGCTTCCGACTCTGTTCACTGGCCCAAAATTTCTTGACTGCTACCCGGCCATTATATTCCCACTTCTTGCAGGTATTTCTGACTGTGTTGGCACATACCCTCTTCCCCCTCGACTCTAACTCCTCCGCCTACACAGGGGCGCTGATTTTAGAATTTTTCTTAATTAACCTCACGTCTGCAAAGGTCAACGAGCAAGGGATCCGGTCCGTGGCTGGTTCCTCAATGTTTTGGTCATGCAAAAGCGATCTACTATCGACTGAACCGTCGATCTAGGTCCACCGACTACTTTAGCAATCTCGTAAGACGATTCACAGTGATTCTACAAGCGTGGAATAACTTCTCTTTGATTTAGGGTCGTCTCACTACCCTTACGGCTCTTTTTGCAAACTATACTGCCTATCGAAATAACAAGTTGCAGAGTGGTCACGAACTGTTGACGCTAGAGTGTGCCTTGGGTAAGCATTAAAGTTTCACACAGGGCACCAATTTTAGACATATTCAGATGGTGAACGAATACTTTATGAATTACCTTTTGTATGAAATTTTCTCCCCCCCCCCCCCCCCCCATAGCCCATGGACCTTGCCGTTGGTGGGGAGGCTTGCGTGCCTCGGCGATACAGATAGCCGTACCGTAGGTGGAACCACAATGGAGGGGTATCTGTTGAGAGGCCAGACAAACGTGTGGTTCCTGAAGAGGGGCAGCAGCCTTTTCAGTAGTTGCAAGGGCAACAGTCTGGATAATTGACTGATCTGGCCTTGTAACACTAACTAAAACGGCCTTGCTGTGATGGTACTGCGAACGGCTGAAAGCAAGGGGAAACTGCGGCTGTAATTTTTCCCGAGGGCATGCAGTTTTACTGTATGGTTAAATGATGATGGCGTCCTCTTGGGTAAAATATTCCGGAGGTAAAATAGTCCCCCATTCGGATCTCCGGGCGGGGACTACTCAACAGGATGTCGTTATCAGGAGAAAGAAAACTGGCGTTCTACGGATCGGAGCGTGGAATGTCAGATCCCTTAATCGGGCAGGTAGGTTAGAAAATTTAAAAAGGGAAATGGATAGGTTAAAGTTAGATATAGTGGGAATTAGTGAAGTTCGATGGCAGGAGGAACAAGACTTCTGGTCAGGTTAATACTGGGTTATAAACACAAAATCAAATAGGAGTAGGTTTAATAATGAATAGGAAAATAGGAATGCGGGTAAGGTACTACAAACAGCATAGTGAACGCATTATTGTGGCCAAGATAGATACGAAGCCCGCGCCTACTACAGTAGTACAAGTTTATATGCCAACTAGCTCTGCAGATGACGAAGAAATTGAAGAAATGTATGATGAAATACAAGAAATTATTCAGATATTGAAGGGTGACGAAAATTTAGTAGTCATGGGTGACTGGAATTCGGTAGTAGGAAAAGGGAGAGAAGGAAACGTGGTAGGTGAATATGGATTGGGGCTAAGAAATGAAAGAGGAGCCGCCTGGTAGAATTTAATCATAGCAAACACTTGGTTCAAGAATCATAAAAGAAGGCTGTGTACATGGAAGAAGCCTGGAGATACTGACAGGTTTCAGATAGATTATCTAATGGTAAGACAGAGATTTAGGAACCAGGTTTTAAATTGTAAGACATTTCCAGGGGCAGATGTGGACTCTGACCACAATCTATTGGTTATGACCTGTACATTAAAAGTGAAGAAACTGCAAAAAGGTGGGAATTTAAGGAGATGGGACCTGGATAAACTGAAAAAACCAGAGGTTGTACAGAGTTTCAGGGAGAGCATAAGGGAACAATTGACAGGAATGGGGGAAAGAAATACAGTAGAAGAAGAATGGGTAGCTTTGCGGGATGAAGTAGTGAAGG
The DNA here is from genome assembly GCF_023864345.2 of Schistocerca serialis cubense. Lineage (NCBI taxonomy): Eukaryota > Metazoa > Arthropoda > Insecta > Orthoptera > Acrididae > Schistocerca > Schistocerca serialis. Next base: position 66,343,730 of record NC_064638.1, read on the forward strand.
CAGCAGAGGATCAAGTAGGTAAGAAGACGAGGGCTAGTAGAAATCCTTGGGTAACAGAAGATATGTTGAATTTAATTGATGAAAGGAGAAAATATAAAAATGCAGTAATTGAAGCAGGCAAAAAGGAATACAAACGTCTCAAAAATGAGACCGATAGGAAGTTCAAAATGGCTAAGCAGGGATGGTTAGAGGACAAATGTAAGGATGTAGAGGCTTATCTCAATAGGGGTAAGATAGATACTGCCTACAGGAAAATTAAAGAGACCTTTGGAGATAAGAGAACCACTTGCATGAACATCAAGAGCTCAGATGGAAACCCAGTAATAAGCAAAGAAGGGAAAATACAAAGGTGGAAAGAGTATATAGAAGGTCTATGCAAGGGCGATGTACTTGAGGACAATATTATGGAAATGGAAGAGGATGTAGATGAAGATGAAATGGGAGATACGATACTGCGTGAAGAGTTTGACAGAGCACTGAATGACCTGAGTCGAAACAATGCCCCCGGAGTAGACAACATTCCATTGGAACTACTGACGGCCTTGGGAGAGCCAGTCCTGACAAAACTCTACCATCTGGTGAGCAAGATGTATGAAACAGGTGAAATACCCTCAGACTTCAAGAAGAATACAATAATTCCAATCCCAAAGAAAGCAGGTGTTGACAGATGTGAAAATTACCGAACTATCAGTTTAATAAGTCACAGCTGCAAAATACAAACGCGAATTCTTTACAGAAGAATGGAAAAACTAGTAGAAGCCGACCTCGGGGAAGATCAGTTTGGATTCCGTAGAAATGTTGGAACACGTGAGGCAATACTGACCCTACGACTCATCTTAGAAGCTAGATTAAGGAAGGGCAAACCTACTTTTCTAGCATTTGTAGACTTAAAGAAAGCTTTTGACACTGTTGACTGGAATACTCTCTTTCAAATTCTGAAGGTGGCAGGGATAAAATACAGGGAGCGAAAGACTATTTACAATTTGTACAGAAACCAGATGGCAGTTATAAGAATGGAGGGACATGAAAGGGAAGCTGTGGTTGGGAAGGGAGTGTGACAGGGCTGTAGCCTATCCCCGATGTTATTCAATCTGTATATTGAGCAAGCAGTGAAGGAAACAAAAGAAAAATTCGGAGTAGGTATTAAAATCCATGGAGAAGAAATAGAAACTCTAAGGTTCGCCGATGACATTGTAATTCTATCAGAGACAGCAAAGGACTTGGAAGAGGCAGTTGAACGGAATGGACAGTGTCTTGAAAGGAGGATATAAGATGAATATCAACAAAAGCAAAACGAGGATAATGGAATGTAGTTGAATTAAGTCGGGTGATGCTGAGGGAATTCGATTCGGAAATGAGACACCTAAAGTAGTAGATGAGTCTTGATATTTGGGAAGAAAAATAACAGATGATGGTCGAAGTAGAGGGATATAAAATGTAGACTGGCAATGGCAAGGAAAACGTTTCTGAAGAAGAGAAATTTGTTAACATCGAGTATAGATTTAAGTGTCAGGAAGTCATTTCTGAAAGTATTTGTATGGAGTGTAGCCATGTATGGAAGTGAAACATGGACGATAAGTAGTTTGGACAAGAAGAGAATAGAAGCTTTTGAAATGTGGTGCTACAGAATAATGCTGAAGATTTCATGGGTAGATCACATAACTAATGAGGCAGTATTGAACAGGATTGGGGAGAAGAGAAGTTTGTGGCACAACTTGACTAGAAGAAGGGATCGGTTGGTAGGACATGTTCTGAGGCATCAAGGGATCATCAATTTAGTATTGGAGGGCAGCGTGGAGGGTAAAAGTCGTAGAGGAAGACCAAGAGATGAATACACTAAGCAGATTCAGAAGGATGTAGGTTGCGGTAGGTACTGGGAGATGAAGAGGCTTGTACAGGATAGAGTAGCATGGAGAGCTGCATCAAACCAGTCTCAGGACTGAAGACCACAACAACAACAACATGAAATTTTCTATTTTGTTCACCTTTTTATCGCCATGAATGCATTTTGTTCCTTGTTTTTCAATAAATATGATTTACTGTTTCCATACGACTGGCCCTTCAGTTTTCTTATCCGCATCTTCTTATATGCCACTGACTTGTTTTTAAAAAGTACAGCTGGACGAATACTTTTTTGAGTTACTGTACAATTATCACGTAGTTGCATTCATGAAAATGTTTTTAGAACAGCAGATACTATCCTGTGTAGACGATGTCGCTCTGCCTGCAGCCACATTCCTGCCACGCGCATTCTTCTCTGCCGCCACAGCACGTAAAATTTATCAGATAGACCACTTCCGGCTGATACGCTGCTACTGGCCAGCGCCCACTATGTCACTTGGTGAGGCAGCAGTGTCGCGGACTTACAGTTTTCGCTGCGCCAAGCGGTGGCCGTGATGTTGGTCCTCGGTGTGTTTCGTACTGATTCTAAACAATTATACCCTTCAGCTAAGAAAAATTTTAAAACACCTGCTGTTCGAATTAGTCAGTCTGGAAGAGCGTTATACATAGTAAATTACGAGGCGTGTTTTTTAAGTAAGTGCCGTTTTGAAATTAAAAAAAGACGTGCTAAGATATCTTAATAATTTTATTTTTACATGAGAGCCTGTACCTTAATCTACTTTTCTACATAATTTCCGTCAATATTCCGGCACTTGTCATAACGTTGTACTAGTTTTTGAATACCCTCCTCATAGAAGTCTGCCGCCTGACTTGTTAACCACTGCATCACCACTGTTTTGACTTCGTCATCGTCTTGAAGACGCTGACCGCCCAGGTGTTTCTTCAAGTGCAGGAACAGATGGTAATCACTGGGCGCAAGATCGGGGCTGAACGGAGGATGATCTAGAGCTTCCCATCGGAAAGATGTGATGAGATCTTTGGTCCGATTCACCGCATGCAGACGGGCATTGTCTTGCAGCAAAACGATGCCCTTGCTCAACTTCCATGGACTGTGGCTTTGATTCTGGTGTGACTTAGGCCACCCATGTTTCACGCCCGTGACAATTTTGCTCAAGAAATCATCACCGTCGATGTGGTACCGCTCAAGGAAAGTCAGTGCACTGTCTAAACGTTTGGTTTTGTGCACATCCGTCACCATTTTCGGTACCCAACGTGCGCACAATTTTCGGTAATTCAAGTGCTCGGTCACAATGTCATGCAAAACATTATGAGAAACATTAGGAAATTCATCCCGCAAGGAGGAAATCGTAAAGCGTCTGTTTTCTTTCACCTTATTGTCCACTTCCTGCACCAAACTTTCATTAACGACCGAAGGAAGCCCACTCCGTTGTTCATCATGCACATTTGTGCGGCCATCTTTAAATGCTCTCACCCACTTTCTTGCCATTCCATCACTCAATGTTTTTTCCGTAAACTGCACAGATCTCACGATGAATATCGATCGCTCGTAGGCCTTTAGCACTAAGAAATCTTATAACAGCCCATACTTCGCAGTCGGCGGGACTCACGATTATCGGAGGCATCTTAAACACTCAGTACACAACATAAACAAGGAAGAATCAGAGTGTAATGGCTTCAGTGCGTAGATTAAGGCACAGGCTTTCATGTAAAAATAAAATTATTGATATATCTTAGCACGTCTTTTTTTAATTTCAAAACGGTACTTACTTAAAAACCACGCCTCGTAATACACGGTACGTATTAAACTCGAGATACCCAAAACTGATAGGATTTCTCTGAAAAACGGATGCGGTCTCAACCTTAAAAACAGAACAATATAAGAAGGCTTCTTGAAGCCTGTTCGGCTACGGTTGTAGAAAATAGAGTGACCCTCCAAGCTTTTAGAAAGGAGTTTCGACATCCGTAAATTCAGCCATTGGTGTCTTTAGACATACAAGAAACATGGGCATATCTTACATATTGACTGCTATGTTAATGGACTACCTATAGATCTTTTTCCAGAGTTTGCGATCTTGGTGCTTGCCATAACAATTCCAGAACGCTCAAAGTAAAATACGGGCTGCATCTCATAACACTCACAGGAAATGCGAACGCTGTTCCTTCGTCTATTGGGATGTAGTTGCTGAAGACAGACTTCAGCTATCTATCTCTACTTTCATTGCTATCTTAAAAAAGACCGAAGACTGTGCTCCAGATAAAACGTTTTCCTTTTCTTAGTAGGCATCTGAAACGTCATGACAAAGTATTCTGCACGTGATTACAGTCTTAAGTTTCATTTTATGCTTCTGTAAAACGTAAGATGATCATTAGCCTTTACTTTACAGTCATTAATTGTTTCCTGAGTTCCTTATTTTATTTTTCTGGTACTAATATGGCCGAATCTGGAACAGATTCAGTATTTTCGGAAAATGATTAAACATAGCAATCAGTGTTTTATGGACCATAATGTTGCAATGAGTGATAGCTCAACTAAGCCAGCTGTTATTTATTTTACGACTATTTTGCTCTAGAAAAGTAACTATGACAACCTGAACCCCAGCACTAACCGCACACGAAATCATTAACTACACTGATCCGCTAAACTTAACCCTCCTAGTACCACAGGGGTCAATATGACCCCATAAGCACATTTGAAATATGTATCTCCCTTGTTTTCGAAACGATTATTTTCAAAATTTATGACTTTGTCCCTCTAAGTTGCTTATACGCAATGGCATATTTTTCAGTTTTACATTTACAACATATTAAAATTTATTCATGGTCTATGAATTGGGTACCACTGGGGTCAGCATGACCCCAATCTAAATTTTTGTTTTCTTTCTTGAACGTAACATTATGAAAAAAGAATGTCGAATGTTACGTTGAACAGTTGTTATACGAAACACCTGCAACAATGAAACTAACATTTCCAATCTATTTTTATACCCATTGTTGCCGTTTCTTGCCTCAGCCGTTGTTGTGTATTGCCTCAGTTGTTGCTACTGTTTTGCCCCAGCGTGTGCAAGACCTACGTTATGAGTAGAAATCGTTTGAGTAGTGCTGAAATGCAAGCAATTTTGAACGAAGAAGAGGAATTAGGAGATATAAAGCCTGATGACGATCAAGAGATTGATGCTATTATTTCTATAGGTAGTGAGTGAACTGAAGATTCTGATGAAGATGTTGAAGATTTGGAAACTCTACTTCGGGAAGTTGCTGACATCTCAAATCAGAATGTTTTCAAGTAAGTATATATAATGTAACATAACTTTTCAAAAACTAATAATAATAATATGTAAGTACATATGTAAAATAGTCATCTCATTTTTTTCAGGTTTAGAAATGGAAATGAAACAAGGCGAAAAAATCCTGGTAGATTACATGGGAGACAGTCAACACGAAATATATTGAAGACGATTCCGGGTCCCATGAGGCATACTGTAAAACGTAAATACTGTGCAGTCAGCGTCTGAATAATTTATGAAGCCAAGCATTTTCCAGATTATATTGAAGTGGACCAACCCCCGAAGGTAACATTACCTTCGGTAACCAATGCACAGCTCTTGACTGAGAAGAATTTGAATGCTTTCTTGACCTGCTTATTCTTATGTGAGTGTACAAAGGTCACAATGAGGGCATAGTGAATTTATGGAACGAAGAGTATAGCCGACCTATTTTCAGTAGTTCTGTGGCTAGGAACCGCTTTACAGAAATATCACGCTGTATTCGGTTTGATGATGCTCAGCACTGGCGAGAGAATCGTAGTCCTGATAAATTGGCTCCTATAAGGGATTTATTTGAGCAGTGGGTAAGCACATTACGTGATGCATACGAACCACACGAGGATACTACAGTTGATGAACAAGTGGTAACTTTTAGGGGTAGGTGTCCATTTCGCCAGTACATCCCCTCAAAACTTGGGAAGTATGGTATAAAGATATGGGCTGCATGTCACAGCACTAACTAGTATGTCACACACCTACAGGTGTACACAGCAAAAAGGGCGAAGGCCAGCCTAGAGAAATAAATCAGGGAGAAAGAGTAGTGTTAGAATTGACAGAACATTTTGTAACGAGAATTATACGTATAAGAACTTTTTTCTTTATGAATTTAGATAAATTAATAATAGCAATGTGTTGAATTTCTTTTTCGATTCTTTTCGTGTCATGTTAAAGAAACTGTGAGTAACTTTTGAGACGAATATTATTTATGTTAGATTTCAAATAATGTGGTAATCAAAGGAAAGTGTATTTAATGTTAAAACTATTGTAAGATGTGAAAATTGTAATTTATACACTTGGTCCATACGTAGGTAATGCATTAGGATATGTGTAGTAGAAAACCTGTGGTGAATACCCTACCTGTAGGGGAGCGGGAAAAGGTGGAGGCAGGCGAGGCGGGAAAACGCACACTGGCGCGGTTCGGCACAACGGGCTCAGTAACACAGTCGGAGGCGAGCAACAGTCGGAAGTACACGTACTGTACCGAGGAGGCTACCCAGGAAAAGTGGATTCCATTGAGCCTCGGATGAACCGATTCCGACGACTACTTGGCATGGCTATATTCTGAGGCACAAAATTGGAAAGATTACGACGCTAAGAAGATGGAAAGTGCCGAGGTTGTGTGAGCCTTAGCCGTGCTTGCATGTGTGCCGTGCTGCCCGCTATCTCGCTGCCCGCCAACCGCCGCACCGACTTGCACAGGTCAAACATTTATTTCATCTTTAGAAGTGTATCTGTGTGGACCAGTGTCGAAACTGTTTCTGACTGTTCAATAATAACGTGACTTTCACCAGAATTGCTTTAGCCATGACTTATCCTGATCACTGACCTAGACAGGATCCTTACCTCGTATTGTGCAATCCGAGTATCCTAAACTGAAAGTTTAATGTTTGTGTTAATGAAAATTATCAGCAGATTAATCTATGCCATAAAGGAATCTATAGTTCTGTGTGCTGTTGCAAATATTGGTAAAGAACAAAAGAGTTTTTGTTGAATTGAGTTAGCGATGTTATTTAATTAATTTGAGACAGAAATAATGACAGTTAAATTATTCAGAAGTAAGACAAAAGAGTAGTTATCCAGAGATTGATAATTTTGTGTGTTAATTTGCCTTCAGTACTAGATAGTTTCAGAATAACGACTATAACAGTTTCAGGGCCTCCCCCTTTTGCTCTTGTTCATTCGTTCAAACCTTGATGTGTACTGATCAAATTTGACCAGTAAAGCTAAATTCTATATTAATCCTAAATGTATTAGAGTTTTTTCCATTATTCATAGTGATATTGTGTGTGTACTTTTAAGATTGTCGACGCTAGGGCAATCTATGCCCGATTTCAGTCTGCTCAACATACTAAATGCAGTTCGTAGTAATCATTACTGTGTGGTGTTGTGTAAATGTAGCTCGTCCAAATTAGTACCAAAAAAGAGAAAACTTTAGTTCAGTGGATTTTTCGGGTTCCAAACTTTGCCATATAACGCATCATTACTACGTGTTACTATGCTTGTACATGCACCCACTTGTACAAGGAAAAACTCACTAATTGCCTAAGTAGGCTGGCGACCGAATTGTTAGTTATAGGTAGCATCTACTGTGTGTACTTCTTGTCCATGCGAAAGAATAATTATACTGTACATTTGCTTGATGCATCACTGTAGTTATTGACTGAGTATAAGTCCGATCTTGCTTCTATTAGGTACACACGGTCAACTTTTGTACTAAAATCCTTGTTCATAAGGTGAAGCCCGTGAACTTATTACAGTACAGGCTTTATATAGCTAACCTACGTCCGAGTAGGGCGGTAGCGTTACAAGTGGCTTCCCGGTGACAGGACATCCATCTGTTGTCGGTTACAAATTAATGTAAATACCGAACAGTGGATGTTCAGTGGCACGAATAGCAATAAAGTTCATTAAAAGAAACTGCAGTGTGAGTCAAATATAATAGTGTGGTATAGTTGGCATTTAGTATGGACAGAAACGTAGACGGGGTAGATGCGCCGAGCGAAATGGAGAATGCGGCTGGCAGTAGCCGGAGTTTACGCGGCCAGATAACAGATGGCGTTAGCGAAAGACAGTTGGCGTACATACAATACCACGAACATGTCAATGAACAGATTGAAAGGTTGAGATTGCCTCGGACACAGCAAGGAATAAAACAGGAAGTAGAAGGTGACTTTGTAGATGATAGTGGTTATGTGAATGAATCCACTGACATGTTTGATTCTCCACAGATAAAGAAAGAACCGAAAGAAACTTTTGAAGTAGGATCGGAAAACACCGATTCCGTAGAACAAAACAGTGTGAAAATTTTAAGCATAAACGATTTATTTGAACAATTAACCAAACAAATTTCAGGACAGAGTGAGCAGATCAAAACACATGTTGATCAGCAGCTCACAACACAGAATGAGCAGCTTAAAACACAGAATGAGCAACTTCAAAAACAAGTCGGCAATCAGGTTAATCAGCTCAAAACACACGTTGACGAGCAACTCAAAACACAGAACGAGCAGCTCAAAACACACGTTGCAGAGCAGCTCAAAACACAGAGTGATCAGATTAAAGCACAGGTCGAAGGACAGGGAATTAAAATTAGTAAACAAATAGAACAGGTAGAACAAAAAGTGGGTAATTTAAGTTCTGTGGTAAATACTCTGAAACTTGAAATTGATACCATTAACAAAAATATGGATACTATGCAGGAGGAAATTGGAAACATTAATAGTAGATTCGATGTTGAAATTCTCAACATCCAAGAGAAAGTAGAACCTCTGGTTGAAACTAAGGTAGACGAAAAAGTTTTCGGTCTCAAAACTGAGATCGTAAACGAATGTCAACACGGGATATCACAATTGAAAAAGGTAGTTTTGGACACAGAAAGTGATTTAAGTAAAAAAGTAGCCGGATGTGTTCACAATTGTGAACAAAATACTACGAAAATTCAAGGCAGAATTTTCGATCTGGAGAGCAAAATTAAAGATAGGCCTGGTGTTGTCTGTAATGGCACACCAATTACGAAGCTGTTAGAAGGCGAGGAACGCTTCGATCCAGCCAAGAAACATAACGGGTGGCATCCGTTAGATTTTATCAAAAATTGCGAGAGAGTATTTCCTGAGCACTTATCTGATCAGGAAAAGATAAACGTTGTAATTAGCGCCTTAGCGGGTGATGCTAAGCGCTGGGGAATAAATTTAAATACCGAACGGATGACGTTCGAGGAATTTAGGCAGAGATTTACGGAAGAATATTGGTCTGAACAAAAGCAGGACCATTTATGGCGCGAGTTCATCATGGCCAAACAGCATGATAACAGGGGCAGGAATTCTTTGAAAGATTTCTGCGAGCATTGGTACCGGAAATTGACGCATTTAAGAGATCGAAGATCAGATTCAGAAATTATCTGGGAGCTATATAAAAAGCTTCCAGAGGATTCCAAGAGGTACGTAGGAAGCAATCATCGTAGCTTCCAAGCATTTCTAGAAAGGGTCGAAGATGAAGACCATTGGCGCGAAAGTCGTGCCAATTATCAAAATTTTGGTAACCGTAATAACCGACACAATGACGAACGAAACGACGGCGATGGATTTCGCGTCAATGTAATACAAAGAGGAAGAGGCAGAGGAAGAGGCAGAGGAAATAATCCAGGTCGCGGTAGAGGGTATACCGCGCAAAACAATAACGACGCGGGAAACTAATTTCCGCGAACGTTGCGGGCCAAACGGAAGCGGACAATACATACCGGCCCCGATTCAAGAAAAGATACCGGACCGACCGTAATGTAATGAGACAGGCTAGGGACGAGCATGGAACGCCGCGACGTGTTGTGGCGAAACAAGCGTCAGGTGCGAGCCAGAATGAATCATCGCTGCCGCACAGAGCGCTACATGTTAACAGGCGAGTGGAGCATCAGAGGGCAACGGCCCAGCCTAGCCGAACATCTGTTCGGAAAGAAGCCACTAGCAATACGGCAGCAGTAGGTACGAACGTAGCAGTCAGAGCTAATGAAAATTTTACGAGTAATAATTCCGTGGCAAAGGAAACAATAAATGAGACTGTGAGTACACAGAGAGGTGCGGTTAGCAGTGTTTGCAATGAGGTAAAAGGCGATAATGAATTAGCAGAAGTTACTGATTGGCGTGTGCAGATCGATGATCTGTACAAGGGCCTAAAGCAATGTGAGTGGGAGGATTTTGAAAGGGAGTATGAGGCGGAGAGATTAGTTGGTGGAAAGAGAGATAGTAGGGACTTCCATAAAGTGACGTGGCCCAAAATTGAAGAGGGGAGAATAAATAGCGCCGCGCAAAGTACGCGTGCCGCCAATAGGATGAAGGTTAATGATAGGAAGGATTTGGAGGATGAAATCCTCAGCATTGACGAAGAAATAACTCCTGCTAACAGTCCGCCAATAGTACAAGCTGCTACCGAGAGGCACCGTGGAGAAGGGGTAGATGATTACCTGAAAGTAATTAAAGTCCACGAGGATTACACCGAATATGAAGTCACAGTGGATGTGAATAAAGCAGAGGATGGGGCCGTTTTGCCAAAAGAAGAGATTGAATTGAAATCCAAGCCTGACGACAATACAGAGGAAGAACTTAGTGCCTGTCTCAGAAAAGCTTTTATGTTAGAACCTGAAAGCGATCCGGAATGGTCGGATTCCGATGATAGTTCAGATGATGAAAGATACGCAAATACAGACGAAAATGAATGTACTAACGCTCCCTATTGTGCAAAAGTAGCGTACTTAAGTGAATCTGATGTTGAGGAAGAGAGTAGTGATGACTCTAGTGAAGATGAATTTTCAGGTGTGAAGGAAAATGAATATACTTTTACTGAAAGAGGATATGAGAAAATCAGTGAAAATAAAGGGGACGCAGTTAATTGCGATGTTGTACCTAACAATGACGACGTATCAAAACAAAATCCAGACGTTGAAACTGAACAAAGAAAGAAAGAGCCACCTGACGACTCTGTGTTTATTTTGCGAAGAGTTCAAGTAAGCAAAGACTTTGAACTCCAGAAGCCTAAGAAGCCACCAGACTTAAGTGACTGTTTTATGAACCAGAAAAGACTGCCTTGTTAATAAAGAGATTAGGGGGCAGGTTGTTGTATTTTTATATATTATTAATATTATGCATGACTTTATTATTACTGTAACTCAGTTTTATCTGAAAGTGAATTATTGTTTGTTGAATTAGAGCCTGGGGCAGGTTTATATTGGATTTTGAGAATGTCATGAACACATTACATCATGAAACTACAGGATTTCCACCGGAAGAAATTTTGTTAGGCAGAAGTAGTAAAAGTTTAATTGAAGAAAAACTAGAGTTTCCACCTTGTACAAGTTTAGGATTGGATCAAAAGAAAGAATTGGTGATAAAAAGGGCAAAGCAAAAGGCTGAAGCTAGATCTAAAAGACACAATAAAAATTTAAAAGTTTCAAAATTTAAAATTGGAGATTATGTTCTTTTAAAAACCCACGAAAAGTCTAGTGAACTAAACCCTGAAATTTCAAAATTTAAATATATTTATAATGGACCATATCTAATACAGAATATTCCACACGACAATGCTTACTACCTGATCTACCCAAAATCCAAAAGACCTTTAGGCGTAAGAAATATTGTGGACCTGAAACTGTATGTACCTAGGAACGAGTAAATGTGCTGTATCTTATGCTGAACCCAAGTTATCCTAAATGTATCTAATCTTTGTAAATGTCTGTATACCCTTGAAAGTGTGCTAATGTAGTTATGTGAGTTTCAGATTACCGATTGTACTGTAACTGTAAAAATGTATGGAGAAAAGGGCTGAAAGAAAGGATAAATGCTATCAGCCAGATAAAAGATGGGACTGTCAAAAATGAAAATGGGCAGTGTATGAACCATAATATGAAGGACTGCCAAATACTAATGAGGGCAGATAAATAATCGATGGAAAATTGTAAATGTGATCCAGGAGATGTGACAATATGAAGTAAAGAGGACTGCCCAAATCCACATAATAGGCAGCAAATATATGTAGTTAATTTTCTGAATATATGTGTGTGTGTTTTGTTTAGTAAGTAAGAAAATGGACTGCTATTCAAATCATGCAGCGATAAATTTTCTTATAGTGTACACAAAATATGAAATTGTTTTTGTAGTTAAATGTTTGTATTCCAGAATTTTAAATTATTTCTTTGAGAAATTTAGAAAAAATAAGTAAATTGCTATTTTAGTGAGATTGTGATGGGAAGTTGGACTGTTCGAAAGGCACTTGAGTAAATGACAAGTCAGTATTCTTGAAGTATTAAAAAAGTGTAAACCTATATACAGTGAGCAAAAGGAAATATGTAGTGTAAATCTTTTTGGACAATTAAGTAAAAATTCAGAACCACTGTATAATTGTAAGATTTAGTGTTCCCATAAAATTTGGACTTAAGAAAATTCTCTGGAAACAGGGGCATGTGTAACGAGAATTATACGTATAAGAACTTTTTTCTTTATGAATTTAGATAAATTAATAATAGCAATGTGTTGAATTTCTTTTTCGATTCTTTTCGTGTCATGTTAAAGAAACTGTGAGTAACTTTTGAAACGAATATTATTTATGTTAGATTTCAAATAATGTGGTAATCAAAGGAAAGTGTATTTAATGTTAAAACTATTGTAAGATGTGAAAATTGTAATTTATACACTTGGTCCATACGTAGGTAATGCATTAGGATATGTGTAGTAGAAAACCTGTGGTGAATACCCTACCTGTAGGGGAGCGGGAAAGGGTGGAGGCAGGCGAGGCGGGAAAACGCACACTGGCGCGGTTCGGCACAACGGGCTCAGTAACACAGTCGGAGGCGAGCAACAGTCGGAAGTACACGTACTGTACCGAGGAGGCTACCCAGGAAAAGTGGATTCCATTGAGCCTCGGATGAACCGATTCCGACGACTACTTGGCATGGCTATATTCTGAGGCACAAAATTGGAAAGATTACGACGCTAAGAAGATGGAAAGTGCCGAGGTTGTGTGAGCCTTAGCCGTGCTTGCATGTGTGCCGTGCTGCCCGCTATCTCGCTGCCCGCCAACCGCCGCACCGACTTGCACAGGTCAAACATTTATTTCATCTTTAGAAGTGTATCTGTGTGGACCAGTGTCGAAACTGTTTCTGACTGTTCAATAATAACGTGACTTTCACCAGAATTGCTTTAGCCATGACTTATCCTGATCACTGACCTAGACAGGATCCTTACCTCGTATTGTGCAATCCGAGTATCCTAAACTGAAAGTTTAATGTTTGTGTTAATGAAAATTATCAGCAGATTAATCTATGCCATAAAGGAATCTATAGTTCTGTGTGCTGTTGCAAATATTGGTAAAGAACAAAAGAGTTTTTGTTGAATTGAGTTAGCGATGTTATTTAATTAATTTGAGACAGAAATAATGACAGTTAAATTATTCAGAAGTAAGACAAAAGAGTAGTTATCCAGAGATTGATAATTTTGTGTGTTAATTTGCCTTCAGTACTAGATAGTTTCAGAATAACGACTATAACAGTTTCAGGGCCTCCCCCTTTTGCTCTTGTTCATTCGTTCAAACCTTGATGTGTACTGATCAAATTTGACCAGTAAAGCTAAATTCTATATTAATCCTAAATGTATTAGAGTTTTTTCCATTATTCATAGTGATATTGTGTGTGTACTTTTAAGATTGTCGACGCTAGGGCAATCTATGCCCGATTTCAGTCTGCTCAACATACTAAATGCAGTTCGTAGTAATCATTACTGTGTGGTGTTGTGTAAATGTAGCTCGTCCAAATTAGTACCAAAAAAGAGAAAACTTTAGTTCAGTGGATTTTTCGGGTTCCAAACTTTGCCATATAACGCATCATTACTACGTGTTACTATGCTTGTACATGCACCCACTTGTACAAGGAAAAACTCACTAATTGCCTAAGTAGGCTGGCGACCGAATTGTTAGTTATAGGTAGCATCTACTGTGTGTACTTCTTGTCCATGCGAAAGAATAATTATACTGTACATTTGCTTGATGCATCACTGTAGTTATTGACTGAGTATAAGTCCGATCTTGCTTCTATTAGGTACACGCGGTCAACTTTTGTACTAAAATCCTTGTTCATAAGGTGAAGCCCGTGAACTTATTACAGTACAGGCTTTATAGAGCTAACCTACGTCCGATAAGAGCGGTAGCGTTACAATTTATTCGGGAGTGGTAGAAATATCAAAAAAATTTCTTTCCAAATTTGGAGATGGCAAAGGAACTAGTACGAAAACAAATGACTCTGTTAGGGACACTAAGAAAAAGTCATCGTGAACTACCTGCAGAGTTTATCGAAGCAAGGGGAAGAACTGGAGCTTCATGTCTCTTCGGATTCCAGGAATCAGTTACAATAGTCTCCTAATGCCCAAAAAAGGGTAAGATAGTGACATTACTGTGTATTATGCATTTCAGAGTGCAAATAGGTGACGGCGAAGCAGCAAAACCTATTATATCCTAGACTATGATGCAACTAAATCGGGTGTAGATGCAGTGGACAAGTTAGTCAGGACTTACACCACGAAACGTATGACAAGAAGATGACCCATGGTTATTTTTTAAAATGTTTTGGATATTAGTGCGCTAAATGCTTTGGCTGTCCTGACTGGAATCAAAAAACCAACTACAAAAGAAGAGAATGTCTTCTGGAACTGGGAACAAGCCTAGTATAGAAAAACAAAAGTCGGCGCAGCGAAGCTTCTCTTCCTTGTCCTCCTGCTTCAGCAGAAGTGCATACGGGGGCAAAACGTGGACGGTGCCCCCTGTGCGAACGTTCAGTGGATAGAAAACATTCAGAAAAGTGCAGAAGATGCTTTTCTTTTGTCTGTAGACAACATTCAGAGATTCTTTGTTTTAAATGTAAAGAGTTGCTTTGTTTTAAATGTCAGGATCTATAAGATCAAGGATTAAGACAAGATCTGTTTGTGGTTATACACATAGTTTACCTGGTTTCAATCAGTAATGTATGCTTTTATGTCAGTCCATTAAAACAAATAAAATACTGCCAATATATCCAGTGTTAATTACTTTGAGTCATTTTGACCCCGTCAGTACTCAGTGCAACAAACACATTCTGGTAGTAGGAGGGTTAAGGATGAGATTGATAAAGCAGCATAACATATTGACTAATTGGTGGGAATGAATGAAAATGCGGAAGAATGTTGCCAGTGGTCACTCTGGCGGCCACAGAAAGTTGGACGTCACATTCAGTATATGAATGAAAAGGTACCCGCTAAAGTCCTTAACTTTGTCATATGTTATTCGGGAGCTTGACTGTATTTAAACGGGCAGCTACGAAGTATTAAATTGGTGTGAAGTAACACAACGTGTCCTGACGGAGATGGTCGCTGCAACTCGTAAGACCTGTAGTTTCAAGTGCTGTGACGTACGCCACAGGGCCGCGTCACATGGCGTAAGGTCAGCGTGACTATGGCGCCAAATGAGGCTGGCCTCACAACACGAGACAGTTAAGGAACGGGAAAAATACAGTGTGTGTCAAGCAGTGACAAGTTACGGTGCGCTGTGCTAGTTTTCTTCATAACAATGTCACAGATTTCAAAAGAGGAGGAATCATCGGGAAACTGGTTCAAATGGCTCTAACCACTATGGGACTGAACATCTGAGGTCATCAGACGCCTAGACTTATAACTACTTAAACCTAACTCACCTAAGGTTCAAATGGCTCGGAGCACTATGGGACTTAACAACTGAGGTCATCAGTCAGCTAGAACTTAGAACTACTTAAACCTAACTAAGGACATCACACAGATCCATGCCCGAGGCAGGATTCGAACCTGCGACCGTAGCAGTCTCGCGGTTCCGGAGTGAAGCGCCTAGAACCGCACGGCCACCGCGGCCGGCTAACTCACCTGAGGACATCACACACATCCATGCCCGAGGCAGAATTCGAGCCTGTGACCGTAGCAGCAACGCGGTTTCAGACTGAAGCGCCTAAAACCCCTCAGCCACAGCGGCCGGCTTCGGGAAACTGGAAGAAGGATGAAGTGTAGCGAGTATAGCCCAGGAATTTGGTACTGCTCACTTCGTTGTTACGCGTCAGTGGCGAGTGCTCTGAACCACAAACGCTGCTGTCCGAAGGAAGGTAAGTGGTCGACAATTGTCAACTACTGCAGCAGATGATCGCTACATTGTGCAACAGGCAAAAACGGGACCAACTTCAAAGAGCGAGTACAATTGCAACCACATTTGTGGGACTGCGTGTGCTTGTCACATTAGAGGGCAAATTGAGTATGAGCAGTGATCGTGAACCTATCCCTCATACGGGAGAGATGGGGATACGACCGTAACAGTCGCGCAGTTCCCGACTAAAGCGCCTAGAACCGCTTGGCCACCGCGGCTGGTTTTCAGTTACCTTCTGCACTGTACTGGAGCAGTTCTTTCTACATATGGCCCAAGTTTCATCGAGCTGTTATTTAGGAATGACACATGATGCTAAGGCGACTGTAGTCCTTAAGTCTTGCACGCCACTGTATTTGAAAACTGCGGCTAGTGACAATGACCTGTCTGCCGCCGTGTCTCCCCAGTGACGTCACAGCAGACAGGCCTTGCAGTTTCGCGCGGGAAGCCACAATGCACATCCCGTCAAAACGTCTATATCTTTCGCTGCGCTCATTACAGTGGTCTTCTTAACCTCTGCGTAATATTCCAATGCTTTTCGAATAACAATTTTTTGCCCTTTCGCTTAATGTCACTCTAGCGGAACGTTGTCTGTCAGGATACCTTTGTGCGTACAGCTCAACTGTTCTCTTAATGTTCCTTCTGCATTCCTCATATGGGGAGCTCCTGGTGTCTCTTGGACTGTGAAAACCTTTTTGTCCAACTACCCAACACTCGACACATGTGACTGACACAGACAGGATGAAAGTTACATTTGCTTTATGCCCTTTTTATACCGGTAATGTGGCGGTTCAACAATCTACTTTCGAATCTGATGTGAAGTATTTACTTATTTTAGATCGAAATCACACAATTCCGCATAAAACAGTAATCGGTTTCATGTTCAAAACAGAGATATCCTTAGTTGTAAAACATGTAATTATTCTGAAGCTCGTAATCGAATTTTGAAGAGTAAACCGCCGTTGAGTTCGTCTCGTTTAGAACTAAAGTACTAGCAGCAGAAATTACTATAGATCCATTTGAAAAATCGACGTTGATGCCGATATCTCTGTAATTAATGTCGATATGAAAAGAGACTCTATGTTCTTTAGTGACGACTTTCTTACAATTCATCTGCGTAAAAACTGAATAATCATATCATATTTGAGGTACACGGGTTTGGCGAATCACCTTATGCATTAGCTAGCTGTAAGAGCATTACATCGACGGGATTGTAACTTCTTTCTTTCTTTCTTTCTAGAAGAGCACTGTAAAATTGAGACAGAACTTCAGGGTTGATCATTGATTTTCAGTTGCGAATGCTTAGGCTATGAACTAGACCCGCAGAATATACTGAGTTGAGTTCTGTGATGACAGTCGTAACGAGAGAACGTCAAATTTTATGAACTTGTAGGTAAGGTATAAAATATGACTTGTTGTTTGTTTTTGGTTTTTTTTTTGGGGGGGGGGGGAGGGGGAAGGGGATCAGACAGCGAGGTCATCGGTCTCATCGGATTAGGAAAGGATCGGGAAGGAAGTCGGCCGTGCCCTTTCAGAGGAACCATCCCGGCATTTGCCTGGACTGATTTAGGGAAATCACGGAAAACCTAAATCAGGATGGCCGGACGCGGGATTGAACCGTCGTCCTCCCGAATGCGAGTCCAGTGTCTAACCACTGCGCCACCTCGCTCGGTAAATATGACTGTTCCTTCGCGAGGCGTACGAAGGATTTTGTTTGGCATGAAGCATGAAGCATTACTCATCAAGATATTTAACTTATAGTGTAACTCAAATAAAGTCAATGCAAGTTAGACATATTCAAGTATGAACTCAGCGGTCAGTTGCATACAAACTGTAAAAATATCAGTTGAGCATAGGGCGCAGAGGTTAATAAGCTAATTCATAACTGGAAGGGGTAAGACTCAAATCCTGGTGTCGTCTTGTCTTAATGTACCCACGTTCGTCGTGGCTTACTTCAATTTAATAGCGAGGATAGAGTCTGCAACAAGGCCACAGATTCCATGCCTCTCATCCTTGTCCACAGCTCCAGTCGACAAACTGTAACTCTTTAGGTTTACACGTTACATAACGAAGTGAAACATACAAAATTATCACCTGAAACCTGAATGCGGTTAAACGACATAGTTATAGCACCTGAGAGCAGTGATTCCTTTAGTGTCGTTCCGAGAAACTTTTTGCCAGAGTTGGTAACTATGTTACAAAATTTTAAGCTAAAAATGGCTAAAATGACTAATATATAATTGTCTCCTGAAATACTCTTGCCTACATTATGCTGAAAAGTTAAACGCAAAATTCATCACACTCTTAAAGAGGGAGCGGTTTTGCTAATCACACGTCCGCTGAACTGTGACGCTCCATACGAAGTCATTTCGATGGTGAGTACTGTTTGTGCTATTTACCATTCTTGAATTATAGCACGTAGCAGAAGTCTTGTCCAGAGACGCTCCGCATCATTGTCATTATATGATGACGATCAGTTTCACAAATTCTATTGTTTTCCATCCGGAATAGTAGGATATTGAAAAAGTCACGCCAATTTATGAAATAACGTTTCCTTTCTGTTGCGTATAAGATCCTTGTTCAGTTGAGAAAGGTACAGATAAAGCATTAACCCAAGTGATACGTACGAGGTGGAGGAGAAAAAGGAGAGGTACTTTGTGGCCACCTTTAGTAGATACTGTAATCTAGTCTTGTACTTTATATTTTAAAATATTCTAAAATATTATTTCTTGTTTTAACGAACTCTTCTACCGAATTCTATAACTAATTTCAATTTTTCCAGTTAAAGTTAATCAAAAAATTTAAGTAGTAGTAGATGCGAGTTTTCACAACGAATGTCATATTAAATATTTGCATGTGGACTCTAATTACATATAAGTATCTCTTTAAAATGTATTTTGTTAACAAAAGTCAAAAACAGTTAACGACATTTGTGTTTTTTTAAGTAGGTAGTTGGTAGTATATGTTACCGAAGATGCGTTGGTACTGGTAGGGTTAAGCAGAAAGTACTGATCGTCGTCCACTGCAGTAGATGTGGCAGTAATGCCGAGAAGCTGGACTTCGCATTTCAAAAGACAGAAAATGTGTCAGGAGCAACCAAAAATAGTCGACCGAAAGAGATTGATCGACGCGCGCCTGCAAATTGTAAGAGTACTACGAAGTCTGCGCGACGCTTATCCAGCCTCTGGTTTTTCTACCGTGCATCACTAAGCAAAAAACTGTTTCAAAGTCTTACTTAGCTCAAGTGCCCCCTAACACACAGAAGCTGTGAAGCTGTTTTTGAGACACCCGGTATTTCCAAGACCTGTGCAGCAACGTGTGCGGGATTTGACTTGCATACTGAACGAACTTATCAGATCGGAATAAATTCACGGCGTAGAGTTGCCCTCTAAAATCAAAGCGTTGGCCAATCTGAGTGAGAACGGCGTCACACACATCGTCAGTAAACACGTATTCTCCTTCATTCATTACTTTGTTTAGCAGCAACAATGTTTGGCAATTCATTTCCCCATTTTTGTATTTTCACAACTACCTGCACGTGGAAATTTTAACAGTGGTTCCAGCTCATGTTTGTGGGGACAGCTTTTTATAAATGTTCTGCCGCTTCTTGCGCAGTCAGTATGTGAACAGTTGGTTCTAGTTACTGATTCCACAATATATCAACGTTTGACATGATATATAACACAGACCACCAAAATTTGAATGTAGGGTGCACATACATCAGACTGAACTCTCTTACTCGAGTAATCATAATAACTCAGGTGAAATTTCGGGTTGCTCTATATATTCTGTAAGTAACAGCATATTTTATTATCCTCCAAATGTTCAAATGTGTGTGAAATCTTATGGGACTTAACTGCTAAGGTCATCAGTCCCTAATCTTACACACTACTTAACCTAAATTATCCTAAGGACAAACATACACACCCATGCCCTCGGGAGGTCTCGAACCTCCGCCGGGACCATATTATCCTCCAGCTCGATGTTCACACACGTATAAAGAAACAAGCGGCTACATCATAGAAAACAGAACAGCAAAAAGTATTGTCTGCCGTTGCTGGTTAGACTCTTATGGTTCTATCAGGTTCAAAAATATAGTCACGTATAGCTACTACTAACATTAGAAACACAGAATAATGTATATACGAATTACTTTAGGTATCTATTGTTTACTTGTCGTGGCTCGGTGGCTAGTAGGTATTCGAAAAACAAGCAGGAGTAGCAGTAAGTAAATAAATAATTATTTTAGACTTTTACCCATACATATTATAAAAATGTTTGTATGTACACACGTATGTTCCACATCTCATAAACCACTGGACCAATTTCAACCAAACTTGGTGCACACATCACTTACTGTCTGGGAAGAATCGCTGTGGGGGTAAGAACCACTTAGTTATCAAAGGGGTGGGGGTGGGATGGAAAAGAAGCATAGCTCACGACGAGCACGAATACCCAGACTTTATTCGTCCAGTGTTTGAGAACGAAATCACTTAGTGACTTACAACAAACTTTACACATAATTTCAAACATTCACGAAATTTTTTCTCGCTGACAACCCTCACAAAATGATGAAAGGAAAAAAATTATCGCGTACTACATTTTCGCTGTTCATGCAGAAAAACTGCTGCAAAAGGCATGACGTTTTAATTCAGTACTTCTTTACTGCTAACTGTATTCGTCACACATTTCGCCGTCCGTATTCACGTATAACACTGAATGTACCTGTAGAATTATATCATAGTACGACACATAGTTCAGGAGAAATGACGTCATATACATTTGAATAAGTGAGAAACCGTCGCATCGTGCATGACGTTTAAATTTGTTATTTCTTTACCACTAAATGCGTTCGCAGCACATTTCTCAGACAGTATCCGCATATGCCGCTGAATGTATCTGCAAAATTATGTCACTGTGCGGCCCATAGTTCAAGAGATATGATGTCACAAACATTAAGATGCGTAAAAACGAAACTGCAGAACGAAATTCGCTTGACATACAGGTGAACTTGGTTTAAGAATCATGAAAGAAGGTTGTATACATGGAAGAACCCTGGAGATACTAAAAGGTATCAGATAGATTATATAATGGTAAGACAGAGATTTAGGAACCAGGTTTTAAATTGTAAGACATTTCCAGGGGCAGATGTGGACTCTGACCACAATCTATTGGTTATGACCTGTAGATTAAAACTGAAGAAACTGCAAAAAGGTGGGAATTTAAGGAGATGGGACCTGGATAAACTAAAAGAACCAGAGGTTGTACAGAGATTCAGGGAGAGCATAAGGGAGCAATTGACAGGAATGGGGGAATGAAATACAGTAGAAGAAGAATGGGTAGCTTTGAGGGATGAAGTAGTGAAGGCAGCAGAGGATCAAGTAGGTAAAAAGACGAGAGCTAGTAGAAATCCTTGGGTAACAGAAGATATGTTGACTTTAATTGATGAAAGGAGAAAATATAAAAATGCAGTAATTGAAGCAGGCAAAAAGGAATACAAACGTCTCAAAAATGATATCGACAGGAAGTGCAAAATGGCTAAGCAGGGATGGCTAGAGGACAAATGTAAGGATGTAGAGGCCTATCTCACTAGGGGTAAGATCGATACTGCCTACAGGAAAATTAAAGAGACCTTTGGAGATAAGAGAACCACTTGCATGAACATCAAGAGCTCTAAGCAAAGAAGGGAAAGCACAAAGGTGGAAGGAGTATATAGAAGGTCTATGCAAGGGCGATGTACTTGAGGACAATATTATGGAAATAGAAGAGGATGTAGATGAAGATGAAATGGGAGATACGATACTGCGTGAAGAGTTTGACAGAGCACTGAATGACCTGAGTCGAAACAAGGCCCCCGGAGTAGACAACATTCCATTGGAACTACTGACGGCCTTGGGAGAGCCAGTCCTGACAAAACTCTACCATCTGGTGAGCAAGATGTATGAAACAGGCGAAATACCCACAGACTTCAAGAAGAATATAATAATTCCAATCCCAAAGAAAGCAGGTGTTGACAGATGTGAAAATTACCGAACTACCAGCTTAATAAGTCACAGCTGCAAAATACTAACACGAATTCTTTACAGACGAATGGAAAAACTAGTAGAAGCCAACCTCGGGGAAGATCAGTTTGGATTCCGTAGAAACACTGGAACACGTGAGGCAATACTGACCTTACGACTTATCTTAGAAGGAAGATTAAGGAAAGGCAAACCTACGTTTCTAGCATTTGTAGACTTAGAGAAAGCTTTTGACAATGTTGACTGGAATACTCTCTTTCAAATTCTAAAGGTGGCAGGGGTAAAATACAGGGAGCGAAAGGCTATTTACAATTTGTACAGAAACCAGATGGCAGTTATAAGAACCGAGGGACATGAAAGGGAAGCAGTGGTTGGGAAGGGAGTAAGACAGGGTTGTAGCCTCTCCCCGATGTTGTTCAATCTGTATATTGAGCAAGCAGTAAAGGAAACAAAAGAAAAATTCGGGGTAGGTATTAAAATTCATGGAGAAGAAATAAAAACTTTGAGGTTCGCCGATGACATTGTAATTCTGTCAGAGACAGCAAAGGACTTGGAAGAGCAGTTGAATGGAATGGACAGTGTCTTGAAAGGAGGATATAAGATGAACATCAACAAAAGCAAAACAAGGATAATGGAATGTAGTCTAATTAAGTCGGGTGATGCTGAGGGAATTAGATTAGGAAATGAGGCACTTAAAGTAGTAAAGGAGTTTTGCTATTTGGGGAGCAAAATAACTGATGATGGTCGAAGTAGAGAAGATATAAAATGTAGACTGGCAATGGCAAGGAAAGCGTTTCTGAAGAAGAGAAATTTGTTAACATCCAGTATTGATTTAAGTGTCAGGAAGTCATTTCTGAAAGTATTCGTATGGAGTGTAGCCATGTATGGAAGTGAAACATGGACGATAAATAGTTTGGACAAGAAGAGAATAGAAGCTTTCGAAATGTGGTGCTACAGAAGAATGCTGAAGATTAGATGGGTAGATCACATAACTAATGAGGAGGTATTGAATAGGATTGGGGAGGAGAGAAGTTTGTGGCACAACTTGACCAGAAGAAGGGATCGGTTGGTAGGACATGTTCTGAGGCATCAAGGGATCACCAATTTAGTATTGGAGGGCAGCGTGGAGGGTAAAAATCGTAGAGGGAGACCAAGAGATGAATACACTAAGCAGATTCAGAAGGATGTAGGTTGCAGTAGGTACTGGGAGATGAAAAAGCTTGCACAGGATAGAGTAGCATGGAGAGCTGCATCAAACCAGTCTCAGGACTGAAGACCACAACAACAACAACAACAGGTGAACTGAGGGTACAAACATGCATGCACGAACTCTTTTTCGATGTTTATGATCACCTAGAAAAGGACGTTGACAGTGATGCTGTTAATATCGTTTCTTAAGTTAGTCTTTAGTTCCGCTAGTGTTACAGATTCTTTACAGTCCTCTCTTTTCAGATAACTCCACAGGAAGAAGTTGGAGACGTTACATCGGGAGAGCGTGGCGGCTATAATCCTTTAGTCATACACTGAAGAGCCAGAGAAACTGGTATATCTGCCTAATGTCGTGTAGGGCCCCCGCGAGGACTCACTAGTGCCGCAACAGTACGTGGCATGGACTCGACTAATGTCTGAAGTAGTGCTGGAGGGAACTGACACAATGAATCCTGCAGGGCTGCCCATAAATTCGTAAGTGTACGAGTCGTGGAGATCTCTTCTGAACAGCACGTTGCAAGGCATCCCAGATATATTCAATAATGTTCATGCCTGCGAAGTTTGGTGGCCAGCGGAAGTGTTTAAACTCAGAAGACTGTTCCTGGAGCCACTCTATAGCAATTCTAGACGTGTGGGATGTTGCATTGTCCTGCTGGAATTGCACTAGCCCGTCAGAATGCACAATGGACATGAATGGATGCAGGTGATCAGACAGGATGCTTACGTTCGTGTCACCTGTCAGAGTCGTATCTAGACCAATCAGGGGTCCTATATCACTCCAACTGCACACGCCCCACGCCGTTACAGAGCCACCACCATCTTGAACATGCAGGGTCCATGGATTCACGAGGTTGTCTCCACACCCGTACACGTCCATCCGCTCGATACAATCTGAAATGAGACTCGTCCGACCAGGCAACATATTTCCAGTCATTAGCAGTCCAATGTCGCTGTCGACGGGACAGACGAGGCGTAAAACTTTGTGTTGCGCATACACGAGTGGGCCTTCCTCTCTGAAAGCCCATATCCATGATGTTTCGTTGAATGGTTCACACGGTTTGGTGATGGGCCAGCACTGAAATCTGCAGCAATTTTCGGAAGACCTGCACTGCTGTCACGTTGAACGATTCTCGTCAGTCGTCGTTGGTCCCGTTCTTGCAGGATCTTTTTCCGGCCACTGCGATATTGGAGATCTGATGTGTTACCGGCTTCCTGACATTCACGGTACACTCGTGAAATGGTCGTACGGGAAAATCCCCACTTCATCGCCACGTCGGAGATGCTGTGTCCCATCGCTCGTGCGCCGCCCATCATAGCACGTTCATACCCGCTTAAATCTTGATGACCTGCCATCGTAGTAGCAGTAACCGATGTAACAACTGCGCCAGACACTTGTTGTCTTATATAAGCATTACCGACCTCAGCGCCATGTTCTCCCTCATTACATATATCTGTATTTGAATGCGCATCCCTGTACCAGTTCCTTTGGCGCTTCAAGCGCTCTACCATCTGAGCTACTCAGCTTGAGTAACTCAGATGATTGAGCACTTGCCCGCGAAAGGCAAAGGTCCCGAGTTCGAGTCTCGGTCCGGCACACAGTTTTAATCTGACAGGAAGTTTCAATTCGATAACCAAAAATTTCACTTAGGAAATAAACTGGGGTTATTACAAGCTTGAAAAGTGGCACCGTGAAGATGAATCCAGCAATAATAGACACGTGTTTCAAGAAAAGAAAAGACACAGTCTTGGTTTTACAACACTGTTCACTGTAGATTCAAATAAAACAGGGCTCACTATTCGGCGACATAATACAGCAAATCAGGTTGCAGTTTTCTGACAGTACAAGGCTTTTTCATGGAGGAGACGTAGATTTTCGAAATTTTACACTTCTTCATCGCTGAACGTTACCATACGGAAAGCTTGGACAGATAATCTCAATCAGTTTTGAAGGCAAAGCAGTTTCACGTACATCACCTCGACCAGTTTATCATCCGTCAAGCCTTTGGCAGAAATGCGAACTTGCAGAGCAATCATGGGATCATGGAATACCATGATAGGTTAGCCAAATCATCACCGAACCCTCGCCATATTTCAGTCTTGGCAGCAAGCAGTCCATATCGTACGCTTACGACACCATGCACCAGACGTAAGCTCGGCCACAAGTTCGAAACAGTATATATAAGACTCATCCGACTAAATGTCTTTCTTCTATAGCTCAATAGTCTAAGTTTTATGGCTTCGCCACCACTTTCTTCTGTTATGGGCAGCTGCATCATTGATTAGTGGTTTTGGCATTCCAGGTCTGCTACAGTTCCGGGCTTAAGGAGATCATTTCGTGTTGTTTGGATGCTGGCAGGGTTCGCGAGTGGGACATTAAGTTCTGCAGTGACTTTTACAGCTGTCTTTTCTTTTATTTTTCGTCACAGTCCTCTTAAACGACTATCTGTCACTATCAGTCAACACACGGTTTCGATCGCGTTGTAACTTAGCGGATGATGTCCCGCTTTTCCTGTTTGCGGTATAAAACTTCAGTATGGTGCGCCTCGAAACATCAAAAACTACGGATGCTTTGGTTACGGAAGCGCCCACCATACAAAACCAGCAATTTGCCCCTGTTCGAATTCACTTAGCTCAAACATAATGCACAACTTCACAGAAAGTGTTATAACCAGTGTTGATACTTGCGGCTTATTCAGGGCACTACACAGGTGCCGTTCGTTGTGAAATACAAAAGTTCGACCTGCAGGCTGCACTAGCATCTGCGTCTGGGTTGTTGTTGTTGTGATCTTCAGACCTGAGACTGGTCTGATGTAGCTCTCCATGCTACTCTATCCTGTGCAAGCTTCTTCATCTCCCAGTACCTACTGCAACCTCCATCCTTCTGAATCTGCTTAGTGTATTCATTTCTTGGTCTCCCTCCACGATTTTTACCCTCCACGCTGCCCTCCAATACTAAATTGGTGATCCCTTGATGCCTCAGAACATGTCCTACCAACCGATCCCTTCTTCTAGTCAAGTTGTGCCACAAAATCCTCCTCTCCCAAATTCTATTCAGTACCTCCTCATTAGTTATGTGATCTACCCATCTAATATTCAGCAACAGTACATTTCGAAAGCTTCTATTCTCTTCTTGCCCAAACTATTTATCGTCCATGTTTCACTTCCATACATGGCTACACTCCATACAAATACTTTCAGAAACGACTTCCTGACACCTAAATCTATACTCGATGTTAACAAATTTCTCTTCTTCAGAAACGCTTTCCTTGCCATTGCCAGTCTACATTTTATATCCTCTCTACTTCGACCATCATCAGTTATTTTTCTACCCAAATAACAAAACTCCTTTACTACTTTAAATGTCTCATTTCCTAATCTAATTCCCTCAGCATCACCCGACCTAATTCGACTACATTCCATTATCCTCGTTTTGCTTTTGTTGATGTTCATCTTATATCCTCCTTTCAAGACACTGTCCATTCCGTTCAACTGCTCTTCCAAGTCCTTTGCTGTCTCTGACAGAATTACAATGTCATCGGCGAACCTCAAAGTTTTTATTTCTTCCCCATGGATTTTAATACCTGCTCCGAATTCTTCCTTTGTTTCCTTTACTGCTTGGTCAATATACAGATTGAATAACATCGGGGAGAGGCTACAACCCTGTCTCACTCCCTTCCCGTGGTGCTTCCCTTTCATGCCCCTCGACTCTTATAACTGCCATCTGGTTTCTGTACAAATTGTAAATAGTCTTTCGCTTCCTGTATTTTACCCCTGCCACCTTTAGAATTTGAAAGAGAGTATTCCAATCAACATTGTCAAAAGCTTTCGCTAAGTCTACAAATGCTAGAAACGTAGGTTTGCCTTTCCTTAATCTTTCTTTTAAGATAAGGCGTAAGGTCAGTATTGCCTCACGTGTTCCAACATTTCTACGGAATCCAAACTGTGTAAGTAGGCTGTTTATGTTTTCTCTATGTAAGTAGGCTGTTTATGTTTTCTCTATGTAAGTAGGCTGTTTAGGTTTTTTATTGGTAACGCCACCTCTGTATGAAAATCACTGGCTGTGCTGTGTGCAGTCTGTGGCTGCTTTGCATTGTTGTAATACTCGCCATTGTAGTGTTAGGCAGCTGGATGTGAACAGCGCGTAGCGTTGCGCAGTTGGAGGTGAGCCGCCAGCAGTGGTGGATGTGGGGAGAGAGATGGCGGAGTTTTGAAATTTGTCATGAACTGCTATATTTATATATGATGATATCAAGGTAAATACATTGTTTGTTCTCTATTAATATCTTTCATTTGCTAACTATCCCTATCAGTAGTTAGTGCCTTTAGTAGTTTGAATCTTTTATTTAGCTGGCAGTAGTGGCGCTTGCTGTATTGCAGTAGTGGGAGAAACGAAGATTATTGTGAGGTAAGTGATTTGTGAAAGGTATAGTTTAATGTTAGTCAGGGCCATTCTTTTGTAGGGAATTTTGAAAGTCAGATTGCGTTGCGCTAACAAAGTATTGTGTGTCAGGTTAAGCACAGTCTCGTGTAGAATTGTTCAAAGGGGACGTTTCATATGTCGACCCTTAGCCGAGGATACCTCACTGGAATCTTCTGATTTTTTCTTGTAGTTTGTGTAATTAGTGTAGATTTTGTTTATTGCTAGCGCGTAATTATAGAGAGAATTTCCTTTGTAGTTGCAGTCTTTCATTGTTGTATAGTAAAACAGTTGTGGCGCCCAGCTGGGCCAGCCGCCCGGAGAATAAGCCATTAGGTGGAGAAATAAGAAAAGGGAGGCCATTAAACTCGCTGTTGACATTCCTTTGTAGAGGGCATCGCTAATGCGACACTCTCGTTACTTGAAAACATATGATTTTTGTAATGCGTTGTGGGCACACAGCTGTGTCAAACACCTGGAGAACAAGCCATTAGGGTGTGCCTTTCATCGCTAATGCGACACCCTCGTTACTTGAAAACATATGATTACTTGCACTTTGTGCTAATTACTGAAATGCTTATGAATTGATGGGAAATATTCGTACATCTGCACGCCTGATTATGACAAGTGTCTTTCTCCGAGAGTTGAGAGCTACTGACTTACGAAATGCCACATAGCTATTGAATGATATTTTTATGCTTTGGTTTGCGTAATTGCTTATTTCATTTGATATCTGGTTTCCAGCTGTGTTGCAGCATTGCTTTTATAAAATGAAATGCATTTGCTAATGTGAACACTTTCTGTCAACAGATCTATTAAATAATTATTTTATGATCCACATTCTTTAAAAAAGGAGCACTTGGAAAGGAAAGAACAATAAGAAGGAACTAGTAACAGTAAAAAATAATTTTCTTTTCAAGTACATGGTAATATTTCCTTTTACAATCAGTTGTTGTGGTGCACCACTTTAATTAGATAGACATTAAGATGTGAATATACATTTCCCTTATCTGCATTGTTGTTTTTACTGTAATATTTTTTCTGCTTGAGCTATGTCATGTTTTGATATAAGTTATTACATTTGCTGCTGCTAGCTTTGCCAATCTGTATTTTTTGTCATTGCTGCTTGTGTTAATTGTTTTGTGCTGCTGCATTGCCTCGTCCCTTAGTTTAGCATCTGAGCTCAGTAGATTTAAGTTAGCTTAAGAGGGGGTAGCCTGTAAGAGAATGAGTTGCGATGAATTGGAAGAAATGCATTGAGAAAACAGGTTTAGGTAGGATTTTCTTGGAAATAAATGTTGAGGTAAGAAATGTGTGAACATATAAATGCAGAAAGCATGCTTAGATAGAATTTTTTTGGTGGAAACAAAGGATGAAATAAGAGGAAAGATATATGAAGTTTTGGGTTGGACTGCAGTACCAAATGTTATAGTGAAAACGAACCCTGTCCTTTCCCATTGGTGTTATCCCACTATGTGTTTGTGTACCCTTGTGTATTTGTTTTCTTCCTGTCTCTGTGTAGTTTCATAGAATTTTTTCTTCTTTTAATATTAAGCTACATTCACTATGATGAGGAATACTGTTATCCTCAAATATAATTGGCATTAATAATATGTTATTTACTTTGTAAAGATATTAGACATTATTCATTCTGTTTAAATGCTTATGTGTGAAGTTGATGTTTCGAAAGTTATTCTGATCTTTTATGTACGTACTCATGTCATAATTCCTGTAACACTGATGTCTATGTTAGTTCGATTCTTTTGTAAAGCCTGTACTACAAATGTTATCTGTATTGTTATGTTCTTTAATGATGTATTTTGTACCTTTGTTATTGTATTCTTCTGTTATAAAATTGTAATTGTCACCAGTTCATGATATTATTAACTTGTAAGTTACATTTCACTGCACACGTTTCTGTTGGTCATAGTATATGGACAATATGTGAGAAGTAGGGACTGTTAGTGTTTGCACGTGTGTTAATAATTCAGCAAGGGACTGGATAACAGCATTGCTGGTTCTAAGGACAATTCCAGAAACTTTGTGAGTGCACAAGTGGTGGTTTATGGACTTGCTATATTCTCTGCAAGACTCTTCGATGGTGATTGTGCACCTGCACAGTCGCAACAGATGGCTGCTGGCCATTTCTACAAGGACTACAGTGGGTCTACACCTTTGCTGACTCACCAGTACCATTATTTCTACAAGGACTGCAGTGGGTCTGCACCTCTGGTGGCCCACCAATACCGTAATCTCTACCAGGACTACAGTGGGTCTGTTCTGTGGTGACCTACCTACCAATATTCTTCAAAACTTCGAATGACTCTGCTGTGGGTTTGCTCTGTTGTGGCCCATTATCTGTCAGCATGTCAAGAGTCAGCACTGTCTTTCCGTTGGAAGGACAACACTACTTCTTCAAGACAGCATGGAAATCCACTACTTCTGTGTGCATTTTCTTTTACTGCTCAGACTTTGAGAAAAACACTGCTATTTTACTGTGATGAATCAGGACTATCTTTATGGACTGTGAGAAAATTTTAGCTTTTGACCAACATTGTATCAATAAGTGTGTGCATTTGATTTCTTTGTTATTGTAATTATGAAAAAATTTTTTTCAAATCTGTATTGGCCACTGCCCAATCCAATATGTAAAAATTTTTGTGGGGAGCATGGGGGCTATGTAAGTAGGCTGTTTATGTTTTCTCTATGTAAGTAGGCTGTTTATGTTTTCTCTATGTAAGTAGGCTGTTTAGGTTTTTTATTGGTAACGCCACCTCTGTATGAAAATCACTGGCTGTGCTGTGTGCAGTCTGTGGCTGCTTTGCATTGTTGTAATACTCGCCATTGTAGTGTTAGGCAGCTGGATGTGAACAGCGCGTAGCGTTGCGCAGTTGGAGGTGAGCCGCCAGCAGTGGTGGATGTGGGGAGAGAGATGGCGGAGTTTTGAAATTTGTCATGAACTGCTATATTTATATATGATGATATCAAGGTAAATACATTGTTTGTTCTCTATTAATATCTTTCATTTGCTAACTATCCCTATCAGTAGTTAGTGCCTTTAGTAGTTTGAATCTTTTATTTAGCTGGCAGTAGTGGCGCTTGCTGTATTGCAGTAGTGGGAGAAACGAAGATTATTGTGAGGTAAGTGATTTGTGAAAGGTATAGTTTAATGTTAGTCAGGGGCATTCTTTTGTAGGGAATTTTGAAAGTCAGATTGCGTTGCGCTAACAAAGTATTGTGTGTCAGGTTAAGCACAGTCTCGTGTAGAATTGTTCAAAGGGGACGTTTCAACTGATCTTCTCCGAGGTCCGCTTCTACCAGTTTTTCTATTCGTCTGTAAAGAATTTGCGTAAGTATTTTGCAGCTGTGACTTATTAAACTGATAGTTCGGTAATTTTCACATCTGTCAACACCTGCTTCATTTGGGACTGGAATTATTATATTCTTCTTGAAGTCTGAGGGTATTTCGCCTGTCTCATACATCTTGCTCACCAGATGGTAGAGTTTTGTCAGGACTGGCTCTCCCAAGGCCGTCAGTAGTTCTAATGGAATGTTGTCTACTCCTGGGGCCTTGTTTCGACTCTGGCCTTTCAGTGCTCTGTCAAACTCTTCACGCAGTATCTTATCTCCCATTTCATCTACATCCTCTTCCATTTCCACGCTGGGTTAAAGCACGCGTTTTTCGCAATGTTTCCATACTTTTATCCAAGCCCTGTGCCTAGACACTTAAACAAAAAGTTGAAACAGTATTTTCTATCATGGTTTCAAAGTCTACGATAAATTTTCGAAGAAAATGAAAGATAACTAAAACCAGCATGTTCAAAATACAATTAAATCATCTCTCTTAAACAGTAAGTATTTTACGGTAAAAGATTACTTAAATAAAACAGAGCAGGGTTTTCTAAAGTGTTACGGTCGGTAAAAATTGATAAATACAATATCACTGTAATCCCACAGTAAACTGCATGTTACTGCGAAACTGTATGCCAAGAATCTGTGACGGAAAATGCTAACATCCTTTGATCTTCTTCAGTTCTTCTCGTTGTTCATTGTGGAGGGACGTTGACTCAGATTTTCAGACGAACAAATGCGAAGCGACAAATAATGAAATGGGGAGAAGAGATCTCACCATGGCCTTTACGCTAGCTGAAAGGATGTGTGTGTGTGTGTGTGTGTGTGTGTGTGTGTGTGTAGTGAATGCAGTTTGTGCAGTCATTCATGATGAGGTGTTAATAAATAACGTGACAGTGGTTTTGAAATTAACTAGACCTGTAAGTGATTACATCTCTGCACGTTTGTTGAGTCTTAACTTTGTTTTATTATTGTATTATGCTGGCATGTCTAGTATCAGTGTACAATTTTCCTTGGAGTAAAAGAACTAACGAAGTACTGTATTCTGCAACAGCGAAAACGAGAGTAGGGTTAGCTCCTGTGGGTTCTCGCCGGGCACCCGACCAGGTTAGCACGCGACTGCATTTTACTTGCAAACCAGTGCACAGGAGATCCAGGTCGATGTGTTCCTTCAAAAGAATTAAGTTTGAACGTTGTGATCGTTAGAAATGCCGCGCGAAAAAATCGTACTCTTGAACATTCAGTAGGAGGGGTGCATTCCTCTGAAATAATCAGCACCTTTTTTGCTTTTACATTAGATATCTCGAATGCGAGTGCTGTGTATTACGGGTGGGCATTAAATATTTGAATTATTGTACATTGTATCTCTCGCAGCTGTAGTTCTTTACTCTCGAAGCCACCATACATGTGATCGTTGTATCCATAAGCAATTAGAATTACAGGGAAACTGAAGCATAAAATATTACGTAGTTCAGTTAAATATTAAATGAACCTATTCTCATGGAGATTTATAAGTCTAATGAGCAATCACAAACTGTCTTAGCCGGCCGGAGTGGCCGAGCGGTTCTAGGCCCTACAGTCTGGAACTGCGCGACCGCTACGGTCGCAGGTTCGAATCCTGCTTCGGGCATGGATGTGTGTGATGTTCTTAGTTTAGTTAGGTTTAAGTAGTTCTAAGTTCTAGGGGACTGATGAACTCAGAAGTTAAGTCCCATAGTGCTCAGAGCCATTTTTGAACAAACTGTCTTATGACCTAATCAGTTATATTCATTCACAGATAACGTGATCAACCACGATGCGAATCAAAATGTTATCAGACACAGTTGGAGTGGAAATAAAAAAAAAGTATACCTTGTTTACTTTCACTTGACACGATCATACATTATCATATTCCGAGTCAAATCATCAAGCCAAGGTAAAGAATTCAAGGTATATAAGCGTGCAGTACAAATTACTTGTCGTGTAAATTGAAGAATGTTCTGCCAAAGAACTGGCTGCACTTATTGCTGCACCTCAAAGTACTTATTGCCTTATGAAGTTAGTCATAAGTTACGTATCTCTCATTCAAACCAACAGTTCACTTCATGGAATCAGTTTCATAAAAGATTTAAAGTCACTCAGTTTGGTTCAGAAACGTGTTCACTACTCACGTACACATTTTAAATAGCTAGCCAGCAACTGTCATATGTTTAGCTTCTGACAGAGTAGTGTTTAAGTGGAAGGAAGCAAGGTTAGTGTTAAATATCCCGTCGACGACTATCTCCGACTGTGAAAGGATGGGGCAAGGAATTGCTAGTGTCCTTTTCAAAGCAACTGTAACGGTTCCAGTGTACGCCTTAACCCACGGATACTAGAATACGTATATTCGAATATCCGTGCCTCGGGCGATTTAGGGAAAGCACGGAAAACCTGTGTCAGGAAGGCACTTTAACCGACATCCTGTTGGATTCCAGTCCAACTCGCTCGATCAGTGTACTTGGAGCTTTAAAAGTTTAGAATTTGTAGCAGTTTTTCAGAGTGACACTTGCGCAGAGACAGATAGTGTTGAGATTTCTGCAGAAATCAATATACTTCAGGCAGTTTCATGCTTTCACATTCATTCACAACCAAACTGTCACATTCCAACCTAACCTAGACTAAGATGGGCAAACTAGCCTGTTACTAGTGAAGGCAAAATAAATTATCATTAAGAAGCGGTCGCAGTTTCCCAACATAAAGTGAAACTAATTCTTAGTAACATGTGTCGCAAACTGCTGCGTGCTGTGCTACGCTACTAGACAGAAACAAATCCTTGGTGAGCCTATATGCTGCCTGGGAAAAGCTGCTTTTCCCAGCCAGAGCCCGTGGCGTTGCAGAACCGTTTGGTCGCAGAAGTGCCACTGTACACAGTGTTCCAACCCCAAGAACTCACTGGAAGCCAACTTCCATTCCACTTAACGTATTTCTTGGCAGAACCATTCAATGTGCTTATTAATAACAATGCCACGTTTCATGAATGCTATGTAAAAACCCGACTTTGGCACTGCTGTGGGCTTGTAACGTGATCTGTATAAGTAAACCTTTTTATTAACATGTAAACTAAGGGAAGAACAATTTTCTTTTTCACTTTTTCCGCGTCCTTCAGGATAATCTCTCTTACGATCTACAGAAAGAACGCTAGCAAATATTGTACTTTTCAGTTTGAACACTCATCTCACGCAACTTTTCAATGTACAAGTCCCCTCATCTCTGAGAAACATCTGCGTTCGTTCTACACGCGTTTGAACCTACTTACTGTTTTGAAACCTTGATATTATTCTCCAGTTTTTATATACGTAAACTTCCACACACGTGGTCCAGGGATAGTGTCTTTAACAAATTGTCTGTTGGCTTCTGTCTCGGGTTCTTCGGCGGACGTGTGTTTGATTATTTTTTCTTACGATTTCTCTAGCGCGAGTGGCTATCATTGTCAAAGCTTCATCCTCCATTGTTGTTGGTTGATGCTTTGGCAGCCCCAGCTACTCGTGCTGGCAAAGCACCAGAAAAAATTATCAAACAAGCTTCGTTCGAAGAACCCGAGACAAAAGCCAACAGCCAATTTGTCAACAAGTGGTCACGAAAGCCTTAACAATTTTGTGGTAACCTCTTTAACTGTTCGCAAACCGTCCTGGGTCCCGGGTTCGAACCTCACCATTGCTTAAATTAGAATAAAAATCATCAGCAACGGCGACCGAAGACTTCCGGTATAAGAAGTCACCCTTGTTTTTCCAATGGGCTTGTCAAAGAGAGCGGAGGAGCGGACAGAAGTTCAAGGCACTCTCTTGCCCTTGGGGTGGGAGACTCTCCCTAAACGGCGGAAGAAACAGCAACGATCAACAGCATGAGGATGCAGAAGGCGATGGAAACCACTACAAGAGGAATGCCAAGGCTCAATCTAGGTATAGTGGGTCGCCAGTGAAGTGAAATGGAAAGAAGACAAGGATTTCCGGTCAGATGTGTATAGGGTAATATTACAGAAATGGTATAATGCGTTATGGATAGGAAGGCGAGATAGTGAGTGAGTTACTGCGAACAGTTCAGTGATAGGGTTGTTTTCATCAGAACGACAGCAAATCAACAGCGACAACAACAGTTTATGTACACACGCCGACATCGCAAGCAGAAGATGAATGGATAGATAGACTGAAAAAGGATACTGAACGGGTAATTCAGTACTTAAGGGGAGATTAAAATCTAATAGTCAGGGGGATATTTTGGAAAGAATGTTAGCTACTTGCCATATAGCGGAGATGCTGAGTCGCAGATAGGCGCAACAAAAAGATTGTCAAACGAAGCATTCGGCCAAACACACCTTCTTTGGAATTAGGCAACATACACACAAACACACACACATGCGCACGCACGCATACACACACATACACACACACACACTCACACTCACACATACGTGACCACAGTCTCTGGCTACCAACTGGCCTTAGCAGCCAGAGACTGCGGTCACATGTGTGTTTGAGTTCCGTCCCCGTGTGCGTGTGCGCGTTTCGCTATTTCTCATGAAGGATTGTTTGGCCGAAAGTTTTGTTTGACAGTCTTTTTGTTGTACTTTTCTCCGACTCAGCATCTCAGCTATATGGTCAGTAGCAACTATCCCTTCATAATATAATCATTAATCCATCCTAGATTTTCCATTGTTTAATAGTCATGGGGGATGGTAATGCTGTTGTACGGGAAAGAGTAGAAGAAAGGGTTACGGGACAATATGGGCTTGGAGGTAGGAATGAGAGAGGAGAAAGCCTAATTCAGTTCTGCAATAAATTTCAGATAGTGATAGCGAATACTCCGTTCAAGAATTGCAGATATTGGCTCAGATCACAATTTAGTAATGATGGAGAATGGGCTGAAGTTGTACTGCTCAGGAAGAATCAGTGCGCAAAGCAGTGGGTACGAAAAGAATGAACAGATATGCCTGAAGTTCTCTGAGGCTAAAGATACTGCGACAATGAGTAGCTCAGTAGGCTCAGTAGGCTGTTCAGCTGGAGAGGAATGGGCATCTCTAAAAATAGCAGTCACAAAAGTTGGAAAGAAAAACAGACGTACAAGGAAGATAACAACGAAGAATACTTTAAGAAGGAACTACAAAAACGTTCAACAAAATTCAGGAAACAGAAGTACAAGGCGCTGAGGAATGAAATAAATAGAAAATGCAGAGAAGCTAAAACGAAATGGCTGCGTGAAACATGCGAAGAAATCTGAAAACAAATGATTGTCGGAAGGACTGATTCAACATATGGAAAAATCCAAACAGCCTTCGGTGAAATTAAAAATAAGGATGGTAACATTAAGATTGCAATGGGAATTCCATTGTTGAATGCAGAGGAGAGAATGGATAGGTGGAAACAGTACTCTGAATGCCTTTATGCCTTCATGAGGAGGAGGTCTGATGACGTCATGGAAGAAGAAACAGAAGTCGACAGGGGAGAGATAGGGAACCCAGTATTAGAATCAAAATTTGACGGAGCTTTGGACAACTTAAAATCAAATAAGGCAGAAGGGATAGATAACTTTCCATTGGAATTTATAAAATCATTGTGGAAAGTGGCAACAAAACGACTATTTACCTTGGCGTGTAGAATCTATGAGACTGGTGATATGCCATCTGACTTCCGTAGGCCGAGAGGTTCAAGGCGCTTCAGTCTGGAACCGCGCGACCGCTACGGTCGCAGGTTCGAATCCTGCCTTGGGCATGGATGTGTGTGATGTCCTTAGGTTAGTTAGGTTTAAGTAGTTCTAAGTTCTAGGGGACTGATGACCTCAGAAGTTCAGTCCCAGAGTGCTCAGAGCCATTTGGACCATTTTTTGACTTCCTTAAT
The DNA here is from genome assembly GCF_023864345.2 of Schistocerca serialis cubense. Lineage (NCBI taxonomy): Eukaryota > Metazoa > Arthropoda > Insecta > Orthoptera > Acrididae > Schistocerca > Schistocerca serialis. The sequence goes on from NC_064638.1 coordinate 66,380,649, forward strand.
AACATCATCTACACAGTTCCGTAGATTGCAAGAGCTGACAAGTGCGAGAATTATGGCACAATCAGCGTAACAGCTCATGCATCCAAGTTGCAGACAAGAACAATATACAGTAGAACGGAAAAGAAAATTGAGGATGTGCTAGATGACGATCAGTTTGGCTTTAGAAAAATTGAAGGCACCAGTGGAACGTGGTAGTCAAGGAAGGCAGGATTCGGTTACGAATGTGGACGGGGCCACAATCAGTTACTGTTGGTTCCCTTTCGCAATTACACACATTTACTTTAAAACGGTAATTCCCGACTCACCAATAAAGAAAGGTATCACACGTTATTAAAGAAGGAATAAACAACTGTGTAATTAACAGTGCTTTCAGTGCGTTACAATTTATCAAATGCGCATAAAATACAGACTTACGAAATAATGTTTTAAAAACAAGCCAATGTGAAGCCAATTAGATAGGCATGCAAGAGTTGCATTCACATGGTAACTGAGACTAGTGGCAGTCTAACGAATGATTAATGATCATCTTGCTGAGGCTACCTGACGTCCGATAAACCAAATGCAAAGATGTAAAAATACGCCAAAGCCTGAACTGGCAGTCTGAACTCTGCCCGCAAAATACTGTGGTTAGAGCGCCCAGAACGAGAAAGGAATCACTACCACCAGAGTAGAAGAATCGCCAACCAACCTACAATCAAGAAAGCTGTCAAAATTACACGCCTCACCGGACAGCAGCGGCAAGGCGAGGAAATGTACACTGCCGTTACATACACTGACCCTCAGGGCAGGAAACTGGGGCGTTAACGACCACGAGGCAGGAAAGTACCTCTGGTTGAACTTAACAAATAGTAACAAACTGAACGCAATAAATAGTAATCAGAATTCCAGGAAAGCTAATCAGATCCGCCTTCCCCAATCACTCCACCCGCTGCTCTTCGCTTCGGCAACACCGCGAGAACAACACGAACCCAAGTCACTGGAGAATCGCAAGATCTCACGACGGTGGAGGTTTCTCTGCTTGAATTTAAATGCACTCTACTTAAAACTTGCAGGATCCGGTTTACGATGAGATCGTGCACCCTCGTGACCACAGGCCCTCGACACGCCAGAGGTCCCGGCGTGTTCTGGCACTGCGCGGACCTGCCCAACCGAACACACTGACACGACCTGGAAGAACCACGACGTCGCCCCAAAGATAGCGCCACAGTTACTACATATCGATAACCGTCACTGCTGCCACTAGCGGACAGGCAACGCTTGCGAAACCAAGTGGCGCCAGTCAACACGAGAAGAAGACAAACAACCGCAACCATGTCAACTCAACGATACGGTCTGGCCTCCAACAGAGGACAGAAACCCACAAACAGCACCAACGCGAGCCGCAGCACGGCTCAACCAGAGAGGCAGTTTTGACATTGCGACTGATTATGGAAGCAAAACTGAAGAAAAATCAAAATACACTCCAGGAAATTGAAATAAGAACACCGTGAATTCATTGTCCCAGGAAGGGGAAACTTTATTGACACATTCCTGGGGTCAGATACATCACATGATCACACTGACAGAACCACAGGCACATAGACACAGGCAACAGAGCATGCACAATGTCGGCACTAGTACAGTGTATATCCACCTCTCGCAGCAATGCAGGCTGCTATTCTCCCATGGAGACGATCGTAGAGATGCTGGATGTAGTCCTGTGGAACGGCTTGCCATGCCATTTCCACCTGGCGCCTCAGTTGGACCAGCGTTCGTGCTGGACGTGCAGACCGCGTGAGACGACGCTTCATCCAGTCCCAAACATGCTCAATGGGGTACAGATCCGGAGATCTTGCTGGCCAGGGTAGTTGACTAACACCTTCTAGAGCACGTTGGGTGGCACGGGATACATGCGGACGTGCATTGTCCTGTTGGAACAGCAAGTTCCCTTGCCGGTCTAGGAATGGTAAAACGATGGGTTCGATGACGGTTTGGATGTACCGTCCACTATTCAGTGTCCCCTCGACGATCACCAGTGGTGTACGGCCAGTGTAGGAGATCGCTCCCCACACCATGATGCCGGGTGTTGGCCCTGTGTGCCTCGGTCGTAAGCAGTCCTGATTGTGGCGCTCACCTGCACGGCGCCAAATACGCATACGACCATCATTGGCACCAAGGCAGAAGCGACTCTCATCGCTGAAGACGACACGTCTCCATTCGTCCCTCCATTCACGCCTGTCGCGACACCACTGGAGGCGGGCTGCACGATGTTGGGGCGTGAGCGGAAGACGGCCTAACGGTGTGCGGGACCGTAGCCCAGCTTCATGGAGACGGTTGCGAATGGTCCTCGCCGATACCCCAGGAGCAACAGTGTCCCTAATTTGCTGGGAAGTGGCGGTGCGGTCCCCTACGGCACTGCGTAGGATCCTACGGTCTTGGCGTGCATCCGTGCGTCGCTGCGGTCCGGTCCCAGGTCGACGGGCACGTGCACCTTCCGCCGACCACTGGCGACAACATCGATGTACTGTGGAGACCTCACGCCCCACGTGTTGAGCAATTCGGCGGTACGTCCACCCGGCCTCCCGCATGCCCACTATACGCCCTCGCTCAAAGTCCGTCAACTGCACATACGGTTCACGTCCACGCTGTCGCGGCATGCTACCAGTGTTAAAGACTGAGATGGAGCTCCGTATGCCACGGCAAACTGGCTGACACTGACGGCGGCGGTGCACAAATGCTGCGCAGCTAGCGCCATTCGACGGCCAACACCGCGGTTCCTGGTGTGTCCGCTGTGCCGTAAGTGTGATCATTGCTTGTACAGCCCTCTCGCAGTGTCCGGAGCAAGTATGGTGGGTCTGACACACCGGTGTCAATGTGTTCTTTTTTCCATTTCCAGGAGTGTACATTCATAGGATTTGATGACTTGGGAAAAGCGTGCGACAATGTAATACAGTGCAAGATGTTTGACATTTTGAGAAAAATAGGAGTTACTTATAGGAAAAGACGGATAATACAGAACACGTACAAAAACGATGAGAGAACAATCAGACTTTTAGACCGTGAAAAAGTTCTCGGATTAAAAAGCCCTTAAGACAGGGATGTAGTCTCTCGTTTCCTACTGTTCAATGTGTAGAATCAAGAAGAAATGACGGAAATGAAAGATTCAAGTGCTGGATTAAAATAATTCAAGGTGAAATGATATAAGTAATAAGATTCGCTGATGACATTGCTAAAGTCAATGAGAGTGGAGTAGAATTACAAGGTATGTTGAATGAAACGAACATTCCAACGAATGTAGAATATGGGTAGACGGTAAACCTCAGAAAAACCATAGTAACGAGAAGTAGCAGAAATGAGAACAGCGTGAAACTTAACATCAGAATTGAAGATCATGAAGTAGACCAAGTTAAGGGATTCTGCTACCTAAGCAGCAAAATAATCCTTGATGGGTGGAAGAAGGCTGGCATAAAATGCAGACTAGCACTGGCGAAAGGGCATTCCTGACCATGAGAAGTCTACTAGTATCAAACATAGGCCTTAATTTGAGGAAGAAATTTCTGAGAATGTACTTTTGGAACACAACATTCTATGGCAGTGGAACATGGGCTGTGGGAAATTTGGAACAGAAGATGTGCAATGTGCTAAGAAGAATGCTGAAAATTTGATGGACTGATAAGCTAAGGAAGTTCTCCGCAGAATCTGCGAGGAAAGGAATATATGAAAAACTGTGGCAAGAAGAAGGGTAAGAATGATAGGACATCTGTTAAGTCATCAAGGTATAGCTCCCATGGTATTAGAGGCATCTGTAGTGGGTAAATACTGTAGAGCAAGACAGAGATTGAACTACATCCAACAAATAATTTAGGGCGTAGGTTGTAAGTGCTACTCAGAGATGAAAAGGATGGCAGCGCAGAAGAATTGTGGCGGGCCACATCAAACCTGTCAGAAAACTAAAGACTGGTAACTCACTAAAAAAGAAAAAAAATGTACGGTGCGTTTGTTGCTGTACTGATGTAGCGGGGGGCGGGCAGGGGGAAGGACTACGTGAAACACATGGAGCATTAACATCACCACCTGAACCATTCCCTTTTTTTGGACTTACAGCGTGAACACAACAAAAGATAGCGTGAACAGACGGATATAAAACTACAGCTCGAAACGATTTATGGAGTTCAACTCCTGGATATTTAATGCATGTTCACTGTCGTACAGACACAGAGACCCCCAAGCCATTCTAACTTGCATGTAGCAATTACAAGTCTCCGCTTTGGAAACAGCGCACCAGATGGCCCATTTCCCGCTGCATGGCGTGGCTCATTTCCGACTTTCCGGCTTTTATCGGCAGCAATGTGACGCCGCTGCTTCTATCGCGCGAGAGATAAAAGCGCACGCAACCGCAGGGGTGAGCGACGAAAGGTCGCAAAATATCACCGCCCTACGCTCACACGATTTTGTAGAAGCAGCGGGTGTGGCACAGAGACTTTTAAAGCGACTGACATTACTTCAGATGCGAGACCACAAACACTACCTTGATACAAGCCTACTAAAGACGCCTTTGGGTAAAAAAAGTCTTGAAAGTTTTTTTCCACTATGTTTGGCTCGACTTGAAGCATGTTTCGCGAAGGCCACGATCAATTTTTCGGCTAATTAAAATACCGTTATCTTATTTATCGTCTTCATCATTTAAGTTAGGCTATATAAACCTGCTCCGTCTCCACAAATAGTCTGTCCTCCTCTAGTGTCTTGCTTCATATCATCTACGTGCTGATTCATAAGTTAATACTAACTTAGGAATTCGTATTTCCAGTGGTGCTCGCACCAACTGTTGCGGTGTTCAGTTATTCTACCTTAGTTCAGGTCTAGTAAAACCTGTCGAACTGTTACATTTCTTACGTGGTCACCTATCGAAGGAGGAGGGAGCAGATAAGTGGTTAACGTCCCGTCGACAACGAGGTCATTAGAGACGGAGCACAGGCTTGGGTAAGGGAAGGAGAAGGAAGGCGGCCGTGTCCTTCCACAAATCAGGAACCATCCCGGCATTTGCCTTAAGTGATTTAGGGAAGTCACGGAAAACCTAAATCAGGATGGCCGGACGCGGGTCTGAACCGTCATCCTCCCGAATGCGAGTCAATTGTGCAATTCATAGCGCTACCCAGCTCGGTGTCAGCTACTGAGTAATTTCTGTTCTTATCAGAAATTCCGTTTCTGCCCTTTGAACCTTGCCTAAAGTTCTCTTTGTTGTTTCTGAATATTCAATGAAACATTGCTGAAGATCTAATTTTTTTTTTAATTTCAGTCTTTTTCCTTATTTCGTCAAATGTTAAGTGTTTTATGGATGGCACTACATGTATTTCAAATTTTAGTTAGTTTTACGTCTAGATTTTTACAGCTGTTTGGTCTAGTTTGGCTTCTCAAATAGCCCGAGGATGATACTTGTTCAAAAATCGTATAGTCTACAAAGATTTTCGTTCAGACTGTATCTTTGCTCAAGTCTTATTTTCAGCTACTTCTATAACATATTGTTTACATAGATGATTCAGGGTGTAAAACAAATGTAAAGGTATTATTTCTCTTTCAGTATATTAAGGCACTGTATTTATAAACTATGCTTCCAGTTTCGAATAATGTCATTTAGTAGAGTAGGTGACGTTGAACAGTCTTGTCATGCCATTTTACTTATTAAATTTCACCAGACTTTTTTTTCATCTAAATTTATTATAATCCTCTATTCCTGTAACAGACTCTGTTTTTTTTCTGTTAAATTGCTGGAACAACCATTATTTTTCATTAAAGACCAAAATTTATATCTGTTACCAACCTTAAATGCTTTTCAAAAATCTACAAAAGCTATGTACGCTTCAGGTTAAAAAATCGTCTTTTTTTATCTGGAATAGAACAAGTATGTTGTGCGTTGTTGATGCCCCCGTTCTAAATCGACTGTGTTTTCACTGATCAGAATTCTTAAAATTTTAACCCCCTTGCTCCTAATAGATAAGTAAAATATAAAATATTTGTTGTAAAGTTTATTCTTTGCCCAAAATACTCTCCGATGAACATTTATCTACTTTTCTTTTTTTCAGGGAGTTTAGAGTGCAACACACCAAGACGCCGTCGACGTTGTCGTCACTAGAGACAGAGCACAAACACTGATAGGGGAGGAATGTGGAAGCAAACAATCGATGCAGTTTTCAGAGGAACCAGCCCTGAATTAGCCGTAAGCAATGTAGGAAATCCACAGGAAGCCTGACTGCGTAGCGGGACGTGGATTGGAACCGCCGTCCTCCTAAATGTGAGCCGACAGCCCTACCACTGAACCAACCTGACCGCGAAATCTGCTCGGACATATTCTCATCCTTCCAGCTAACAGAAAATACTCTCCGTGCTAGTTCCTCTTTCCAACAGCTTAACTGAGTGGTCCTCATCCCCATCTTCTACATCCTATATCCTTGTATAACACTCTACCACAAAAAAGAGCTCATTATAAACTACTGTTCACTTCCTACTCATCATACAAATCAACTTTCACCTTTAGAAGATCTACTCTAAACTTATAAAGCTATGTAATTTTACATCTTTCAACATTTTGAGTGTCAATCCTGTCAACTGAAGAGACACGAAAATTTTTTAGACTGGCCATTAGGTCATTTGACGGGTGACGTATACTTTCGGTCTCGATGGATCTTTATTGTGTTGCGATGGACACATAGCTTCTAAAACACCCATCAAAATGGCTGGCATTCTAAGGAACGGCAAACTTTACGTGATCGGATGATAATACTTTTATATAACTGTTACATATATTGTCAAATCTTCGGTTGAAAGCGTTGCTGATGGTAACACCCCTCCCCCTTCCGTGAGGGGTGATGGGATATAATAACAAGTGAGCAGAAAAAATCTACAATATTGTTGGAGGCTATCCTTTTCGTAGTTCGTACTCATTTTGGCTCTTCGTCAAGGTTTCAGGAGTACAAAAACAGTGACGCATAAGTTGGTAACGTATAAGGACGTCCGGTTTTGTGATTTACAAGAGAAGTGTGACCCCTGGACGATGCTATAGTAGGGTGGCTTACTCGCCTCAACGATACAGATAGCTGTTACGTAGCTACAACTACAATGGAATGGTGCCTGTGGAAAGGCCAGTCAGCTCCGTGGCCCCCGAAAAGCAGCAATATTTTCTGTAGTTTCACGTGAAACAATGTTGACGGATCTGGCATTGTAGCATTTTTTAACACAGCTTTTCTGTACTCATAGTGCGAGCGGATACAATCAGAGGAAACTACAGCCGTTATTTATTTCCCAAGGGCATGCAGTTCTGTTGTATGGCTTAATGATGGTGGTATCTCTTGGGTCGATAGCGTTTAGGGCCACTGCACAAGACGATGTTGCCACTGCGCCTGCCTTAAGTCATCCCAATATATGTAGTACATCCAGACTAGCCACCAGCGGGAATTTCGCTCGTTCTGGTAACACTGTTACTGGCAGCAAGAGCGCTGAGTGACGCGAAGTATGTCCGCAGCTCGTGGTCGTGCGGTAGCGTTCTCGCTTCCCACGCCCGGGTTCCCGGGCTCGATTCCCGGCGGGGTCAGGGATTTTCCCTGCCTCGTGATGACTGTGTGTTGTGTGATGTCCTTAGGTTAGTTAGGTTTAAGTAGTTCTAAGTTCTAGGGGACTGATGGCCATAGATGTTAAGTCCCATAGTGCTCAGAGCCATTTTTGACGCGAAGTATGCATATAGATGTTACCGCTGAAGGCCACGCCCTCAGCAAACAGTATGTTTCCACGTCTCTTTGATAGCTGACGCCGACATAGATCCGGAAGAAGACCTCGTAAGACTCCTATCAAAGTCTGCGCCCCTCTTTATCACTTACTAGACGCGAGTAGTCAGTGAACCAATGACAGAATTCAGTCATACGAACGTTTGTGAATGCAACAGATGAAGTTAAGTACATTATATCAATTATTTGCCTTTGTTATCTGAGCTACGTCTAATTATTGTAAATAAAAGTGTAAACGGCGATCAAAAATTTGTCGTTTGAGGGCGTTGCCGCAACGTATATGCAACGTATCGTGACTCTCATGCGTGTATATAAGCACCGACATTTCGGGGAGGGATTGGGGTGGCATTCGTGTCTTTCCGTGGAACGTGAACGCGACCTTATTACCAAATGCGTCCAAACAGGACAACAGTGTTATTATTCTCTTCTTAACCGCCCAAGGACAAACACCGATAGACAGCCCTCGGAAAATGAAGGATGTGTATGGGGCAGCAGGTGTTTCGGAAACCACCGACGTGGAATGGCGTGTCAGTGGGTGCTGTCGCTTCATGATAGCGCGCGACGCCATGTGGCAAATGTCGTAAGGCAGAAGTTAAGCCAGCTCAGATGGAAGACACTCGGAACATCTGATTTGTAGTCCTGATTTCTCCCCACGCCTTCGGTCGCTTAAAAAAATCTTGAAAGGATGACGATTCCTGTCGGACGATGACCTGCAGCAGACAGTTATGCACTTCTTAACATAGCAGGACACGGTGTTTAGCAAACTGTCTTCAACCTGCTGCGCCAGTGGATGATTGCCTCAGTGCTCACGTCGATGTTGTTTGACTGACGTATTCTGGACTGTACGGCCTTCGAACAGAAACTTTTTGGTTGCCCCTTATACACTATGTGATCAAAAGTATCCGGACAACTGGCTGAAAATGACAGGTTCGTGGCGCCCTCCAGGGTAATGTTGGAATTGAATATAGAGTGGGCCCACCCTTGGCCTTGACGATAGCTTCCAGTCTCGCAGGCATACGTTCAGTCAGGTGCTGGAAGGTTTCTTGGAGAATGGCAGCCATTCCTCTCGGGGTGCTCCACTGTGGGGAGATATCGATGTCGGTCGGTGAGGCCTGGCACGAAGTCGGCCTTCCAAAACATGCCAAAGGTTTTCTATACGATTTAGGTCAGGACTCTGTGCAGGGCAGTCCATTATAGGGATGTTATTGTCGTGTAACCAGTCCGCCACAGGCCGTACATTAGGAACAGGTGCTCGATCGTGTTGAAAGATGTAATCGCCTGCTTTTCAACAGTGGGAAGCAAGAAGGTGCTTAAAACATCAATGTAGGCCTGTGCTGTCGTCACGAAAAACAACAAGGGGTGCAAGTCCCCTCCATGAAAAACACGAACACACCGTAACACCACCGCCTCCGAATTTTACTGTTGGCACTACACAAGCTGGCAGATGACGTTCACTGGGCATTCGCCATACCCACACCCTGCCATTGGATCGCCACATTGTTTACCGTGATTCGTCTCACCACACAAGGTTTTTCCACTGTTCAATCGTCCAATGTTTACGCTCCTTACACCAAGCGAGGCGTCGTTTGGCATTTACCGGTGTGATGTGTGGCTTATGAGCAGCCGCTCGACCAAGAAATCCAAGTTTGCTGACCTCCCGCCCAACTGTCATAGTACTTGCAGTGAATCCTTATGCAGTCTGGAATTCCTGTGTGATGGCCTGGATAGATGTGTCGCCTTTTACACATTACCACACTCTTCGCCTGTCGGCGGTCTCTGTCAGTAAACAGACGAGGTCGACCTGTACGCTTTTGTGCTGTACATGTCCCTTCAGGTTTCCACTTCACTATCACATCGGAAACAGTGGAGCTATGGATGTTTAGGAGTGTGGAAATCTCGCGTACAGACGTATGACAAAAGTTCCACCCACTAACCTGACCACGTTCGAAGTCCGTGAGTTCCGCGGTGCGCCCCATTCTGCTCTTTCAAAATGTCTAATGAGTACTGAGGTCGCTGATATGGAGTGCCTGGCAGTAGGTGGCAGCACAATGAACCTAATATAAAAAACGTATGTTTTTGTGGATGTCCGGATACTTTTGATCACGTAGTGTATGTCAATTTTACCCATGAAACTGTAAACCGTAACGGGGCGCAATTGAATTAATCCAAGCTCGCGTACGGGAAACGAACCCTACAGTAATAAATATATTTTTCTCCAGAAAGCAGTCGGCAGAAACTAATCCCTGAAATTGCTAATTTCTTTTCTTTCAGAAGGCGGAAAAAGCATTTAATTTTTATCCTCAAATAGGAGCGTCATATTTCAAAGAGAACAGTTTTTTATTTTGTCCTTTTTGTGCTGCCATTAGATAATTAAATACTTTACCTACACCGGACCTTCTTTGTTCAGTTTTATTGTAAAAATAGCATCCAGTGGAGAGAAATCACTCACGACGCTTGATCAGTTTCAGAGTCGTCAACTTAATGAGTGGCTGACATTAATTTCACGATTCCCTCAAGCACAACAAAAACAACAAGAAGCGCAAAAAGCACCTAATGAAGGTCAGGATCTAGGAGGCTGAGTGCCACCTCCACGGTTTCTGTCATTAGACGCCGAAGTAGAAGAATGGTCCGAATGTAAGACTCGGCTCGACCAGCAGTTCTCTGCGTCCAACATTCTCGGTGAACCTCGTCGTCCATTTTTCTTATCTTGGACTGGGGTAGAAAAACCTTTAGACTTTTTAGAAAGTTGTTTCCTCGAGTAGAGACGCAGACGTTGTCCTGCGCTGATCTAGAGAATAATGATTATGACTTTCGGATACAAGTGACTGCCGCTCCTTATAAATTTTTCCTTTTGCGTACACAACCTAGAAAGAATGAACAGTAAAACTTAAAGTAATGACTAGAAACTGCAAATTTAATTCTACTTGTGGGCCATCATTTCGGAACGAAATTCTCGGCGATGCCATTATCCAAAATACAGCAAACGATGGAACAGAGCAGAAATTTTAAAGCATCGCAATCCCTTTCTGAACGACGCACAACAAGTAGTGGAGCTCCAGAAGTACAGAACTTGGCGTACTTACATTTACACGCTCCTGTAGTTCCAGCTGTGGACGCTAAGTGTTCCTATATGGACACGCAAGCCCCAAACATTTCATGTCGCTCAACACTACGAGCGCAAAAAATTAGCAGCACGACCGAGGCAGCCAATGTGAAGTACAAAGTGCTTCATAACTCACAGCCGTAAACAATGTCCTTTCCGCGCAGCGTTGACATAAAATCGAAAACACTCAGCAAGCGTGCTTGCAAAACCGTCACAAAGCGAATTCAGTTCCACGTAGACCTCAACTTCGGAATACCGTAGCAGAATATTATCGAACGAGCTCTCACAACACTCAAAGAAATTCTGGTCATCTGTAAAAACTGTTAGTGGAACCAAAGTTCGGCTGGTCCCGGCGGAGGTTCGAGTCCTCCCTCGGGCATGGGTGTGTGTTTGTCCTTAGGATAATTTAGGTTAAGTAGTGTGTAAGCTTAGAGACTGATGACCTTAGCAGTTAAGTCCCATAAGATTTCACACACATTTTTTGAAACCAAAGTTAGTGCCCAGACACTCACGGACGAGACAGGGACTCAAACTGAGAGTAGTAAAGTAAAACCAGAAGCGCCAAACTCTGTTTCCAAACGAAAAGCCAGGGGAATTCTCCAATTTAATTCTTGCACCACTGGAAAGATGAATGCCGTAGATATCAGTGCAAGTGATGATGAGAAATGGCTGAAATCGCTAAAAAGTCCATGGCACAATGGAATCCCTATCAGATTCTATATCGAATCTGCAGCGGAGTTAGCCAGTATTTTAATCACGGTAAATCCCTAGAACAAAAACCGTACCCAGTAGTTAGGAGAGAGCACAGGTGCCACACATCTACAAGTAGGATAGCATAAGTAATCCACAAAAGTACCGACCAGTGTCTTTGACCTTCATTTGTTGTGCAGTCTTAGAACATATTTTGAGCTCAAACAAGATAAGGCGTCTCGAACAGAATGACCTCCTCCATGCCAACCAGGATTGATTCCGGAATCATCAATAATGTGAAACCCTACACGCTCTTTTCTCACATGAAATCCTGAAAGCAGTGGATCAAGACAGTCAGGTAGCTGCAGTATTTTTCGATTTCAGAAGAGCATATGACTCAGTACGGCATCTACGGTTGTTGTAAAAACTACGATTGTATGGGATATCAAGCGAAATTTTTGATGGGACTGAGGATGCTTTTGATAGGGAGGACGCAGCATGGCATATTGGATGGAGAGTCATCGACAATGGAAAAGCAGCTTCGTATGTGTCCCAGAGAAGTGTGTTGGGAGCCCTGCTGTTTATGTTGCAGGTCACTGACCTTGCACACAATATTAGAAGCAATCTCAGACTTTTCACAGATCTGCAGTTAACTGTACTGAAATGCTGTTTGAAAAAAAAAAAAAACCGCAGAAATATACAGTTAGATCTTCATTAAACTAAAGCAATGCAGAGGCTGGCAACTTCTTTAAATGCTAAAAAATGTAAAATGTGAACTTTACAAAACGAAAAATGAACGTACTACCCTACGACTACAGTATCAACGAGCACTGTTGGAATCGGACAACTCATAAAAATAACTGGGTGTTACACTTTGTAGGGATATGAAATGGAATGATCACATTGGATCAGTCGTAGATAAATCAGATGTCAGTTTATTTGAAGAACAAGAGAATATCTTCAGTCTACGATGGTGATTGCTTACAATTCACAGATTATTCATGCGATCCATCCTAGAATATTGCACAACTGTGTGGATATTCGTGCCAAATAGAACTAACAGTGGATATTGTGAGTTAACGAGCATTTCGCTCTCATTTAAGTATATGGCCGAAAGAGTCAGCCTACAGGAATTGTTCAAAAATGGTTCAAATGGCTCTGAGCACTATGGGACTTAACGTCGGAGGTCATCAGACCCCTAGAACTTAGAACTACTTAAACCTGAATAACCTAAAGACATCACACACATCCATACCCAAGGAAGGATTCGAAACTGCGACCGTAGCAGTCGCACGCTTCCGGACTGAAGCGCCTAGAACCGATCGGCCACCCCGTCCGGCGTTAAAGCGAAATTCCTAAGTTTTGCAACAAAGACCTGAATGCTAAAATCTGAACGCTTTAGTCGATCTTAACGATCGACATTTCATATATAAGCACATCGTTAAAATGACAAATGTAAATATCAATTCTGTAACTTTATTTGTTTAAAAGATATAGTAAATTTAAATTAACAGTATTTTCTGTTAAGCATCAGATCATGAGTTTCTCCACACAAAACACATTGAACGATGACAGCATGCCACCTTATTGAATCATTAGGTAATAGATTATTTGTTGTAAAGTTTCAAAATGGTTCAAATGGCTCTGAGCACTATGGGGCTCAACACCTGAGGTCATCAGTCCCCTAGACTTAGAACTACTTAAACCTTACTAACCTAAGGATATCACACACATCCATGCCCGAGGCAGGATTCGAACCTGCGACCTTAGCGATCGCGCGGTTCCGTATTGAAGCGCCTAGAACCGTTCGGCCACACCGTCCGGCTTTGTAAAGTTTACTGCATAATAGTTACTTTTGTTCTTTACTTATTTATCAGAAAGTACATTGGTGCAAGGCTACTGGTCGTGGTATTCAAAGCTAAGATGGAAATTGTTTTGGTTTTATGTAAAAGAATGTAACGTTTATTTTGTAATGGATATTATTGTTACTGTATTTAGGACGTGAAAGTGGTCAAGCTTTGATTTTTTAATATGTTAAAACGTAAAGTAATGTAGAATAAGCTGTAGCCAATCAGATGGACGGCTTCAGGAAAGGGAACTGCGCTAGTGAGTTGAGCGAAGATATTCGGCGTGCGGGAAACGCGGTCGGAGACGGGCAGACGACAGTTCCGGTCGAGACAACAAAAGGGACAGTTCAGATTGATAGGCGAAAGCGGACAGTCGGTCTTAAGCCAGCTAGGAAGTGAAACGAATTAGAAAATTTCGCGCTGTGTTTTATCGCAGGACTTAAGTCTCTGAGCGGTGAGCAGCCGCGTGCCTGGTGTGAACTCGAACTTTTCGCAGAGTTCACGAGGTGGAGCGTCGAACTTGCGATGGGATTGTGAATGATCGAACTGTGTCAAATGGATACGCGCTCGAGTGTAACAGTAAATCTAAATACTTCCACTTTCGCTATTAGTTTGCTTTTTGAACAACCATTATTCTAACCAAATCGCAACTGTGTGGCCTACATCATTTATGGATCGTTAATTTAGTTCCCGATATTATTATTACTGTTATTATATGTTATATTAACTTTCTATTTCGCAAACTTTTCATCAGCCAGACAATTTAACCAAACGGTCACAAGTGTCTAACTTAGTGCGTGTAATGCGACACGTGCGGTTCAACCCCTTGACGAGTTTGAGCCACTACATTTCGACGAAGAGGAACCGCATGTGAGCCCGAACATCTTTGGGATGTTAGCTCGCAATATTGTACGTATACAAAGAAGGGCGGCAGGTTTGTTTGATACGGGGGAGAGTGTCACAGAGACGCTGAAGAAAATGAACTGGTGGATACTTGAAGCTAGACGCAAACCATCCCGAGATAAACTACTTACAGATACAAGAGCCAGCATTAAATGATCTTTAGAAGTATACTACAACTTTCTTGCCTTGCACTTCACAGTAGTCTACAGAGTATGAAGCTGAGTAGCGAGTGTCATCCATTCTCGCGGGCTGGCAGTGTGTGTGCGATATTGGTGCTGGCAACGACGGGTAAGTTAAGCAAAACTCTGAATTCTGCTTGTTTCGTATTGTAGAGGTGAGATACGAGGGGCTCTTGAAAAGGCCGTGCAAAGTCCGAGAGATGTCACCACCGGCGCGTCTCGAGGTCGTGTTTAGTTAGTAGCATCTTTGGAAAGAACGCACTCCAAGTTTCAGCTATGTTGGTCTATTTCTTTGTGTTTGACATTCGTTTGAATTAAGGAAGTGTAGTGATTGTCAAAAAATTGACGAAAAAGAATTCATGTGGTAATTAAACATTACTTGATGAAAGGCAATATGCCTCAGGAGACTAAAGAGAAGCTTGATAAACATTACGGTGATGCTGCACCTTCGATTAGAACAGTTTATAATTGGCTTCAAAATTTTCGGAGTGGCCATATGGGCATAAGTGACGTTGAAAAGTGATTACTTGATAAAAGGCAAAACGTCTCAGGAGACTAAAGAGAGGCTTGATAAACATTACGGTGACGCTGTACCTTCGATTAGAATAGTTTATAATTGGCTTCAAAATTTTCGGAGTGGCCATATGGGCATAAGTGATGCTGAACGTTCTGGACGCCCTGTGGAGGTTACGACTCCACACATCATTGATAAAATCCATGATATGGTGATGGATGACAGAAGAGTTAAGGTGCGTAAGATTGCTAGTGCTGTGGGCAATAAACGGGTACATAATATTTTGTATAAACATTTGGACATAAGAAAGCTATCCGCAAGATGGGTTCCGCGATTGCTCACGCTTGACGAAAAACGGAATCGTGTGAAGTGTTGCAAGGATGGTTTGCAGCTGTTCAAGAAGAATCTGCAGGACTTTAAGCGTCGTTTCGTCAATGTGGATGAAACATGGACACATTACTATACTCCTGAGACCAAAGAACAATCTAAACAATGGGTTACCAAGGGAGAATCTGGACCAAAAAGGCGAAGACCATTCCTTCGGCCCTAAAGGTTATGGCGACTGTCTTTTGGGATTCGCAAGGGATAATCCTCATCGACTATCTGGAAAAGGGTAAAACTATTACAGGTATATATTATTCACCGTTATTGGACCGTCTGAAAACCAAGCTGCAAGAGAAACGCCGGCGATTGGAACTCAAAAAAGTCATTTTCCATCACGACAATGCACCAGCACACACTTCAGCAGTTATGGTCGCAAAATTAATGGAAATAGAATTCCAACTCGTTTCACATCCCCCCTATTCTCCAGACTTGGCTCCCTCGGACTACTATTCGTTCCCCAATTTGAAGAAATGGCTGGCGCGACAATGATTTTATTCAAACTAGGAGGTGATTGCAGCAACTAATAGCTATTTTGCAGACCTGGACAATTCCTGTCATTCGAAAGGGATCAACAAATTAGAACTGCGTTGGACGAAGTGTTAAGTCTAAAAGAAGAGTATGTCGAAAAATAAAAAAGGTTTACCCCTAACACGTAAGTAGTTTTTATTTTTGCACGGACTTTTCAAATGCCCCTCGTAGGTAGGCTGGGTGTGAGTTTGAAGATGGTGGATGTGAACGGCAGCAGAGGCGGGTCCCGGCTAAGATACAACAACTCTTTATTAGTCCTTTACTGATTCATACAGTTCAGAGAATCTTCGAATTGGGCTCCATTCTCTGGCGTGGTTCGGAATTCCCTCGTAATATTCCGGTGTCACAGCTGCAGACGACGACGTATGTCGGGCGGCGTGCACGCGCTGTGTCGGCGTCTCCGGCATGCAAGGCGAGCTGAGACGGCAGGATGCGCCCGCGCTTAGGGCACGGCTTCTCTAAAGCGGATGGTTCCAACGTTCCAATGACACGGTGATGGCGGTGCCTGTAGTCGAAATCTGGACCGACGGTGACGAGCAGGGACCGGCGGATGGCACGGTTTTGCCTGCCTGGGATGGGCAGACTGGAAGCGGTCCCTCCTCCGCGGTCCGGTGGCGGTAGAGTTCACACCGAGGATTCCCGTGTGACACACGGCAGGCGCCGGGTGTGGCCCTGCTGTGCCGCACGTGACCTACTCGATTGGGCCAGCTGGTTCCCAGCGCTGAATTCGCGGAAGGGCTGCGTTTGTGGACCACTGTGAACCATCTCACTCAGAGCAATGACCGGCGTCTGACGTAAACTGAAGTCAGTCGAACCGGAGTGGTTTCTCGAAGGCTGCCCCAGGGCATTGACACCCGAGACGGAGTCACGAAAGTCTTGCTGCTGCAAAAGGAAGTCTTGCTGCTGCAAAAGGGTGCTGATCAAGCAGGAGCGGACTGCCGGCTGCGACCGATGTCCGTGGGGAGCCGATCGCTCTGTTCAACGATGAGGATCTGCTATGTGGCTGCGGTGTCGTTGTAGTTCTGGGCTCTGACTTCTGCTCCAAGTTCTCCTATAGTTTTCTCTCGTTACAGTACTACGAAATCTTACTCACGGCGTTGACCAGCAGACGAGATAGCTTGTATATACGGTACACTTTCACTCAATACTTTCCTCTGGCATATCTTGTGGGGCAACGCAGCATAAGTAAAAAATATCTGTTACACAGAAGCCTGTTGTGGGAACCTTATGACCACCGACCTACTATCGACATAAACCGGTCCAGGCGATAGCAGCATCACCTGGCGAGTAATGACTGCTAGTCAGACACACGCTTGCTATCTGTGGTGTAGGATGGGGCAGGCGCACGATTTATCTGAAGTTGACCGAGTGCAGATTGCGATGGCCTGGAGGCTCGCCACTAGCATTTCGGAACCTCCTACTTGTCGGGTGTTCGAGGACTACTGTGGTGAATGTCTTCAACACGTGGCAAAACCAACGTGAAACCACCTACAGACGTCGTGGAGTTGTGCGGCCATACGACATTACAGGTGTCGGACTTCGTAGGGCTAGGCAGACTGGTAAAGAAGGACAGGCGGCGAACTATGGCGGAACTAACGTTGGGTCTCCACAGCCGGCGACCCATGCATGTGCCAATATTAACACCATGACATCGGCAACTACGACTGAAACGGGCACGTGACCATTGGCACTGGACATTGGCGCAGTGGCTCAGCATTGTGTGGTCTGACGAACCCCCATACCTTCTTCATCATGCTGATGGGCGGGTGCGAATCCGTCGTTCTCCAGGGGAACAGGTGTTTGACACCTATACGCGGGACAGAGACAAGCTGGCGGCTGCTCAGTTATACTCTGGAGAATATTCGCGTGGGCATCCTGGGTTCAGCGAAGCTCATGCAGGCATCATGATGGCCAAGGATTGTCGTACCTGGTCGCAGACCACATACACTCCTTCACGACGATCACGTTTCCCGATGGCAGTGGTATTTTTCAGCAAGGTAATGCGCAATATCACAAGGACAGGAGTGTGATGGAGTCGTTCAGGGAACACATCGGGGAATTCCAATTGATGTGCTACTCCCCAACTTGCCAGATCTGTACCCGTTTGTACGTATCTGGATTGTGACTGAATGTGGCATCAGAGCTCAGCGCTGCCCTCCCCAGAATATTAGGAATTAGGTGTCTTGTGTGTACTCAGATGTGGTGCCAACTCCCTCCAGCGACCTACCAAGGCCTCACTGCTTCCATGCCACGACGCTGTTATCTGTGGACTATTAGGTAGGTGGTCATAATGTCTGGCTGATCAGTGTAATGTGAAGCAGAATCCTCTTCGGGTATCTTGGTACTCTTAAACAGGCAAATCAAAACATTTACTCGTTGACGATATTTGAGGTTAATGATAAAAACGGTTTTGTGATGAACTTTGAAAGCCACAACCACAAAACTAAAACTGAAAATAATTACTGTATAGATCATGGTTTTCTGTCTAGGACTAAAAACTGTGTTTTATATTTTGATGCAAAAATCTTAAGAGGTGTAAAGCTCGTCCTAACGTGCTTAGTTCATTAATTTTGTGGCTGTCGGACTCGAGTATGGGAGCTGTAGAGAGAAGACGCTTCATCACAAGGTAAACCTGACCAAGTCGTCTATTACGAACAAGTGTCTCCTACACCTGCAAATATTAAAGTTTCTCAGTTCTAATGGAAGAAGTCCATTTCGAAATAATAACAGTGCAGACCAATATTATCCGTTTTATTATCTTTTGAATTTGAAGTCATTTTGACTATTTTCCGACCGTGACTGTCTCAAGAAATATGTAAAGGTTTTTTAAATTACCGCGAACAGTCACAAATTTTGTTAACTGTTGCGTTAATTTGCTACATGTTTCGGGGGGTATCTCATCTTCAGGCTAAATGGCATTACAAAAACAATTTCACGATAAGATTATACTGATGTTACATAGTCTTCTCATAAATGCTGTGGATAACAACTACGATGCTGTTTCGTCCATAAGTTTCATGAACAATTTCACGCACTTTTCTGTAAATAAACGGAACCGCTAAAATACTTTTACCCTACGAACGGCAGTAATATCTTCAATTTGTAATTATACTTTCTAACAAATTCTTCAGATTATTTATGCGCGACACGGCTAAACGCGACCGCTTGCTGCAGAACCCCAACTATGACTCTATACTCAGAAACATGTATGTGACCAGTATCGTTGGGGCATTGTTGAAGTTAAATGGCAAGATAATGTAACATAATCGTATTTACAGGTACACATCTGCCATCAGTGACTACCCCTCTGTCAAATCTGGCTGAAAGGTGGTTGTCAGAAGTTGACTGTTGTCAATGATAGGTGCTACGTCAGGTTTGCAGCTCAAACGCTTTATTTGCACTTAGATGTTGAATACCCTACGGTTTATGGCCAGACAGAGTCTCATTTATTATAATTTATGTATAGCTAAAGGGTTAGCCACATCCTACACTCGGTCGACATCCTATATAATACGATTGTTCGAGTGCAGTAACTTAACAGTGATGTAATTAAACACAGTTATTAACGCGTAGCATGTAAAACGATAACACAGTGTGAATAAAGTTCTCTTCACTGTACTTGATGTACAACACTCATATCAGCACGAAAACGAGGCGCACAGTAGCAAGTATTACTTGGAAATGTCACTGTTCATAGTCGGAATGTATTGTCACAGTATGCATTAGCTGTTCTTGAAGTTTAACGAAGTTCATAAAATTAACTACAAGAGCACAGTCATTCATCAAAAATCAGTCCATGGAACATGTAAATGGTGATGTGATTCTGAAGGGGAAATGCAAAGGAACAGCAATAGCTAAACCAAGACCACATAGACATCTTGTACTGATGGAGAGGCACTGTCGAACATTGTCGAGAGTGGATGTAAAAAATTGCGTGAAACTAGTTGAAGGAATGCCAACGGCCTTGCCGCCGTGGTAACAGGCGGTTCCCGTCAGATCATCGAGGTTAAGCGCTGTTGGGCTGGACTAGCACTTGGATGGGTGACCATCCGGTCTGCCGAGCGCTGTTGGCAAGCGGGGTGCACTCAGCCCTTGTGAGGCAAACTGAGGAGCTACTTGATTGTGAAGTAGCGGCTCCGGTCTCGGAAACTGACGTACGGCCGGGAGAGCGGTGTGCTAACCACATGCCCCTCCATATCCGCATCCAGTGACGCCTGTGGGCTGTGGATGACACGGTGGCCGGTCGGTACCGTTGAGCCTTCGTGGCCTGTTCGGGAGGAGTTGAAGGAATCACCTGTAAGTTCCAGAGTGCTACCACCTGTCCAGAGAGTACAGTGACCGCGCTTAGGAGGTTAAAAAGATTGGAGTACAGTAGTCGAGCATATCTCCATAAGCCACACGTTTCTCTAGTCAGTGCTAAGCGACGCTTGAAGCGGTGTAAAGGGCGACGCCAATGAACGGTGGATGATTGGAAACGAGTGATTTGCAGCGATTAATCACGCTGTATCCTGTGGCAATCCGATGGGATGGTTTGAGTTTGGCATATGCCTGGTGAAAGGTAACTGCCGTCTTGAGTAGCGCAAACGGCGTAGAACAGAGGAGGCCGCGGGGGTGTTTTTGGTGGTTAGGGTGTGGCTTCCCTTCTGCGCTTAAGAAAACGCTAAATACGAAAGATTATCAACAGATTTTACAGCATTGTGTACAGCGTAGAGGAACAGTTCGGAGACGGTGACTGACTGTATCAGCATGATGTACCCTTTCATAAAGCAGCGTCAGTGAGGCAATGGTTTGTGGACAATGACATACCTGAAATGGAGTGCCCTGCCATGAGCCGCCGCCTGAACCCAATGGAACACCTTTGAGATGAGTTAGAACGTTGACTTCACTCCTGACCGGAGTCAGGTCACTAACTTCTGTGGTTGACGAAGAATGATCTGCCATTCCTCCACAGACCTGCAAATGCGTCACTGAAAGTGTCCGCAGCAGAGTTCAAGCCGCCATAGAGGCGATGGCTGGACACACGCCATATCAATGTTCACTAACAGGTGTCCGGATACTTTTGATCATTGGTAGTGTACGCTTGACAGTGATGTGGCGCAAAGTTATGGCAATAATGACTCAAGTACACGCGCCTCCAACTGCGGCATACCGCCGTGAATTAAAATTATGCAGGTAAATGATACCGCTGATGATCTTGCCCAAAGCTTTTTATCTGACCGTTCAAATGACAGGAATACCAAACATACAGCGACGACACTAAAGTGGATCGGTGGTTTAGTGGAACTAAAAGCAAAAAAGAAGATTAAATGCCGGACTACGTATCCCAGGGCCGGAGCTCCGTCCCCTTTCGGTCCTACGAACCTTTCTCTTGCTTGTCGGTTTTTTTTTCACTCGGACGGTGATTTGTTATTGTGAAAAATCCACGGTTGCACTAAGTTGGTTCTAAAGTCCACTTTAAATGGTAGGTCCTCTATAACTGGTGGATAAATCATATCGCTACCTTAGAACCATTTATAGTAAAGCACTTTGGAGTTGAAACCAACCTTCATATTTATAATAGCTTTACTCATAATAATGAAGCGAGAGTATTTTGTGATTTTTGTTGGAGAAGCCATGCTCAATATTCTGTGGCATTGTGTAACAATAATCTTTCCTATAGCCGCCTCGTTGTTGTGAGTAGGTGTCATTATTTCTTCAATGCAATGTTTCGTAAGAGTGAAGTTCCTGAGTATTGTACCTCATATAATCAGCGTAGTCAGGTTTTAGTTTAGAACACCAACTTAACAACATCAAACAACATGTTTTCATTTAGCATTTCACAACATAAAAAGCAGCATTATCACAGCATTGGCTAGAAAAGCAAAAGGATTTAAATTGCTGAAATTTACAAGAAAAACGCCTTTTGCATGCTGCGCGTTAATTTTGTGTGTTATTTATGCACCTAGATGAGTTTCGCATTTTTGAAAAGGCAACTTCAGCGAGTGTCTGTAAAGCGTCTAGTATATTGTTTGAAAATCATGCAGCATTCCTTCACGTATAACGCCGGTCAAAAGCCTCCGCGTAGTTGCTGTGGTTTCATAACGTAACATTTCTCCACCACTTCCGAGCTATACAAGCACGACTCACAACCCGTCCTCACAATTATACTTCCGCCAGTATCGTTTCTACGACTTAAACCGCTTGTCTTTCATTAAAAACAACCTACCTACCGCTTCGATGCTGGTGGCGCTTGGCGCTACCTTAAAAAATAGCACACAATCGTCCCGGATGTGTCCACGGTGGAATTTACCACCGGGATAAGTCTCGCAAAAGCCCTCATCCTAATAACCCGGCATCCGGACTTCACCCGATGGGGCCTCCCGGCCAACAATGCTACACGATCATTTCATTTCATTTTTCTCCGATATAAGAAACTTACAAGAAATTGCGTCTCGTTCAAGCCGCAGATAACTCGCCAATACCATCGATTAAGTATTGTTCGCACAATAGAATTTGAGAAGATGATGTTGGAAATATTTTGGAAATTTGTGATAAGGTCTTATGGGACCAAACTGCTGAGGTCATCGGTCCCTAAGCTTACACAGTACTTAATATAACTTAAATTAACTTACGCTATGGACAACACACACACCCATGCCCAAAGGGGGATTCGAACCTCCGCCGGGGGCACCCGCGCGGACCGCGACAAGACGCCCAAGACCGCGCGGCTACCCCGCGCGGCGACGATGTTGGAACTTGTGGGAAGTCGCTACCTTCGATTCCACGGGGCCCTATATTCAAACACGTTATTCCGTCTCCATCATAACCATGATCATTTTCATGCATCACCAGGATCCCCATTACACCATTCATCATTCGAGTTATCATCAGTAACTATATCTGTAATATAAAATCGCCTATAAAATTTTCAAAAACTATTGTCTACTAGTGTGTTTTAATAAATCTTCATTTACTATAATTCGTTTTTAGGTAAAAATCGTATATATTGTACATTTTTAAAAAATCAGGGATTTTCTCTGCCTCGTGATGGCTGGGTGTTGTGTGCTGTCCTTAGGTTAGTTAGGTTTAGGTAGTTCTAAGTTCTAGGAGACTGATGACCATAGATGTTAAGTCGCATAGTGCTCAGAGCCATTTGAACCATTTTTGAACAATGCTGTACTCCAGACGTACATCCTCAGAAATTTCTTCCTCAAATTAAGGCCGGTATTTGATATTAGTAGACTTCTCTTGGCCAGAAATGCCTTTTTTGCCATAGCGAGTCTGCTTTTGATGTCCTCCTTGCTCCGTCCGTCATTGGTTATTTTACTGCCTACGTAGCAGAATTCCTTAACCTCATTGACTTCGTGACCATCAATCCTAATGTTAAGTTTCTCGCTGTTCTCATTTCTACTACTTCTCACTACCTTCGTCTTTCTCCGATTTACTCTCAAACCATACTGTGTACTCATTAGACGGTACATTCCGTTCAGCAGATCATTTAATTCTTCTTCACTTTCACTCAGGATAGCAATACCATCAGCGAATCGTATCATTGATATCCTTTCACCTTGTATTTTAATTCCACTCCTGAACCTTTCTTTTATTTCCATCATTGCTTCCTCGATGTACAGATTGAAGAGTAGGGGCGAAAGGCTACAGCCTTGTCTTACACCCTTCTTTATACTCAACCGTAAACAGGGTACCAGCCTCCGTAATGGAGGTCGCCAACACACGCCCATGCGGTGGCGCTCGACTCGGAGATAAGCCGGTTCGAATCGCTGTGGTGCAAAATTTCCACTACCAGTATTTGGCCACTAGGGGGAGGAGATGTGGTAGCGTACAGTTGCTGATCACCACTGTTTGCGCTAATGTCCTGGGTTAAATCCCAAACCTCTCCGTAGTTTCTCATGTGGTGAGGACGTGTGACATCGTTGATGGTGATCCATCAGTCGGATGGGAACGTTAACCTGGGTCCTATTGGAGAGGAGCATCCTATGTGGCGGCATCGGCTTTCAGGCTCTCCCTCCCTCCATGCCTGATAATACAAATCCAATAAATACCACAGTCATCCACACCGCACAGATACACCCTTGCCACCTGATAACAGGTCAGCGGAAGACAACAGTAAACCGCCTTCACCAGGAAGCTGTCTAGAACGACGCTGCAGGATTTCTGTAGCTGCTTTTCTACGCCCATTGCCTGAGTATGGGACTAGTTTGACTCTGATAACTAAAGTGTGCAAGCAGTGGTGTCAAATGTTGGTGAATCCGCAGTTCAGATTTGTCAATAGAATATCCAACGTACTACTGCCTTGAAGATTTTCCTACTATGAGTTTAAGTTGTTGCCGTGGTGTGAAGTTACTAATGGCAATAAAAAAGTAAATAATCGTTTCCGACAATTAGTTTTTCACGCACCACAGATACGTCAAACGTCAGTCTAATTGTGTCTCTCACAGTTTGGGATATCCAGCAAATGTAGTTGTGGACAATTACCTCAGGACTGATCACGACATCAGTTGTCTCCAGTGGCAGACCCGTCCAGCAACGTGGTAGCCAACCTGCATACTCCAGTTTAAGAACTTCCGTAACTCATTTTATACATGTGGACGTCCATTGGTATCGTTAGTAGTTTTTCAACCTATTTATGGCTGTTCTTTTCCTATTTTGTATTGATGTATTCCTCTCTGCTCTTGCCCTAAATCGGTATTACTTGTCTAAATTTGTCATCACCTACTTTTCACTTCCGTACAAGGCCACATTCCAGATAAATACCTTCAGGACGTATTAGCATTTATATTCGTTAGGAAATGTTTCTTTTTTAAGAAATCCCTTCTTGCTATTGCCAGTATGCACTTCATATTCTCTCTATATCGGCCATCACCAGTTATTTTGCCGCCCAAATGACGAAACTCTTCTACTACTTTCATTGTCCCATTTCCTGATCTAATTTTTCCGATGTGATGTAATGTCACAAAACAAACGGGAGATGCTTTTGCTACCTTTTGCCCGTTGACAATCACAATTCTATAGAATCGCCTGACGCTAATAATTTCGCAGCAACATATCATTTCCGTTAGTAATTCGTCCTCCGTAAGGGAGGTTTCAACATTACTGATGATGCCTTGTATAGTTGTGAACAAATTCCCCGAATTTTCTTTGTCTAAGAAACAGTATCGAACTTAGGTGCAGGCACCTAATTCTGACACAATCTCAAGTTTGCCTGCCGCCGTAATACTGATTATGTGCTAGAATAATATCTCGCAGTCCCGCCTAAGGAGTTAGCCTAGTGCCATGGAGTGGAGCCAGCCTATGTTTCTGTCTCGACTTTCAACAAATGAGATGAACGGCCTTACGTAGGTAATTGCGTCTAAGTTAGCAGTGCAGCTTACATGTTGTTGAGTGAAGGTTCCTTCTTGTGTATGGGTAGAGTTAGACACGTAGCGCTTTCTTCATTTTGTAGCGTTGGTTGTCTTGTGCTTCCTCTTCTGTGCGGTCCCAAATGGCTCTAAGCACTATGGGACTTAACATCTGAGGTCATCAGTCCCCTAAACTTAGAACTAGTTAAACTTAACTAACCTAAGGACATCACACACATCCATGTCCGAGGCAGGATTCGAACCTGCAACCGTAGCAGCAGCGCGGTTGCGGACTGTAGCGCCTAGAACCGCCCGGCTACATCGGCCGGCTGTGCGTCCCGTTGATGCTTCTGTGATGGTTGCAGGTCTCTTGCTGTAATTACATCGACAGGTGGATCGCTTTGATGTGTGTCTGCATTGTGGGACGCGATGATTGCGTCGCTAGTCACTTCAGTGATGAGTGCACGAAGTGCTTCAGTATTCATTACGAGACTGTGCGGATGGTGTTGTGAAGTCTGTGGAGCACGGGGGCTGCAATCGCCACCTTCGATGGTGGTGGTCGCAGCGTAGCAAACGTTTTAACGATTTGCCAAAGCCTATGGAAGTAAAACAAATACCGGAACGAATTATCAGTGTTTACACCACGCGAGCTCCGGGAAGTGTTTACACCGTAGCGCGCTGATGTTGTCTCTTTCGCTTCCCGGAGCGAACTGCGTTGATTAATCTTCATACCTGTGTTTATGTTTCCTGTTCTATGGCGCTGAGCGAGAGCAGAGAGTCCAGCATCACACACGTTCTTTGCGACGGCGTTGATGGCGTCCGTCACGGGAAACACGCCAGCCAATAGCAAGCCCACCGAAGAAAATGCCGCTGGAATCGTCTGCATCACTATTTTTTAAAATTATTGTACGTTATTCAAAAAGAAAAATTTTGTATTTTAACTACATCGTATGCCATGATATGGAAAACTGAATCGGTCCATATCCATCTCCGAAACAATTCACAGCATTGAAAATATCACTGTTGACGTTGGCAGAAAGTCTTGTAATAATTTCTGTGTGACTTACTGAGAAGAATATAATAAAAATAATGTCGGTTTTCAACAATTTTTGTTATATTGTATACGACGAGAGAAAGCTGTGTTGAGGAGTAAGAATATGCCTGAAAAGCCGATCTTACATAAATCGGAGTGAACAGTGATGTGATTTTGAAAAGATAAAAGTAATTTCAACCAGTGATATTGTAAGTAGGCTGTTTAGGTTTTTATGTTGGTGACGCCACGTAGCGCTGTATGAGAATCGCTGACTGCGCTGTGTGCAGTCTGTGGCTGGTTGGACTCATTGTTGGATTATTCGCTAGTGTAGTGTTGCGCAGTTGGATGTGAACAGCGCGTAGCGTCAGGCAGCAGTGTTGCCGTTCTACCGACAAAGTCGCTAGAACTAGCGGATTTTATGAACTCTTAGCGGGAAAAAAATTTTAGCTACTTCTAGCGACTTTTTAGGCAGTCAAGTTACCTTCTAAATCTTTTGCATATGAGTCGGTCTTAAAACTCAGTCACTTTCGGCTATGGACTACCGCTACATCCTCAGTGTTGTGCTAATTGTCTCTTCCCAACAAATATCAACATTCCTTTACTTCCCTAATTGCCCTTGTGGGGAGGGAAAATAAAAGATTACTCTATGGAGAAAAACGCAACGAATGCATATTGTACCGCAAAATACTTTTACACCACCAGTATCCGCTAGAGACTTTAATTAACTCTTCGTTTATACTTGCATAATGTAGTCAATTGCGATTCAAAACGCTTCCTTGCTATCATGAACTTAGTATGACCTGTAATTTTAACAATTTTCTTGGAAACTTATACACGGCTATCTTAATTATGTACGAAAAGATCTACGTATTTCCTTATCTAGTACAAAAATGCACAGCTGTGTTTACTTTTCTTTTTTAATGAAACTGAAGTATGAAACCAAATATTAGCATAGTACTAGGTACAGATTGGAAAAGTTGTCAACTGGCAAGCTTATTGGTATCCGAGAAACGGTCAGCCATTTACACAGCAGTAACACCATGAAAACATAATAAAGAGATTTTTGCCAGTCTCGTTATGTGTCAAAGTTCTGATGCCAAACGAGTGAATAGAATATGTAAATATTTTCTCGCAAGCCTAAAAGTGTAAATACGTTAAAATGGGTATTTTTTTTAAATTCCTATAATAATTATTCACATTCCTCACAGCATTCTTTGGAAATCGAAAAAGTGATAGTTTTGAAAGCTGCTGCAATTTATAGTGCCATAATAAGTCCGAAATACGACCGCATTTTTATTTTGAATGTGCTTCTGCGCTTCATTTACAAAATGCACAATCGTTTCGCAGCGTTTATACAGAACAGCCGCTTGGCGGCACTGCAGTAGGGAACCTGCAGAAAAACTGTAGGAGCTTCGTGACTCAACAATGAGTGAGAACAAGAATACTGTATTGGAACTGGACTGTTTGGAATTTTATCTGTATCGATGTGTTGCGGTGTCTTTAGTTCTTGCAGTTGTTTACAAATTCGGTTTTGATTGTGTAACGATAGTAGTTGTGTGGAATTAACGCAGTTATAAAAAAAAATCATGGAAGTGCCGCCTAAAAGAAAGGTCTACAGCCAGAGTTACAGAAAAGAGTGGGAAAACTGCATGGAATTCAAAAATTGGTTGAAGCGTGTGCCAGGTAACGCAACTAAAGCCTATTCTAGCTATTGTCAATCCGAAATGTATGCAAAAATTAACGATTTGAAAAAGCATTTGGAAACGAAAAAACATAGAGCCAAATATGAACTAATTTCTCAAAATAAGCAACTGACATTTTCTGCAGTACCAGTGAAAATATGTAATTCATGTGCAAGAGCTGAGTGTACGTTAGCGTTGTATATTGCTGAACATAGCTCAATTTCCAACATTGATCACTTGACTGACGTGTGTAAAAAATGTTTTAAGGATTCGAAATCAACAAACGACATGAAATTACATAGAACCAAATGGACGGAGCTAATAAATTATATTCTAGCACCTCATTTCAAAAAGGAACTTTTAAGTGATATAGGTGACCAAAAATATAGTTTATTATTAGATGAATCAACAGATGTAAGCATCAGGAAATATCTCGAGATCGTCGTAAGATATTTCAGTTTAAATTAAAAAAAGTAGTGTTCGTTTTTAGCCTTGCAGCCCCTGGAGAGTTCTGATGCCGTTGGAATCGTATCAGCACTTTTACAGTGTTTAAAAGCTGAGGGCCACAAACTACAAAATTTAATTGCAATAGGAACCGATACTGCAGCTGTTATGACTGGTTCCAGCCACAGCGTGTATACAATTCTGAAAACGCAACACAATCTTCCACATCTCATTTTGATACCTTGTGTATGTCACTCATTACAGTTGGCAGTAGCACACGCATCAGAAATCACTTTGCCACGAAACATCGAGTTTCTGGTCCGTGAAACCTACACCTGGTTCTCACACTCGTCAAAGCGCCAAATTGAGTATAAAAATATTTTTCAGCTAATTAATTGCGGTGATGCACCATTAAAAATACTGAAAGCGTGTGACACACGATGGCTATTTATCGAACCGGCAATAGCAAGAATTTTATCCCAGTGAGATGAATTAAAATTGCATCTTAAGACTAATAAAGATCGATGTTACACAGCGGAGATGCTTTATAATATGTACTCAGATGAACAGAATCGACTCTATATGTACTTTTTGAAAACAATTCTTGGTGAGGTGCAACAGACAATCAGAATCTTTGAGAGTGAAAAAGCAAACACCGTAAAACTGTTAAGTTGTTTGATGGCTTTGCTACGCTCAGTCAAAGAATTCTGTTCCCGACGGCAGCAACAACCGACCAAGACTACATAGATCTCAAAATAAGAGATCACCTTAATCCCGTCCCCTACCTGGGATATCTTTTTGAGTCACATGTGCAGAAGCTTCCAGTAAATCATAATGTTCATATTGCAGGAATAAAAAAACGGTGTATTGATTTTAACATAAAGTTAGGAGAAGAAATCCAAAAAAGACTCCCAGCCAACTACAAAGCTTTAGAAAAAATGACACTCTTGAGTGAGGAAGAAACTTTGAAACAACCCCAAAAGATACGTCATTAACTAATCTTGTAAAGGAAATTGGATACCCTGACGAAAAAATTGACAAAATCTTGCAGCAGTGGCAAACTATTCCTTCGTTGATTGGAATCCGCTAAACGGGGACACTATTAGCTTTTGGGCTAAAGTAGCCGAATATAAAAATGCGATTGGAATAAAAACCTTCAAGGATTTAAGTGATTTCGCTATTGCTGTTCTATCTTTACGACATTCAATCGCCGAAGTAGAAAGGGTGTTTAGCTCCATGAATATTGTGAAAAATATGCTTCGCAACAGACATTCTGAACAAACTGTAAATTCTATTCTTCTCATCAGAAACCAACTCAAGATCTCCCATAAGAAGTTATTGGCCAAGTTGGCAAAGGAAGACCAAGAGTAACTGGAGAGGCTTCAACTTCTTCAGTTAACGCAATTGATGATCCTGGAGACTTCTTACATGATTTTGAAATTTAGGTAAAAGCATGGTAGGGCACTTGCCCGCGAAAGGCAAAGGTCCCGACTTCGAGTCTCGGTCTGGTGCACAGTTTTAATCTGTCAGGAAGTTTCATATCAGCGCACACTCCGCTGCAGAGTGAAAATTTCATTCTGGAAACATCCCCCAGGCTGTGGCTAAGCCATGTCTCCGCAATATCCTTTCTTTTAGGAGTGCTAGTTCTGCAAGGTTCGCAGGAGAGCTTCTGTAAAGCTTGGAAGGTAGGAGGCGAGGTACTGGCAGAAGTAAAGCCGTGTTGTCCGCGAAAGGCAAAGGTCCCGAGTTCGAGTCTCGGTGTGGCACACAGTTTTAATCTGCCAGTCAGTTTCATATCAGCGCACACTCCGCTGCAGAGTGCAAATTTCATTCTGGATTCAGCTAATAATTATATTTTCTTTCATGAAAGTGCAACGTAATACATACATCGTGGCATGTTGCAACAAAAGTAGAATCGAAGTTACTCATCATTGCGAACAACTTCTGCTATGGGACCAGCCGTGAAATCGCAAAAAATTAGCTATTCCATATATTCTTTGAGTGGCATTGGTCTTTTTATGTGAAACAGCCGATTTTTTCCGCGATTTCAGGGTTTGTCTCATAATAAAAGTTGGAGTTATGAGTAGCTACATTATTTGGGCTTTCAATGTAGCACGTTTAAAATGTCTCAGTGTATGTATTTTATTTTACTAATAATCTCATGTACATAGTTACAACTATAGAATTTTAATAGCTAAAAGCATACTTTTCATTTTGTCTTTTCAGATCGGAAGCTTGAAACACGAATAATTTCGCTTGAGTGGAACATTTAATGGCTTCGTTTACAAATTTAATTTTTTTCAGATTTTTCTGACTGTGCATATGTTAGACTAATTTTGTTGTTGAAAATAATAAACTTTCAGTACCATTTATTAATAAATTAATGTGATTTGTAGTGTTTCATACCAAGTTTATAAAATATCGCTGGAATAAAAGCAAAATAGGACCATTATAAATATGTTGTAGGAGTTGTCTGGCAATACCCAAGAGCTGAAAATAAATATAATAATTCTCTCCTCAGCCCGCCGACATATCTTTGCCCTTAAGAAAGTTTAGCGACATCTAGCGGATTTTTAGTGACCGTTATTTTACATATCTAGCGGATTTTTTAACACCGGCTAGCGACTTTACATACTATGCAACGGCAACTCTGTTGGGCAGTTGGAGGTGAGCCGCCAGCAGTGGTGGATGTGGGGAGAGAGATGTCAGAGTTTTGAGATGTTAATATGAGCGGACGATCTGGACGTGTGTGTGTCAGAAAAAGCAAATTTGTCAATATAATGACTTTTGAACACTATTAAGGTAAATACATTGTTTATTCTATATAAAAATCTTTCATTTGCTAACTATATGCCTATCAGTAGTTAGTGCCTTCAGTAAAAGAATCTTTTATTTAGCTGGCAGTATTGGCGCTCACTGTATTGCAGTAGTTCGAGTAACGAAGATTTTTGTGACGTATGTGATTCATGAAGGGTATAGATTATTGTTAGTCAGGGCTATTCTTTTGTGGGGATTATTAAAAGTCAGATTGCGTTGCGCTAAAATATTGTGTGTCAGTTTAGTGTTGATCAGAATAAGTAAAGAGAAAACAGTCTGAGTACGTTCTGTTTTACTCAGCTGTTTCGGTATCACATAACGTAGAAGTCTAGCAGCACAGTCTTTCTTTACATTCAAAGAGGAAGTTTCATAATATGAAGTGATGCGTTCTACTTATTTATTCATATTCTGTTTTACAAACATTAACAATATCTGTATTCAGTATTAAAACTTGTATACTTCACAATTACATTAGTAATATGTCGGCTGTAAAACAGATTCCATGGAATATCGCTGGAGCAGCAAAGTCAGAGCGTCTATACACCCGTACACCACAGGTACAGTAATCTCATATGACAGAAAGAACTCTTTGTGTCGACATGGTATTTCCTCCTTTTAGCTTAATTCTGTGAGAGAACAGTTATGGGTGAAGAGAATTAGTTACAAATACACTGCTGGTAAAAAATGCAACGCTCTCAAGGACAAGATCATTTAACTGAAAATTGGTGTGACAGTTAATTCATCATTTTAGCAGCATATGATGGGATATTCAAAGTTAACCACTATGCCACAGTAAAGGATGTCAAACAGATGCATCAATGCACAGTGTATCCCCCTCTGGTGGCAACAAAGGGCTATGTTCTTACTTGGAAATGATCATAATGGTGCGTAATGGCAAGATGCGATACATTGTTCCAATTATCTTGCGCCTTTAGTTGCAATTCGGCAAGTGTTCTTGCAGGCACTGGAGAACGAGTATGTTCAGCAGGCGAGGGATCTGGTTATCTTGCTGGCCAGAGCATCTGTTTTACACCACAAATAGCTCGTTGCGTCGCTGCAGCCATATGTGGTCGTGCATTGTCCTGCTGGAAAAGCACATCACCTTCCTGTCGAAGAAATGGAGGTATCACGGGGTTAACAGCCAGTGCAATGTAGTGGGCACTGCTT
This sequence comes from Schistocerca serialis cubense, assembly GCF_023864345.2. Classification (NCBI taxonomy): domain Eukaryota; kingdom Metazoa; phylum Arthropoda; class Insecta; order Orthoptera; family Acrididae; genus Schistocerca; species Schistocerca serialis. The sequence goes on from NC_064638.1 coordinate 66,413,029, forward strand.
ACTCTGTCGGCCGGTGTGGCCGAGCGGTTCTAGGCGCTTCAGTCTGGAACCACGCGACCGCTACGATCGCAGGTTCGAATCCTGCCTCGGGCATGGATGTGTGTGATGTCCTTAGGTTAGTTAAAGTAGTTCTATGGGACTGATGACCTCAGGTGTTAAGTCCCATAGTGCTCAGAGCCATTTGAATTGCTTACCCTACTCTGAAAAAAAAAAGAAAAAAAGGTGACCGCCAGTTGTAACTGGTGGTCCCCCACACAATGAGGCCTGGTGTGGGACATGTGTGTCGTAGGCGAATGCACTCTGGACTAGGCATCTCACCAGGTCTGTGCCACACACATGTGCGTCGGTCACTTGCATACAAACAGGACCTACTCGTATTACTGAAGACAACAGCGCTGCACTCCACTCTCCAGTCGACTCTTTCAGGACGCCAAAGTAGCCACGCTTGGTGGTGTCGTAGTGTCAGTGGTAGCATGGTAAGAGTCACACGTGATCTGCTGCAAGCAGGCGGTTGCCGACGGTCCCTGATGACACAGCAGATGCAACACGCGCCCAGATTTTGCCCTGGGTCATGTTAGATGGGCCATTGTTGCTCACATAATGCATCTATCTTGACGTGCACCTGTACTAAGCAGACGTCCCGAACCTGGTCTGTAAGTGTGTCTGTAAGTGTGCCGCTACAGAAACAAGCGACACACCACCGATACTGTGCCCAATATGTGTAGCAATACGTCCACTCAGCTTCCCACAGGTCCACAATGTTACCCTCTTCAAATGGGTGAAGCTGTCCAACATAAGTACATACTCATGACGTATGGTTGTACTCTATACTGAATGTTGCAAATATTATTCATCTCTAAACTCGCACAGTTACTGCCTGCAAAGTCTAAACAGAGGTGCACAGACAGGTGTCCTGATCGCCATCTGATCGTCGATGACCTTGACGAATGAATCACTAACACTACGACCCCTCAGTATGTATATGTGCGCCGGCCGATGTGGCCGAGCGGTTCTAGGCGCGTCAGTCTGGAACCGCGCCGCCGCTACGGTCGCAGGTTCGAATCCTGCCTCGGGCATGGATGTGTGTGATGTCCTTAGGTTAGTTAGGTTTAAGTAGTTCTATGGGACTGATGTCCTCAGATGTTAAGTCCCATAGTGCTCAGAGCCATTTGAACCATTTTTTGTATATGTGCACAGGTGCCACCGAACACAGTCCTTAAGGGTGTTGTATTTTTTCCGGCATTGTGTAATTGGTTCAAATGGCTATGAGCACTATGGGACTTAACTTCTAAGGTCAACAGCCCCCTAGAACTTAGAACTACTTAAACCTAACTAACCTAAGGACATCACACACATCCATGCCCGAGGCAGGATTCGAACCTACGACCGTAGCGGTCGCGCGGTTCCAAACTGTATCGCCTAGAGCCGCTCGGCCACCCCGGCCGGCATTGCGTAATTGTAACAGTCGTTTAAAGTAAAAAACATCTATGAACTGTGACCTCTCTAACATAGTGCATACTCCAAGAGAGATTGCGAACCAATACCTCTACATTCCGGCAACTGATAAGAGCCTAAAACCACCACACAATATAGCCAGAACTCCAGACAGTCGTCCCTGCGAACCTGAAAAAGCTGTTACCTCTTCAAGAACCATTTGTTAGTCTGGCCTCTCCACAGATACTCCACTCTGTTGCGGTTGCACCTGCATTACATCTATCTGTACCGTTGAGTCACACATGCCATCCAGTCTGATGTAGATCTTTCACGTATGACCTAAATCTGGACGGTTGTGGAGAGATTCAAACCACGTGCTCCAGAATACGAGTCCATCATCTTTGAGCCTGCTCTATCCCAGTCGCTGCAGGGATTGCCAATGTTTGAATTTCAGAATTGCAGTGGAAGTGATATTCCTGAAATATGGGAAAGAGAATGCTTACTTCACTCTGATCCATTAGAGGCTTCAGATAACACGCTTCGAAACAAGCAGGAGTCGCTCGCCAATGTTTTTACAGGTATCCATGTCCTACTTAGGCAAATTCGAGGCGTACCGTTTCACCTAAAAAGTGCGTTTTTGAAACAAAGTTATTATTACGAGGGTCACTCCCAAAAAAAGGCACACAATTTTTTTTAAATCCATCTTTTATTCTACATGTTTGAAAGTTTTACCGTGTGTAGATACATCCTTTAGGAACAATACTCTCATTTCTCCATATAATTTCCATCCCTCTTAACTGTCTTACGCCATCCTGGAACCAGCGCCTGTATACCAGTACGGTAAAATTCTAGACCAACCTGTTGGAGCCACTGTTTGGCAGCGTGCACAAGGGAGTTATCATCTTCAAACCTTGTTCCATGGAGAGAGTCTTTCAGTTTCCCAAAGAGATGATAGTCACATGGAGCCAGGTCAGGACTGTAAGGCGGGTGTTTCAGTGTTGTCCATCCGAGTTTTGTGATCGCTTCCATGGCTTTTTGACTGACATGTGACCGTGCGTTGTGCAACAGCAGAACATCCTTCTTTTGCCGATGTGATCGAACACAACTCAGTCGAGCTTGAAGTTTCTTCAGTGTCGTCACATATGCATCAGAACTTATGGTGGTTCCACTTGGCATGATGCCCACAAGCAAGAGTCCTTCGGAATCGAAAAACACCGTATCCATAACTTTTCCATCAGAAGGTGTGGTTTTGAATTTTTTTTTCCTGGGTGAATTTGCATGATGCCCCTCCATTCATTGCCTCTTTGTCTCTGGTGAAAAATGATGGAGCCATGTTTCATCACCTGTCACAATTCTCCCAAGAAATTCATCTCCACCATTCTCGTACTGTTCCAAAAGTTCGCTGCATACCGTTTTTCTTGTTTCTTTTTGAGCCATGTCAACATCCGGGGAACCCACCTGGCATAAAACTTTTTTAACGCCGACACTTCCAGTATTCTGCAAGCACTTCCTTCCCGTATCCCAACGTGATGCGCCTGTCAGCAGTCACCAATTCGTTAACTCTCTGCACATTGTCTGACGTGTGTGCAGTACGAGGCCCGCCGCTGTGAGGACAATCCTCAATATTGCCGTGCCCGCTTTCATCACGTAACCTGCTTCCCCACCGACTAACTGTACTGCGATCTACAGCAGTATCTCCATACACCTTTCTCAACCTCTTGTGGATGTTTCCCACTGTCTCGTTTTCACAGCACAGGAATTCTATGAGAGCACGTTGCTTCTGACGAACGTCAAGTGCAGCAGCCATCTTGAAGACATGCTGTGACGGCGCCACTCACGGGAACAGGTTGAACTAAGTTTGAAAACAAGCGGGAAGGATGTATCTACACACCGTAAAACTTTCACACATGCAGAATGAAAACCGTATTTTTACAAAAATAGTGTGCATTCTTTTGGAGTGACCCTCGTATATGAAAGCCTATAAATTGATCTAATTTTCACCAATATGAAGGCACTTATCACAACCCACAACCACCTTCTCAGTTCCATTCTCATGAAGATGTGCCGGCTGATCTGCCAACGGTCGTTTTCGCGTCATCGTACCTGTCGTAGCGCTGACCGTCTAAATGTTTTATCGAGCACAACGGTAAGTGGGAGTTAGATCAGGACCGTACAGACCCTGACCAGAACGCTCCCAGTTGTATGATACAACGAGACCTTGAGTTCGTTAGGCCGTATGTGGACGGGTATTCTTGTGAAGCAAAGAAATCTCTTTACTGAGATGTCCATAAATTTTGTTTTGAACTGCTGGATGCAGTTTACTGAATGTCTGACAGTAAGTCTCAGAATTAACTTACTTACGCTGCGGTAAAAAATAAATCATAAACGTCTCCCAAAACTCTGTACACATGGGTTTTCTGGCTGAAAGTGTTTGCTTCAACTTACTTTCTCTTACGTTGAAAGCTTCCATTCTTTGAATTGTTTTTTCGATTGTGATGTAAAATAAGTTATACATGTTTCACCTAGAGACAGTTGGACTTAAAAATTCAAAATTCATCACCTCTCAAGGAAATTCAGAACACTGATTACTCGTCTGTTTCTGTTCATGTCACGGAGCTTGTTTTAGTAACCAGCTTGAGCAGTACTTTGCTACCTTAAGTGTTCTGTAAAAATGGTACGAAGCTCTTTCTTTTAATTTTAAGAAACTCATTACAGAAGGGTAAAGCAATAAGATATCTGTTTTCTTGAACTTTTGCATCAGGTTTCGCCACCAAGTCTTCAGTGATGATAAATGATCGTCTGTTTCCTGCTTTATTATTCAAATTAGAAGGGCCATCTTATGCTTTATTTTCTTGCCATTCCATCGCTCATATTGTTTTCTTCATAAACCTCACTAAACTGTCGCACAACTTTCACCGGGTTCAGGTCTTCTGCACACAACAAATATATCACTAACGTATGCTTCTCACCTAGTAGAATTTTCAGTCAAACAGTCTGAGTAAACAGAGTTATAGTAGTTAGTTAGTTACCTATTCCATAAATGAAACACACGACAAGCGTCATAATGTGGAATGTGTCAACTGAACAAATATAGATTGTTTATAGACAATTTTTAAAAAATGATATATTTATATCGCTACATGCTGACAGTTAACAAATTTATTTTCTCTAAAAACTATTGATTATCTCTATTCACGAATTCCTCCATGGTATAGAAGGAGTTGTTAAGGAGAAGCATTTTCGATTGAAAACACTTCTGCTAATTCACTTAAAAATACGCACGTCATAGACATTTCAGTGAAGAGTGTAACTATGACTAAGAAAAAATATCCATGGAAAAACTGTCTGGTTGCAGCTGTAACAAAGAGTGGGAGTCAGGGTCTGAAACTGACAGAATCTAAATTAGAGGTGGGACTCATACTCTGAATGTTCTAACTGCTGAGTTTCTGGAAAAGGAAACAGCAAGCGCACGTGTTTAATACATGTTATCACCACCACTGTTGCCGCAGTAAGGGCTAGGAAGCCCTTGAGACGAGACCAAGGAACAAAGGAGAAGAAGCCCTACAACCATTCAGTCACTGAGCCCAGCAACGGTATAACGAAGGGAGTCGCCCATCACGCCAAGTACATACGACCACGGTGCATTCCCGTGCCTAAATGCGCTCTACAGACGTCGTCATTTATTTCGGGTGTAGCAGACATCACTGAATCAGTTCACTTCGCTCGGCGTTAATTGTTTTAAATCAGAAAGACAACTATGCCTGTAGTTCCTTTACAGGTCGTAGAATAACAGGCATTGCAATAGTATCAATAATAATTAAGAGAAATTCCAAAAGTAAGGAATGGAGAGTAGGATTCAGCCTGTGGTTGAAGGCGAAGCAACATTCTTGTTTTAAAAGAGAGAATCGATCTGTCGTTTTCAAAGAAAGGACAGGATGATGGACATCTTAATTGGCCGGGAAGAAAATTTCATAGTACTAGAGGCAGTGGAAGACAGTGGTGGTATTATTATGAAGAAGTTGGGTGTAACCATTATTCTAAGGTGAAGAAGAAATGATGGTGGGACGCATCAACCTACTCATAAAACTGATAATAGAAGAGGTGGACATACTATTGCACAGAAGCCGGTTTGCTCTTCTCTTTACCAAAAGGTGGAGATAGTTTATCTGTCTCCCCTAGTCTATTTCAACTGTAGGGAAAATTAAGTAAAAACAGGTTACATTCACTCGTCCGCAAACAGAAAAATCCGAAGGTTCATAAAAGGAAAAGTCATTTTATAATTTAGGATATTATTACCGTGATACTCGTAATTCTAGTAACAAACGTAGTGATTTAACTGGTATTCACTGTGGTAGGTGATAACTATTAACAACTCAACGTAAACTACACTGAAGAGCCAAAAAAACTGGTACACCTGCGTAATATTGTGTGGGGCCCCGCGAGGAAGCAGAAGTGCCGCTACACGACGTGGCGTGGACTCGACTAATGTCTTAAGTAGTGCTGTAGGGCACTGACACCATGAATCCTGCAGGACTGTCCATAAATACATAAGAGTACGAGGAGGTAGACATCTCTTCTGTACAGCACGTTGCAAGGTATCGCAGATAAGCTCGATAATGTTCGTGTCTGGGGAGTTTGGAGGCCAGCGAATATGTTTAATCTCTGAAAAGTGTTACGGGAGACACTCTGTAGCAATTCTGGACGCATGTCGCGTGTCCTGCTGAAATAGCCCAAGTCCTTCGGAATGCGCAATAGACAGAATAGATGCAGGTGATCAGACAGGATGCTTACGTACGTGTCACCTGTCAGAGTCGTATCTAGACGAATCAGGGGTCTCACATCAGTCCAACTGCACACGCCCCACACCATTGCAGAGCCTTCACCACCTTGAACAATCCACTGCTGACATGCAGGGTCCATGGATTCATCCGCTCGATACAATTTGAAACGAGACACGTTCGACCAGGCGACATGTTGCCAGTCATCAACAGTCCAATGTCGGTATTGAGGTGCACCGGCGAGGCGTACAGCTTAGTGTCGTGCAGTCATCAAGGGTATACGAGTGGGCCTTCGGCTCCGAAAGCCCATATCGAAGATGTTTCGTTGAATGGTTCGCACGCTAACACTTGTTGATGGCCAGGCACTGAAATCTGCAGCAATTTGCGGAAGGGTTGCACTTCTGTCACATTGAATGATTCTCTTCACTCGTCGTTTGTCCCGTTATTGTAGGATCTTTTTCCGGTCGCAGCGATGTCGGAGATTTGATGTTTTACCTGATTCCTGATATTCATAGTACACTCGTGAAATGGTCATACTGGAAAATCCCACTCCATCGCTACCTCGAACATGCTGTCCCGTCGCATATGTGCCGACTATAACACCACGTTCGAACTCATTTAAATCTTGATAACCTGTCATTGTAGCAGTAGTAACTGATCTGACAACTGCGCCAGACACTTTTTGTCCTATATAGGCGTTGCCGACCGCAGCACCATTATTATGCATGTTTACATATCTCTGTATTTGAATACGCATGCATGTACCAGTTTCTTTGGCGCTTCCGAGTAGTTGAGTCCTATAACAGTTAATAAACTGTTACAGGACTCAGCTACATCGACGCGCCAAAGAAACTGGATAATAACTGGATAACTACAACAGCGCTGTCCAGTGGGTGTGAGCGGCCGTTCCATTTCCTTGCGTCCAGTGGGTGAAAAGAGCGTGCTTTCGCGTAAGGGGGTGGTCGAGGAGGGGTTCAAGCTTACCACTTGTCACTTGGTTGTCGTGCTTCACAGGATAAAGACATATTAGTGATGCAGCCCGAGAACGCGATAGTTTGGTTGTGCATCTACATTTAGAAATTTGTTTTAAATGCTTTTTGTTGCATAGAGTAACAGGTAATTGAATGCTTATGTATGAAAAACGCTGAAAATGTCTCGCAGTCTTACATTTCACGAGCTATCGTGTAAATGCACTGATTCAACTTAGAGGTTACATATATGTCCATCTACATGATCGATCTGTGTGTGCTTATTCCGAATATATCTCAACGGCAGCCTACTATTCTACATCTATATTTACAATTCACAAGTAAATGCCTGACAAAGGCCTCATAGATCCACTTTCACTCTAGTTCTCTACCGTTCCACTCTCTAAAAGAGCACGGGAAAAACGAACAATTAAATCTTTTTTGCGATCTGTAATTTTTCTTGTTTCATTACCATGATCATTTCTCCCCAAGTAGATAGGTGTCAATAAATGTTTTCGCATTCCGAGGAGAACGCTGGAGATAGAAACTTCTCAGTAACGAAAAACGCTCTTGTTGTAATGATAACCACCCCATGTCGCGTATCGTATCTGTGACACTCTCTCCTATATTTATCAGTAATACAAAACAAAGTACCCTTCCTTGGAGTTTTTTAGTGCCCTCCGTCAATCCTGTCTGGTAAGGACATCATACCGCACAACAGTACTCTGTCAGAGGACGGACAAGCAACGTTAGGCAGATCTGTGTTCTAAGTGTTCTTCCTATAAAACGGGGTCTTTGGCTTGCATTCCTCACAACATTATGTATGTGACCATTCCGATTTAAGTTGTTCGTAATTATAGCGTTAAATCATTTTACAGGGTAATGTTCCTCTTCTCAAATGTGGTTGTCGCTGACCGTGACTGCCCACAACAAGCATATCCCTCGTAACGCTGTCAGATATGTTTGTTTCATTCCTTTATGAAATATTAATGCAGAATGCTAAACTAGGGTAAAGTGTTACAAACGTATGCTGAGTAATGGGAGAAGGACGGCAAAAGGGAAGAAAATCTTTTATTAATCACTGTGCTAAAAACTGTGACATATTCTCATCGACCAAGATCTTCCTTGCCACCGTCCTCTGTTCCTCCACGAGACTCAGAAGTCAGTAGATATTGGCTCCCATGTTCGCTCTGTGTTCCTTCAATTCCGGAATGTTTCCAGTAAAGTTCCGTCCTGCCGCATAATAAATAAAAAGCATACGGAATGTCAGAGCACTTGTTATGGGACTGAAGAGCTACTAGCAGATAGAACACAACAGGACATTTTTAACGAAGTGAAATATTTTTACATACTCGTAAATGTAACTCGGGTGTATGCAGGGTGAGTAGTATAGGGACAACGTCTAAAGCTTCATGAGGCTACTCGCAGATGATGTTACTGTGTACTCAAAGGTCGCAACGCTAGCAAATTGTAGCGAAACTCAGGAAGACGTGTAGAGAATCGACGCTTCATGCGGGGATTTGCGGATAAGTGCCAGCACAGACAAAGGTAACGTATTAAGCAAAAACAGGTGGAAAGACCGATGGTGTCTTCCAAAGATCTCGTTGTCAAGCTACAGTCGGCAATGCGTATCGAGACCACAGATGTTAGCGATGTCTTGCTGTAATCCGCAACGACGAATGGGAGAGTTTGAAGAAGACACACCCCCTCTCTCAGCACAGCAGCGCGCTCACATGGAGGCCAATAAAAGAGTCGAGAATGTATGCGCTCTGCTCAGTTCGTGAATTCAGCTGGAGCAGTTAGCATCATCGAGTAGGATTGTCAATTCTTATATGGACATGTACTTTTTTAAGTGATGAACATTCTACTTCGAGAGGAGTTCGTGATTGTATGCACAGTCAGTGACAGTTGTAAATTATCAAGTACTCGTGTGGCAAAGGGCTGTACCAAGTTAAGTGAATCTCTAATTATAAAGGAAATAATATTTCGTATGTAGTTGTTCCAATGATCCGTCTCCAAGAGCAATCATAAAGCACACAGTTATGGCCAGATGATTGTCGTTTCCTCTGGTCATAACAGGGCCTATTATCTTATGGTTACAAGATTGCAGAACAATCACTGGAAGCAGTCCTCTGTGCTGAATATCTGGTTCATCTGTATTGACCGATTTAAAGTAGAACCACCACACAAAATTAATTGGAAGGAAGGCAGATGTCAGATTGTGATTCATTGGAAGAACCGCCAGGAAGCGTATGGCCAACCTAAGAAGGAGTTAGCTTGCAGAATCATCGTTCGACCGATGCTTGAATATTGCTCTTCAGTCTTTGACCTGAACCATATAGAGCTGACAGAGGAAACAGAGGAGAGACTAAGAAGAGCGCCGCATTTCGCCACAGTTTCTTTCAGTAAACGAGAAAGCGCATGGCTACGCTCATCCAACTCCAGAGGCAAACTCTACAACTAAGTGTGGTTTACTATTAAAAATTCCAAGAGAGTGCGTTCCTAGAAGAGGCCACCATTATATACCTTCCTCCAACGTATATCTCGCTGAAAGAATATGAAGGTGAAACAGAGAGATTCGATCTCACACAAAGGTTTACCAGCAATCAATCTATCCGCGGGGCGTTCACTAGCGGAACAGGGGAAAAAGCCGAAATTTGTGGTAAGTTCCTATGGGACCAAACTGCTGAGGTCATCGGTCCCTAGGGTTACACGCTACTTAATCTAACTTAAACTAACTTACGCTAAGGACAGAACACACACCCATGCCCGAGGGAGGACTCGAACCTCCGACGGGAGGAGTCGCACGAACTGTGGCAAGGCGCCCTAGACCGCGCGGCTACCCCGCACGGCAGGGGAACAGGGAAAGGGGGAAACGACAGTGGTACGCTAAGTACATACCTGTTACTCAAAAGCAGTCTGATGAGGATTCCTACAGTTAGAATAGAAGAAACACCAGTTCATCGGCGGCGCGAGTCGTAATTGATAAAATATGGAATTATACATCTCACATAGAAATCACAACGCAACGAGCCCTAGATGTCTTAAACAGCCTAATCAACTTAGGACACCAGAGATATCATCTACCACCTGCATTAATCAAGCCCTATCACAACAGCATTTTAATGTCAATAGTAGGATATGCGTGCGGGGTCTGGGCACACAGGCTCGCGAGGGTGATGTCTGCCATGACTATGAGAAGGGTGCAGCGGAACATGATATTACTATCTGTCGGAGCATATGGAACAACTCCTAGGGGAGGGGGGCGGGGGTCGGCCAGAGTGACCGAGATGTTCTAGGCGCTAAAGTCTGGAACCACGCGACCGCTACGGTCGCAGGTTCGCATCCTGCCTCGGGCATGGATGTGTGTGATGTCCTTAGGTTAGTTAGGTTTAAGTAGTTCTAAGTTCTAGAGGACTGATGACCTCAGAAATTAAGTCCCACAGTGCTCAGAGCCATTTGAACTCCTGGGGGTGGGGGTGGGGATGTCCAGTAGACATAAAGATACGAGAGCAGGCAGTATGGTACTGGGTTACTAAAGGAAAAGTAGAGAGGACCAGTGACATCTCGGTGGTGCAGGTAGGGGACAAGTTTGCTGTCAGAAGAAGGGGTTCAAATGGCTGTGAGCACTATGGGACTCAACTTCTGAGGTCATCAGTCCCCTAGAACTTAGAACTACTTAAACCTAACTAACCTAAGGACATCACACACATCTACGTCCGAAGCAGGATGCGAACCTGCGAACGTAGCGGTTGCGCGGTTCCAGACTGTAGCGCCTAGAACCGCTCGGCCACCCAGGCCGGCTGGCAGCAACAATCCTGAGAAAATGAAGATATAGGGAGAAGGGTCTTCCAACTGTTGCCCAACATCAAGGAAAGACTTGGGATGAGTCATTTCGAGCCAAGTAGGGGACTGCTGCACTTTCTCACGGGACATGGGCCATATCCGACATGTCTGAGTCGATTTGGTAAACGAGCTACACCAGCGTGTGACTGTGGTGCTCAAGACGGTACACCTGAGCACATCATCTATGACTGTCCGTTATATGATGATGTGGCGCATGATCTAAGAACTCAAATACCGAACAATGGTACTATCGCCTTAATACGACAAGCCGATACCTTCAATGTCCTCAACAATCTGGCTAAAGGGGTATCACAAAAGATTATGAGGGCTTTCATTAGTAACCAAAATGGTTAATTGCAAAACCGATAAATACTGAGGTGTACCCGCCCAAATCGCCGGGTGCGGAATTTGCCAGTCGCTCTTACGACTGGAATCCGCCACGCTACAGGATTGGGCCGGCGGGTGCATCATATCACAGACAACAAACAGTGTGCACTATCAATTTAAGTACTAGGTATTTGTAGTAGTATTAGGTAGAATAGAATACTAACAACACTAACCAAGTAGGGACTGCAGCGACTCAAACTACACTACTGGTCATTAAAATTGCTGCACCAAGAAGAACTGCAGATGATAAAAGGGTATTCATTGGACAAATATATTATACTAGAACTGACAGGTGATTACATTTTCACCCAGTCTGGGTGCATAGAGCCTGACAAATCAGTACCCAGAACAACCACCTCTGACCGTAATAACGGCCTTGATACGCCTGGGCATTGAGTCAAACAGAGCTTGGATGGCGTGTACAGGTACAGCTGCCCATGCAGCTTCAACACGATACCACAGTTCATCAAGAGTAGTGACTGGCGTATTGTGACGAGCCAGTTGCTCGGCCACCATTGAGCAGACGTTTTCAATTGGTGAGAGATCTGGAGAATGTGCTTGCCAGGGCAGCAGTCGAACATTTTCTGTATCCAGAGAGGCCCGTACAGGACCTGCAACATACGGTCGTGCATTATCCTGCTGAAATGTAGGGTTTCGCAGAGATCGATTGAAGGGTAGGGCCACGGATCGTAACACATCTGAAATGTAACGTCCACTGTTCAAAGTGCCGTCAATGCGACAAGAGGTGACCGAGACGTGTAACCAATGGCACCCCATACCATTACGCCGGATGATACGCCAGGATGGCGATGACGAATACACGCTTCCAATGTGCATTCACCGCGATGTCGCCAAACACGGATGTGACCATCATGATGCTGTAAACAGAACCTGGATTCATCCGAAAAAATTACGTTTTGCCATTCGTGCACCCAGGTTCGTCGTTGAGTACACCATCATAGGCGCCACTGTCTGTGTTGCAGCGTCAAGGGTAACCGCAGCCACGGTCTCCGAACTGATAGCCCATGCTGCTGCAAACGTCGTCGAACTGTTCGTGCAGATGGTTGCTGTCTTGCAAACGTCCCCATCTGTAAACTCAGGGATCGAGACGTGGCTGCACGATCCGTTACAGCCATGCGGATAAGATGCCTGTCATCTCGAGTGCTAGTGATACGAGGCCGATGGGATCCAGCACGACGTTCCGTATTACCCTCCTGAACCCACCGATTCCATATTCTGCTAACAGTCATTGGATCTCGACCAACGCGAGCAGCAATGTCACAATACGATAAACCGCAATCGCGATAGTCTACAATCCGACCTTTATCAAAGTCGGAAACGTGATGGTACGCATTTCTCCTCCTTACACGAGGCATCACAACAACGTTTCACCAGGCAACGCCGGTCAACTGCTGTTTGTGTATGAGAAATCGGTTGGAAACTTTCCTCATGTCAGCATTCTCTGAAAAGCGAATCATTTGCATATCACAGCATCTTCTTCCTGGCGGTTAAATTTCGCGTCTGTAGCACGTCATCTTCGTGGTGTAGCAATTTTAATGGCCAGTAGTGTAGCTTGGCCAGCCGAGTGCCAGGGGCACGCTCACTGGGGTTAGCTCGGTGAGCAGGCCACAACAGTAGGTTTGTATATGAACTGGCACAACTGTGACGCTGCAGAGTAGATTAACTTAAATAGATTAACCTTGTTCATAGTTATGCCAGTACTCGAAAGTTTTTTGTAACAATACTGCTTTGTTTTCATGTTGTATCACTTATACAGGGTGAAAAGTATTTAAACCGACAAACTCTGGGAGGTTCTAGGGGACATCAAAACAAATATTTTTCCCTAATGTAATTTTTTCCTATGAGGATTATTTAAACCGTTGGAGGCCGTATTACGCTCTTCAGTTGTTAGAGGCCGTATTACGATCTTCAGTTGTTAGAGGGCGTATTACGCTCTTCAGTTGTAGGATACTGCAGTCCACCAGTGTGGTAGTGCATTGTCTCTGTTTACTAATGGAGCGATAGACCTGGAGTGAGTACACTGATATGGTTGGTGCGTACTACGTAGCGCACCACAACGGACGAACTGCACAACGGGTTTATCAACAACAATATCTTAATCGCCGTATCCCGCATCGAACGATCTTTGCTGCTGTGTACCAACGTCTGCGTGAGACCGGGTCATTTAGCAGATTACCTGGACAGGGACGCCGTCGCACGGTAAGAACGCTGCAATTTGAGGAAGCTGCCTTGCAACATGTGGAGCGGGAGCCTACAATCAGTATTCGTAAAATTGCACGTAACATGGAGACGAATCAGACGAATGTAAGAACAGTCCTTCGAGAGCAATTGTTACGTCCATTTCACTTACAGCGTGCCCACAGTCTGGAACCAGTTCATTATCCACCCAGAGCACAGTTTTCGCAGTGGTACCTGGAACAGTGTGAAATGCGTCCTACATTTCCATCCTTTGTATTGTTTACCGATGAAGCAGCGTTTGGGCGTGATGGAGTCTTCAACATTCACAATTCGCATGTTTGGAGTGGGGATAACCCGCATGGCACGGTTACTACCGCTCATCAAGTGCGGTTCTTCGTTAATGTGTGGATCGGTGTTGCTGGGGACTGTTTAATTGGGCCGTATCTGCTACCTAGGCCATTAAATGGCAGGCACTATTACAATTTTCTATCCAGAGCATTTCCAGAATTGCTGGAAGACGTCCCGCTCCCTACAAGACAACGCATGTGGATTCAAAATAACAAGGCGCTGGCACATTTCAGTCGTCGTGTGCGTCGATTCTTGGACCGACGGTTCCCAGAAACGTGGATTGGCAGAGGTGGTCCTGTACCATGGCCTGCTCGATCCCCAGATATGTCCCCTCTGGACTTTTTTTTGTGGGGAGAGATGCGCAACCTTGTTTACGAACCTCCTGTTGCATCAGAAGAAGATCTGGTTTCCCGGATAGTAGCAACAGCAGGAACAATTCAGAATACTTCTGGGGTTTTTGCCCGTGTGTCCGACGGTGTAACCTTTGTTTACGTGTCAATGGAGGCATTTTTGAAAATCTACTGTAATTGAAACTGGGTTGTGTTAATCTGTTGTCTCTTGGTCATAAAAAAAAATGGAAAAGTGTTTGTTGGTTTCATTAATTTGCCGCCAGAGAAATCTTCCTCTACTGGTTTAAATACTTCTCATAGGAAAAAATGACATTAGGGAAATTTTTTTTTTTTTGATGTCCCCTACAACCTCCCAGAGTTTGTCGGTTTAAATACTTTTCACCCTGTAGACCCACTAACTAGTTAACGTGGTGGGTTTTGTTGTAACATTATATTGTACATTGTATCGTATTAATTAAAAAAAGTACTCTCCACCACACACTGTAAAGTGTTTTGCGAAATATAGGTGTAGATGTACACAGTCACAGTGGCAAACACCGTAAGGTTCTTTGCGGAATATAGATATAGACGTAGATTGGTGTTGACGTTGTACCGAAGCAAAGATGATGATTTCGTGCAGAGATGATACTACAACAATAATTGTGATCATTACTTTGCTTACAAGTAATTGGCGAAGCCTAAAACAGAAATGGTGTCTTACCTCGAGTAGTGGTAGCGTCTAGTCCCACAGATGGCCCCCAGTCCGTCACCGTCATCGTGATGTGCCTCGGTTCCAGATGCCAGTAAAGATGGATCGAAGGAGAAATATTAAGAGCTACTGAGGCCTCATGCGGAGCACAGCACAAAAAAAGCAGCGGCGTCGCTGCGGTTAGGAAGCGGAGAGCTGTCATACGATATGCCTCGCAGCGAGGCCGCTAGCGAGTTGGTATCGCTCTGACCTCATCCGGTATGCCAGGAAGCAGCATCAGTGGTCTGTCGCCACCAGAAGCACTGCAGAAGCACTTAGGGAGCACACGATACTACCACTAAAGCTGGCTGCATAGATAACCGAATCAGAAAGCTTCTGCACTGCTTCTAGGGAAACCGGTACTTCTGTTTTCTTTCTTTTTTCTTTTTTTTAATTCTCTAAGAACGTTGCTGCTGCCATATCAAATATGAATGACGACCTTTGCTCAGTATGACGATGAGCACAACACCTGGGTCTTAAATTAATCCTAATATGTCACAGATCATCCTCGTATCATACCTCAAGTTGACCAGGAGACGTTTTTGTGAAACAGGTTGCCTCAGAATTTAGAAAAATATTTCCAGCTCAAATAAAACAAAAACTAGTGATTTTAATTGACTGTACTTGGGTTCTTCGTGAAACATTGTATATTGAATTACCTAAACGTAACGTAACAAGACCAAGATGTGTGAGACAGGCGAAATACCCTCAGACTTCAAGAAGAATATAATAATTCCAATCCCAAAGAAAGCAGGTGTTGACAGATGTGAAAATTACCGAACTATCAGTTTAATAAGTCACGGCTGCAAAATACTAACACGAATTCTTTACAGACGAATGGAAAAACTGGTAGAAGCCGACCTCGGGGAAGATCAGTTTGGATTCCGTAGAAATATCGGAACACGTGAGGCAATACTAACCTTACGACTTATCTTAGAAGAAAGATTAAGAAAAGGCAAACCTACGATTCTAGAATTTGTAGACATAGAGAAAGCTTTTGACAATGTTGACTGGAATACTCTCTTTCAAATTCTGAAGGTCGCAGGGGTAAAATACAGGGAGCGAAAGGCTATTTACAATTTGTACAGAAACCAGATGGCAGTTATAAGGGTCGAGGGGCATGAAAGGGAAGCAGTGGTTGGGAAGGGAGTGAGACAGGGTTGTAGCCTCTCCCCGATGTTATTCAATCTGTATATTGACCAAGCAGTAAAGGAAACAAAAGAAAAATTTGGAGTAGGTATTAAAATCCATGGAGAAGAAATAAAAACTTTGAGGTTCGCTGATGACATTGTAATTCTGTCAGAGACAGCAAAGGACTTGGAAGAGCAGTTGAATAGAATGGATAGTGTCTTGAAAGGAGGATATAAGATGAATGTCAACAAAAGCAAAACGAAGATAATGGAATGTAGTCGAATTAAGTCGGGTGATGCTGAGGGAATTAGATTAGGAAATGAGACACTTAAAGTAGTAAAGGAGTTTTGCTATTTGGGGAGCAAAATAACTGATGATGGTCGAAGTAGAGAGGATATAAAATGTAGACTGGCAATGGCAAGGAAAGCTTTTCTGAAGAAGAAAAATTTGTTAACATTGAGTATAGATTTAAGTGTCAGGAAGTCAGTTCTGAAAGCATTTGTATGGAGTGTAGCCATGTATGGAAGTGAAACATGGACGATAAATAATTCGGACAAGACGAGAATAGAAGCATTCGAAATGTGGTACTACAGAAGAATGCTGAAGATTAGATGGGTAGATCACATAACTAATGAGGAAGTATTGAATAGGATTGGGGAGAAGAGAAGTTTGTGGCACAACTTGACAAGAAGACGGGATCGGTTGGTAGGACATGTTCTGAGGCATCAAGGGATCACCAATTTAGTATTGGAGGGCAGCGTGGAGGGTAAAAATCGTAGAGGGAGACCAAGAGATGAATACACTAAGCAGATTCAGAAGGATATAGGTTGCAGTAGGTACTGGGAGATGAAGAAGCTTGCACAGGATAGAGTAGCATGGAGAGCTGCATTAAACCAGTCTCAGGATCGAAGACCACAACAACAAACGTAACACTTTTTTAGCCTTGTTTCGCCAACTTTAGCCGCGCGGAGTGGCCGCGCGGTCTAGGGCGTCATATGACGGGCTGCGCGGCCCCTCCCACAGGAAGTTCGAGTTCTCTCTCGGGCATGGGTGTGTATGTGTTGTTCTTAGCATAACTTAGTTTAAGCTAGTTTAAGTAGTGTGTAAGTCTAGGGACCGATGACCTCAGCAGTTTGGTCCCTTAGGAATTCACACACATTTGAACATTTTTGAACAAACTTTATTATTACCGTACGATGTAGATTTTGGGTTACAAGCCCACTTTGTAATACATGACTGATTCCAAACATTTATCGGGACAGTGTTCACAAAATGCGTTAGTAGAGCATGTACAATAACTATGAGTAAACATACGTTCCAGTTGAGCTACGCACAGAGATAGAATTTTTTGTTAGGTGAATGAAGGCACCAAGGTTTTTCTTCTATATAGGAGTTACAATGTTGTTTAAAAGAGGTGGGTAACTCAACTCAGTTTGTTCATTCAGTAACAAACGTGGAGAAACACACATCTGCTTCTTATTTTCTAAAATTTTTTAATGAGCTTTGTACTCTTTCCTTCTATGCATAGGACTTCTATATCTATTCAGTATTTGTGTTTTTCATTTATGCAACTCTCGGCAAAGGATGAATCTTGCTTAATTAATCTGCAATTTCTATAACGTTCTCTGAGCCTGGTGCAGATTAACCTTCCAGTCTGCCCAGTACATCGACACTGACTCTATCCCCAGACGACTTTACAAACCCTACTTTTTATGACCTCTGGTCGTTTATCTTTTGAAATGCCGAGCCATTTGCCTACTGTCTGTGAGACTTAGAAAAGCACAGATAAATCCTTTGCTATTAAGATGTTTCTCATCCTATTTGAAGTTTTGCTTATAAAAACTGAACTGCGCCGTTTCCATTTGAGTCTATCTATTTTGTTCACTTTATACAGTAGGGATCTATCTTCCTTCTTCAGTTTTTTTTACTAAGAATTCAGTCAAAAATGTAGGAATCAAATTCGTTAATTGTGGCTATTCAATTTATTTTACTTAATTCCTGACTGTAGTTTTCTGGTGACATGGGTGTAGAAACGAGATAGTAGGTCATATGTTGGAACGCTGCATGTTTTAGGCTGTAGGATGTGGAGAGGAATATGGGAGAATCTATCAGTAAAGGAGTATTTTCAGTAAATTTTAAAAGAAGCGGATTCATCTTTGACGAACTTTGCATAAATGAAAGCCGGCCGGGGTGGCCGAGCGGTTCTAGGCGCTACTGTCTGGAACCGCGCGACCGCTATGGTCGCAGGTTCGAATCCTGCCTCGGCATGGATGTGTGTGATGTCCTTAGGTTAGTTCGGTTTAATTAGCTCTAAATTCTAGGGGACTGATGACCTCAGAAGTTAAGTCCCTTAGTGCTCAGAGCCATTTGAACCACTTGAACCGTAAATGAAAACCATAAATACATAATAGATGTAGAAGTCGTACTCGTGCAAGGAAAGGGTGCAAAGCTCACTGAATTAGAAATTTGTATATATTAAGGAACAGATGTTTGTATCCCCATATTTATTACTGAATAAACAAACACAATTCTATTATTCAACTCTTTTTTAAAAATTGTAAATTTGTGGTAAGATCTTATGGGATCGACCTGCTTAGGTCATCGGTCCCTAAGCTTACACACTACTTAATCTAACTTAGATTAACTTATGCTATGGACAACACACAGACCCATGCCCGAGGGAGGACTCGAACCTCCGACGGGGGTAGTCACGCGGACCGTGACATAGCGCCCTTAGACCACGCGGCTACCCTGCGCGGCAACCCTTTTATAGAATACTGCAATTCCTACATAGAAGAAAAACCTTAGTTCCGTCATTCACGTAACAAAAAATTCCATTCTTCTGCATAGCTCAACTCCAATGTATGTTTAGACCCAGTTACAGTAAATGTTGTAGTAATGAATTTTATAAACGCTGTCCTAATGAATTTTGTGAACATATACATAATTTGTCAAAATTGTCAACAGAGACTTTTAGAGATTAAGTAAAGAATGAATAGATTAAAACGTTGACATGTTTATCTTTGCTTCGTTTTCATCTTTGGGATCAGTTATGTACTGGAAAGTAAGCTTATAATCCGGAAACCTAGGTCGCACAGTAACAATCAAGTTAGTGAAACAAGGATAAAAAAGCGTTCCATTTAGTTAATAAAAACTCGTCCATCGTTTGGTCCTGCCAAATCGACAAATAGTGGAAGCTTCTAACGTCTCGAGCTAGATGTAAATAGCTTGTGTAAGATATGTGTGTAACATTAGTCCTTCTCTCAGGTAAGGTGAATGCAGACGGCTTGATGGTGCGATTTTCTCACGATGTTTTCTTGCTCGGTTTCTCAATCACTGAGGTCCCTGGTTCCTCTCCTCACGTATCAAAAACCTGTTGTCACACGGTAACAGAAACCAGATAGGACATGTCCAGCGTGGCAATAAATCTTTCTCCATCTCAGTCATACGACGTCCAATAAGTTAATCATTTTAAATAATGACATTGGCACATTTATGGTACTTTGTGAGTGTTATTTACGAAGATTGTCGGTGAATATTCGCTGTGACACACATCATACATTATGTGCATGTTTTAGTAGTTTTTAGCTCAATCTCGTTGAACTGCATGTCATCTGAGCGTTTTCGTATGGAATGAAAGCTATCGTGACTTAATAAATTCTTCTAAAACAACAGCTGCGGTGGTCTTCCTAACAGTCGCCTTAAACAGTCGTGGAAAAACAACATGATCAAGGTTATGAACCCTAGCCTGCCACCCGCTGTCAAGCTAAAAAACACATTAAAGCAGACCAAGCTGTGCGACAGTCTAAAAAATTAATACAGTTTCAACTGAGCTATCACAACGAACTAAAATTAAAAATGCTATAGTTTTTAGGGTTAAAATAGAGAACTAAGCACAAGCTTGTGTGATATGTTACAGAAATAAAACGAGGCCCACTGAAGAGGAAACATAGGAGGCGAAACGTATTTGGGCAAGAAACATAAAAGGAAATGCATTATGTTTGCAGAAAGTGAACTTCTTAAAAAAAAAAAATTGATTCGCAAACCCGTGCAGTGCAGAACTAGTACTCCTGAAAGAAAGGATATTGCGGAGACATGGCTTAGCCACAGCCTAGGGGATGTTTCCAGAATGAGATTTTCACTCTCAATATCCTTTCTTTCAGGAGTACTAGTTCTCCAATGTTCACAGGAGAGCTTCTGTAAAGTTTGGAAGGTAGGAAACGAGGTACTGGCAGAAGTGAAGCTGTGAGGACGGGGCGTTAGTCGTGCTTGAGTAGCTCAGATGGTAGAGCACTTGCCCGCGATAGGCAAAGGTTCCGACTTCGATTCTCTGTCTGGCACACAAGCTTAATGTGCCAGCAAATTTCAAGTTACAGGTGTGAGCACATCGTACCGATCAATGGCTCTGAGCACTATGGGACTTAACATCTGAGGTCATCAGTCTCCTAGAACTTAGAACTAGTTAAACCTAACTAACCTAAGGACAGCACACACATCCATGCCCGAGGCAGGATTCGAACCGGCGACCGTAGTGGTCGCACGGTTCCAGACTGAAGCGCCTAGAACCGCTCGGTCACTGTGGCCCGTACCGATCAGCTGCAATATAGAACTTACCATCATATGAGGAGGGATTAAACTGGTAATGCTCCAACGAAATACTGTCGAACGTGATCGTTATGGGGATCATTATGTTACATGGACGTGCTGAACCCTGAACTTTTGAACACGCTGCACTCTGCGGTCGGAGTTATTGTGATACAGTACTCTTTCCCTAGGTGGGTCTTTTCAGGGGTGCGTTCTACTCTGACTTCATTTCTATGGGTGACAATGGGAGACAGCAACGAAGTGCGCAGGTGGAGTAGCTGTTCGGACTAGAGGATATTCGGCGATTGGGCAGACTGTAAGGTGTCAGGCAAATCCAACACCTTCCATGAAAACCCTGACATGATAAGCAAATCCAGTAGTATGTCACATAGCTCCGAATAAATCGTGACATTAAATTAACCAAAGTAATACGAGTAACGAGTGAGCAAATGGAATACCACAGGCTAACACAAGAATGCCTAAATGCATGTCATACCTTCCCACCGTGAGACAGACGCAGTTCCGAGGGGAGAAACGAGAACAGAAGCCGAGAGCAGAACCGTGTTAAGCTGGAAGGCCCTACGATAAGGGACGGACACCCACGTCACCAGCTAACCGCTAGGACCACCCCCCAGCCCATGTTAAAAGCTAGAGCCCTCCAGAAGAACAGTATAGATCTTACGATAACACTAAAAGGACCACACCAGCTGCAAGTTTTAGCGTGAGACTTTTTCGCGTCTCTGTTACGTTGCAAACTTTAAAAACATTGCCCCGCCACGAAAAGTATAACGTTTCTCATTGGATAGACAGAATTTTTGTAGGGGGAGCTTAAGGTTAACATTGAGACCCTGATTGGTCAGATGAAAACACAGCCAGATAGTTTTTTTAAACCAACTTCGGTAAATTGTAGTAAGGAGAAGTTAGGAGAGATTTGATTCCGAGACTGCGAGGTGAGCGGAGCTGTGCTGCCCTCCGCCCCCTGACAAACACCGACAAGGTAACGAATGCACGCGATGCTGCATAACAGCGCATAAAGCTTCACTCAGAACTGCAGAAGTCTCATCTGTTACATCCCCTTTTTGCGTAATACTAGTGTCGATCGTCAATTAAAGCTCATGGTGTTCACATTTGCCACTTGAAGTAAAAATCTGAAACGCGATGATTTTTCTATTATATAGTTATTGAGAAGCCACTTCAGCCACTGTAATTTACGACAAGTTAGATAAGTAATTAAAGATAATTGAGGGTCACTGTAGACCATTTTGATAGTTTTCTCTTTTGTGAAACTTAATTAAACTTAGATTATAGATGTGATATGGCATAGGTCATCCTTCGATCCATTGTAGAACTTGGAAACCCATTCAGGGAATATTCGTTCACATTTTTGTTGAACGCAGTTGGTTTTTACCATCCTGTATTAAAACATCTCCTTTTATCAATAGTGCAATTTATAAACAATGTTTTGTGAGTAGAATAAAATTTCCAATGGTAAACTTAACTGCTTTTTTGACGTTATTTTACCAGCTAACTAAAAATAGGAAAGCCTTGAACACATTCCACTAAACTTAGTTAGTATTAAGATTGTTTTAGAGGGAGTGCAGTGAAGCTGACGCTGAAATCATTAAGTATTTGGTTATATCATCGCTAGTCTCACTGAACTCTTCTGAACTCTACATGTCATGTGTGGTCTGACGTCTGCTTACCAGCAACAGGTTCCAGGTTGAAACTAGTCAATTCCCTAAAAAACACGCTCAGAGCGTCGTTGCGCGAAAGTGGTGGGGAGACACGATATAGAACAAACAGACACCACGCAGAATGTTAGAACACCTGCCAGTTCCCCAGATTTAAATCCCATCGAGCGCTTGTGGGATGCTTTGCACCAACGATCATCCAGCAAGTTGTCAATAACTTGCCTTGAATAAAAGTGTCATTTTCGTTCAGTTACCTTCCGTGCTATACTATAGGAGATCTTTCTGTGTAAGGTTCAAGTTTCATCGAGCTATGTTACTTGGCAGTTACACACCGTGCGACAGTTACTTTCGGCCTTAACTTTTGCACACCAGTGTAAGAGCATTTTGTCAGTGCAAATATGAAGTTAAATTTTTTGTTATATCCGAATGGATTTTGCTTTGCTTACCTTTCAGTAAATCAATTAGTGTTTGAATTGTTATTTCTTTGCCGGCCGGTGTGGCCGAGAGCGGTAGGCGCTACAGTCTGGAACTGCGCGACCGTTACGGTCGCAGGTTCGAATCCTGCCTCGGGCATGGATGTGTGTGAGGTCCTTAGGTTAGTTAGGTTTAAGTAGTTCTAAGTTCTAGGGAACTGGTGACCACAGCAGTTAAGTCCCACAGTGCTCAGAGCCATTTTTGTTATTTCTTTTAATACGCTCGCTCCCAAGGGGAGTCGCGCCCCTCGGTTTGACAGGCAGTGCTCTAATATGTTTGTACTTTTTCGTGTTCTCATGGCTGATGAAGTGAATGTCAGTCACACTCAAGATCCTAAATGGGCCGCAATGTGCCATCCATAATTTGACTCCTCTACAGAGTAGTCTTATAACAGCTTAGTATTATATACAATGATTCGCTTGAGAGTGACATATAGATCGACATACGCCAATCGCACACATTAATCCAGAGGGGAAAATGTCTTCTGTCTAACGTCATGTTTTGGTTATAATCTTATTTAAGCTAGTATGTAGCGTGAAAATTGCTGCAGAATCTATATTGTACGAGGGTAATCCCAAAAGTACGGTCTCTTATTTTTTTTATAAGTACATACAAAAACTTCCACAGTGTCCACAAAAATGCATTGACAGAAATGGTGATTATGTCGAAAAATAGCTAAATGTTCAAGCTCTAAACTGATGTAAACCATCGTAGAAATAAACAGGTCTATGCACTTATAAAAAAATATGAGACCTTACTTTTGGGATTACCCTAGTAATTTCCGCGGCTATTGAGACGTTTAAGTTATGTTCTATGGCAACCGGAGAAGAGGAGTTTTTGAATGAGTGTTTTATACTTGATCCTAGTAAGAAATCTTTATATTTGATTCTAGTAAGAAATCTTAAACCTAGTAAGAAATCTCTTCAAATTTTATTTCGTGAAGCAGAACCTGCATCATAGAACTGAGCTATGCAACACACGCGAGCGACGTCACAAGTTTACTACTTGAATAGCTGCAGAGCAGGTTTGGACAGATGACTGCGCAGCGATCTTGTTATGGGCTTCATGCATTTTGCAGATTTGTCTGTCTGGAGCCGTCTCTTCATCCCTGCATAAATACTGCAAACAACACCCACGCGACCTTCGTCTCCCTCTCTACGATTTACATCTCCCTCCCTGCCCTCCCCCCTTCCCCTCCTCTCCGTCCCCATACACTTTGCTGCGTAGCGAAACTGACTATCTGTTGACGTGTCAGTTTGTGTGATATCAAACTATAATTTCCTTTAGTCAGTTTTTTTCAATAAAGCTCCTTTGTCCCCGATTCGATTCACTACCTCTTCGTTAGTCATCTGATCTACCCGTCTAATCTTCATGATTCTTGTATATGCCAGACAGATTCATAGGAAAAACCAAAGCAGCTCCAGTCCACGAAAGAAGTGGTTTATAAAGCGCTTGTTCGACCGATTCTTGAGTATTGTGGACTGATCTGGGAACCTAACCTGGTAGAACTGAAAGAAGAGATACAGGCGCTCCAACGAAGGGCGTTGCGTTTCGCCACGGTATCGTTTTTTGGGTGCGAGAGCGCTACACAGAGCCTCAACAAACTCCAGTGGCAGATGGTGCAAGACAGGTGTTGTGCGTCACGAAGAGGTTTACTGTTGGAATTCCAAGAGAGTACTTTCCGGGAAGAGTCGGGAACATATTAATTCGTCCCACGTACATCTCGTGAAATGACAGGTTTACTGGCAGTCATTCTTCCCACGCGCAGTGTGGAACAGGGAAGGGGAGACCAGTTACTTGTACCAGACGTACCCTCCGCCACACACCATCAAGTGGCTTGCAGAATATTTAGTTGCAGATATAACACCACATCCTAAAAGCTTCTACTCTCATCTTGCCTGAACTGTTTACAGTGCACATTTCGCATTCGTATAATGCTACAGGCGAATATTTACAAATACCACATGGATACTCAATGTTAATATAGCTCTCCTTTTCAGAAAAGCTTTACTTGGTATTGCCAGTCTGCATTTTATATTCTGTTTACTTCTGACATCGTCAGTTACTTTGTTGCCAAATAGCAAAACCCCTCTGCTACTTTTGGGGCGACTGTATAAATCATGTAACATTAGGTAAAGACAGAAAATGATCTTAGATCAAACGTAACCTGGAAATCTGGGTTGTATAAACCTTAATTCTAGATCGTATCGCCATGGAGTCGGATCAGATTTGACTGGCAAAAATTCGTGGTTCAAAGTGAGCTTCACCCCTAACCGTCAGTTTATAGAATAGTGGCACCACCATTCATCGCTTTTGTTCTTAGCAGTCGGGCGATGTGACCGAGCGGTTCTTGGCGGTACAGTCTGAAACCGCGCGACTGCTACGGTCGTAGGTTCGAATCCTGCCGCAGTCGTGGATGTGTGTGATGTCCTTATGTTAGTTGGGTTTTGGTAGTTCTAAGTTCTAGGGGATTGATGACCTCAGATGTTAAGTTCCATAGTGCTCAGAGCCATTTGAACCATGTTTTTGTTAGCAGATACCAATTGAAATAATAAAAATAATTGTTAATAACACAAAAGTGGCAAGTATATGTGTGACTATGGCATTCCCACACCACGGATGTTCAAAACACTTTTTTTTCGATCTGGAAGAATAGGTTAACGAAATTACCGGCTATCGCGTGTACTTAATGATTAATAGGAAACGACTCGTAATTTATGTGATTAGTTCAAAGGCCTTATATGGACAAAGAGCAGCAAAGTAAGAAAGTAAAATTCGAAATATTTGCAGTGAACAGTTAAGTATGGGAATTTTGACAACAGCCAATAACGGTTCAACATCACTTATATACACTCCTGGAAATGGAAAAAAGAACACATTGACACCGGTGTGTCAGACCCACCATACTTGCACCGGACACTGCGAGAGGGCTGTACAAGCAATGATCACACGCACGGCACAGCGGACACACCAGGAACCGCGGTGTTGGCCGTCGAATGGCGCTAGCTGCGCAGCATTTGTGCACCGCCGCCGTCAGTGTCAGCCAGTTTGCCGTGGCATACGGAGCTCCATCGCAGTCTTTAACACTGGTAGCATGCCGCGACAGCGTGGACGTGAACCGTATGTGCAGTTGACGGACTTTGAGCGAGGGCGTATAGTGGGCATGCGGGAGGCCGGGTGGACGTACCGCCGAATTGCTCAACACGTGGGGCGTGAGGTCTCCACAGTACATCGATGTTGTCGCCAGTGGTCGGCGGAAGGTGCACGTGCCCGTCGACCTGGGACCGGACCGCAGCGATGCACGGATGCACGCCAAGACCGTAGGATCCTACGCAGTGCCGTAGGGGACCGCACCGCCACTTCCCAGCAAATTAGGGACACTGTTGCTCCTGGGGTATCGGCGAGGACCATTCGCAACCGTCTCCATGAAGCTGGGCTACGGTCCCGCACACCGTTAGGCCGTCTTCCGCTCACGCCCCAACATCGTGCAGCCCGCCTCCAGTGGTGTCGCGACAGGCGTGAATGGAGGGACGAATGGAGACGTGTCGTCTTCAGCGATGAGAGTCGCTTCTGCCTTGGTGCCAATGATGGTCGTATGCGTGTTTGGCGCCGTGCAGGTGAGCGCCACAATCAGGACTGCATACGACCGAGGCACACAGGGCCAACACCCGGCATCATGGTGTGGGGAGCGATATCCTACACTGGCCGTACACCACTGGTGATCGTCGAGGGGACACTGAATAGTGCACGGTACATCCAAACCGTCATCGAACCCATCGTTCTACCATTCCTAGACCGGCAAGGGAACTTGCTGTTCCAACAGGACAATGCACGTCCGCATGTATCCCGTGCCACCCAACGTGCTCTAGAAGGTGTAAGTCAACTACCCTGGCCAGCAAGATCTCCGGATCTGTCCCCCATTGAGCATGTTTGGGACTGGATGAAGCGTCGTCTCACGCGGTCTGCACGTCCAGCACGAACGCTGGTCCAACTGAGGCGCCAGGTGGAAATGGCATGGCAAGCCGTTCCACAGGACTACATCCAGCATCTCTACGATCGTCTCCATGGGAGAATAGCAGCCTGCATTGCTGCGAAAGGTGGATATACACTGTACTAGTGCCGACATTGTGCATGCTCTGTTGCCTGTGTCTATGTGCCTGTGGTTCTGTCAGTGTGATCATGTGATGTATCTGACCCCAGGAATGTGTCAATAAAGTTTCCCCTTCCTGGGACAATGAATTCACGGTGTTCTTATTTCAATTTCCAGGAGTGTATGTTCTATTTCGGCCCGAGTAGCAGTAACTATGCAATTCGTAATAAATTTTTGAGTACCGTACACGTCCGTATAATGCTATAACAAGTACACCTGTTTTGATAAAAGAGAAGAAAAGCAAGTATGTTGAAATACGCTAATCACATAATGTTGTTTCATTTTTTTTCGGTAGCTCGGAGGTTGCGTTGTGGAGTGCAATGCCAAGGATCGCATGTTCGAACCCAAGTCATTTCTTGAATTTTTTCCGTTTGTTAGTACTTTCTCTACATTGTTGGTTGTAAAGATAATTATAACAACATTACTATGCTATTCCATAGCACTGAAACCAACCGTACTCTTCTGTACAACTGTTGGACAAAATTCTGAGTGTAATAACCCTACCCGATGTGAACTACATTGTTTCCTTCCGTTTACTTTACAAGTATCTGAGAATTCAGATACGTCCACAGAGGACGACGATGACGAGGCCCAACGAGCTTCCCGCACGTTCCGGGAAGGGTGAACTCACTCTTGGAGTTAAATAAGCCATTTAAGCTAAAGTTTCGTTGGGAGACCAGCACTGTAGAGTAGTTGGAACAAAGGGTCAGACACTATCAAATGAAACCAATGAAAAGGAACCAACCGCTGACTGCATTGTGCATGTTCCTGCTAACCTTAAGATTTTACACCACGAAAACCTTTTACAGTGACTGATGATCTGTGTAAACTAGACATAGCAACAGCTTGCAGAGCAGTCGATAAGGTATCGATCTTGCGAGAGAATTGCGAGAGAATTGAAGTCAACAGCATCTCTCTCCATGACTTTATCTTGCTGGCCACAGAGACTTTACCTTTTCTTTTTTTTCTTTTTGCGCCGCTCTGTTATGTCTGTTTACTGGCCCAAAACAGTGTCCAGCACCAAATCTTTCTCGTATTGAGAAAAGTTTGACGATCGCTCCATTTTCTGTTTACTTACTCCCATGGTTATAACACGACACCTTCTATAATAAATACTTTGTATCTACAATGTACGCCGGCCTGAGTGGCCGAGGGGCTCTAGACGCTACAGTCTGGCACCGCGCGACCGCTACGGTTGCAGGTTCGAATCCTGCCTCGGGCATGGATGTGTGTGATGTCCTTAGGTTAGTTAGGTTTAAGTAGTTCTAAGTTCTAGGGGACTGATGACCTCAGAAGTTAAGTCCCATAGTGCTCAGAGCCATTTGAACCATTTTTTTCTACGATGTACGATAAATATCTGCAGTCGAAGTGCAATAATCGTGCCGGTAACCGATTTTAGCCGTGTTGCCAAGCATGTTATGTACTACCAAAGATGAAATCTGGACCTGCTTCGATGGATCCGAGTTTAGCGTTATACACTGGAGCTGAGACCTGAACATAGTTCACTTTCTGATGTAATGTCAAATTTGATCTCCAATCAGCGATGTTTATACAATCGGCCCTTCACGTCCCATTGCCTAACCTAATTCCCTTTGCAACATCCGCTTTAATTCCACATTATACTTGTTTGGCCTTTTTTATACTTATTCATCTTATAACTTCTTTTCAAATGATCTTCCAATTATTTTGTCGACTATAACAGAATTACAACTCCATCTGCAAACCTTAAAGTTTTTTTATTTCTTCTCTCTGAACTTAAGATTCGTTTCTAAATGTTTTCTTCGTTTCCTTTCCTGCTCGTTCTATGTACAGTTCGAATAACATGGCGGATCGCCCGCGAATATTCGTGGGGCTGAAAGTACGTTTATGTTAATTTTATTCTCTATATAAATATTAACTTTGAACTCAGGTCTGCAGGATGAACCCGGACTCCACCGACTCAACGTCGGAGGTTGTCCAGAGATGTTTACTGAATATTAAGGTACCAGGAATCCGCAGTATACGATAGCTCGATATATAGCCATGATGTAATAATGATTTATTTCGTTTGTTAATCTAATTACCTTTATTTCCATGAAAATGCCTTCACCATATTAAAAAATTCAGTAACATTTAATCACTGATACGTCCAAAACAAAACACAGAATAATGCAACAACCGTTAGAGAAACTCGCACATGAGAGTGTTTTCCAATCTTTTCTCTCAGTGTAGAGTACAGAACGCAACAAATCCAGATACATTCCCTTACTGGTTATTCGATCACCATGATCACAGTAAACTGTACAGCGAAGCTCCATCGACTGTGTTACACGCTCAAGAATCCTGGGATTTCGGTGTACTTACAGTCTACTACTTCCATGCCTGTTGTCGGGTCCATGTGAGTATCGACTGGTGTCCTATAAACTGCGCTCTTCACATGCGTTCAGAAGTCCATTGATGTATGTCTAGTAACGGAGCTGGCCATGGAATGGGTCCTCTGTGACTAATCCACCATTGTCGAAAGTGTACGTCAGCGTGGTTCCTAACATCGATTGCAAACTATGCCGGCACGCGGTCCTGCTGAAAACACATAAGCTGCCGAACTCTCAACGAGATATTTTAGTAAGAAAGGTAAGGGTAAATTGGCTGGGATGACAGGAAAATCTTTAAGGGGGGAGGGCACTGAAACTCATGAGAGTACTTCTTTTTTAGGCTAAGATCAGTGTCCAGTCATCCAACATTGATTGAAATTATGCTTAATAAGAAGCTCAGTCAGGTAGATACTAGAGATGTTAAAATATCACAAGATTCTCATTACAGTACAGTGGAAAGTAATCGTATGTGGCAAGATTCTAATAAAAGCACAATGAAAAATAATGTTAGTATATTGCATCAGAATATCAAGGGATTAAAAAGCAAAGTACATGAGCTTCTTGTTTGTTTAGAAGATTTAGAAACTGAGGAAGAAACAGAGGTACTATGCCTATACGAACATCATATAGTCACAGGTATCGAAATGGTAAATGTAAGTGGATATAAGATTTCAGCACATGTAAGTAGATAAACTATGGAGAGGGGGGGTTACCATATATGTTAAAATCTGTCAGTGTGAAAAATTTTGAAACAAAAAATTTTTGTGTAGAGCAACATATAGTCGCATGTGCGCGTAGGCTTAAACTAAATACTGGTACTTTTAGAATTGTAGCCTTGTATAGGTCTCCATCGGGAAATTTTCAGCTATTTTTGAAAAGCTTGGATTCTTTGTTGTGCTATATATCAGAGAGAGGGAAACCAATTATTGTTTGTGGGGAGCTAAATTTATATTTTCTGAAAGAGTTTGATAGAAAGTTTAATATTAAAGTATTACTTGGTTTTTTTTTCAATTTGACGTCAGTTATTAATTTTACTACTTGGGTGGTACGCGAAACCAGCACACTGATAGATAATGTTTTTGTAGACCAAGACAAATTTAATCAAATAAAAACTTTTCCTGCTAAGAATGGTCTGCCTGATCAAGATGCCCAGCTAGTTACAGTATATGACATAGCTCCATACAGTAAAGAAAAACCTTCAGAATAGTGTGTTCAATTACCTATTTAACAAGCGAAAATTTTAGGGAAAGCTCGCAACAGTTAGACTGGTATGAGGTGTACAAAGAACCTGATGCTAATTTAAAATTTAATCTATTTCATGATAACTTTGTGAGTATATTTGAAAACAGTTTCCCTAAGAAAATAGTGAAATATAATTGTAAGAAACCATCTAAAAAGGCATGGCTTGTTAAAGGGATAAAAATACCTTGTAAACAAAAAAAGGAGGAGTAATGATCCACAAACAGTGAAACATTGTAAAAACTACT
This sequence comes from Schistocerca serialis cubense, assembly GCF_023864345.2. Taxonomy (NCBI): domain Eukaryota; kingdom Metazoa; phylum Arthropoda; class Insecta; order Orthoptera; family Acrididae; genus Schistocerca; species Schistocerca serialis. Next base: position 66,443,934 of record NC_064638.1, read on the forward strand.
GCACTGTATTAAGAAAACTTATTAAAATTCCAGAAGTATGTGAATTATGTCTGAGATTAGCACATCTGATATTAAAATTAAAACAATTTGAATATTGTTAAAAAGGAAACAGGGCAACTGAGAGCACAGGAAGACTGTTTTTATAACACACTCTATGAAGAGTTTGTTAACAAGAAGTCAGAAATAGAACACATTATAATAATCATTTTTTACGTGTTGTAGAGAAAATAGGATCCAGCTATTCATTAGAAAATGCAAGGCAGTATATGGAAGAGGAAATACCTATTCAATTTGATAAAATTGAAATTCAACTCACCTCCTCTACTGAAATTAGAAAAATAATAAATTCACTCAAAAGTAAAAGTGCACATGAAATTGATGACACTTCCAACAAAGTACTAAAAGCTTATTCCAACAGACCAGTAGGATTCTCAGCCACATTGTAGTAGCTCACTGAAACAGTGTGTTTTTCCAGATAGACTGAAATACGCTATGTTCAACCACTGCATAAAAAGGGATAGGTCTGATGCCAACAATTATCGCCCAATCTCACTTCTGACAGTTTTATCCAAAATTTGTGAAAAAGTAATATATTTAAGAGTAGCATCACGTATTTGTAAAAATGAAGTACTAACAAAATGTCAGTTTGGTTTCCAGAAAGGCTTTTCAGCAAAAAAATGCTATATATACTTTCACTAACCTAATATTAAATGTATTGAATAACCAAACTTCACCCTTTGGAATATTTTGTGATCTCTCAAAGGCTTTTGATTATGTGTATCATGAAATTCTTCTAGATAACTTAAGTATTGTGGTATGAGTGGGACAGTGCACATATGGTTTGATTCACATTTAACTGGAAGAATGCCAAAGGTTGAAATTAACAGTACAGATATTCTGCAAAAAGCAGCAGAGCCCTCTGACTGGGGAGGTATCAAGAATGGGTCCCACAGGGTTCAGTCTTGGGTCCCTTGTTGTTCATAATATATATTAATGACTTGCCACTTAATATTCATGAAGATTCAATGATAGTTCTTTTTGCTGTTGATACAAATATAGTAATAACACCTAGAAAACAAGACTCAGCAGAGGAAACTGTAAATAATGGCTTTCAGAAATTATTAAGTGGTTCTCTGCAAATGGACACAGTAGTATGTGCTAGTCTATACAGAAAATGGCATAACACCATTGATAAACATAGACCATGAGCAGAAGTCTGTTGCTAAGGCAAAAGAGTCTAAATTTCTGGATGTGTGCATTGATGAGAGATTGAATTTGAAGAAACACATCAATGATCTGCTGAAACAGGTTCAGCTGCTTATGCTATTTGGATTATTGCAAATTTTGGTGATAAATATATCAATAAATTAGCCTACTATGCCTATTCCCATTCACTGCTTTCATATGGTATGATATTTTGGGGTAACCCATCATTAAGAGAAAAAGTAATCAGAATAATAGCTGGAGCCCACCCAACATCACCTTGCAGACATTTATTTAAGGAACTTGGGATATTTTTGGTAGCTTTGCAGTATATACATTCACTTATGAAATTTGTTATTAATAACCCATCCCAATTCAAAAATAACAGCAAAGTGCATAGCTACAACACTAGAAGAAATGATCACTATTCTGGGTTAAATATGAAATTGGCATAGAAAGGGGTGAATTATGCTGCCACAAAAAACTTTGGTCATTTCCCAATAGCATTAACAGTCTAAAAGATAGCCAACCAATATTTAAAAGCTAATTAAAAGAATTTCTCAATGAGAACTCCTTCTCCTCAATAGAGGAATTTTTAGATAAGAAGTAGTAACTGTAAAAATAAAAATATTAATTATTTTGTGTTGAGAAAACTTATGTTAAAGTGACACATTCGACATCATTACAAAATATCATATTCATGAATTATGGAACAAGTATTAATGTATGTATGTATTAATGTATGTAGCTGATGTTGAAGGAACGTTTTGTATATCACCCTGTACATGGCTGTCCCTACTGTTGTACAGATGGCCACATCTGTAATCAACATGGCCGGCCACGGTGGTCTAGCAGTTCTAGGCGCGCAGTCCGGAACTGCGCGACTGCTACGGTCGCAGGTTCGAATCCTGCTTCGGGCATGGATGTGTGTGATGTCCTTAGGTTAGTTAGGTTTAAGTAGTTCTAAGTTCTAGGGGACTGATGACCACAGATGTTAAGTCCCATAGTGCTCAGAGCCATTTGAACCATTTTGTAATCAACATGAAACCAGCAAAATTGAGGTTTTCTGTGCATTACTGTAGGAATCAACCTACTAATTGCACTGAAAATGGGAGTCCAATGGCTACAATGGTTACACCTCCTGTGGATGAGACGGGTGCTTGCAGTGTTGATGTAAGATTTGCAAAGCAGTTGTTTGGCTTGTATTAAGAGTGTTTGCAATGCACCATACTGTTTTCAAGATTGTCAACATACATATCAGATGTTGTGGCATACCTTACATGATAGGTATCTCCAACACGCAGATCAGGTGTTGTGACATACCTCACACAACAGGTATTTCTCTTCTAACATGGAGTGGTTCGATTTGTCACAGTTTCTTATTTTCTATCAGCTACTGTGAGAGTTACCACTGAACAAACAAAGAAGGAGAGAAGTTGCGAAAGCCGATAGCAGGAATCCAAAATGATCTGTAAATTAAACTTCCCAATTAATTGGACACTTTATTCCTAAAAAGAAAAGAGACATAACTTAACTTCTTCTTATGAGACAGCTAGAGGTGCTTCTTGTACCTCCTGCGTGAAATCACATTACACACTACTACTCCTTGCGGAATGCAGGTTAAACATCGTCTTCCTATTACCAGTACTGATGTTCTCCAAGTCTGCGACCGGCTTGGGGCTGACCAGCGATGGGTGGCTGGTTGAGTCAGCGTTGATGGGGTGCGCTGAAGTCTTTGTTCCTGGAGGTGTGGGGCTGCTCGCTGTTTCCATTGGCGCGGGTCATCGCCTTCTGGTTGCCGTTTCGCGGAGCTGGGCTGGTCGGTGTGCAGTCGATGCATTAGGAATGCACATCCTATATGTTGCTACATGAAAGTAAAGTGGTGTGAATGTCGTCGTAGTGGAAACAGCTCAATATAGCTTTTATTCCACTCAGAAAATCCATATTCGGTAACTCCTCCTAAAGACATCTTCTCATGCTACTATATGTCACTGTCAATGTACAATTAACACTGTCAGAGATCAAATCCGAAACGAAACCGACCAATACTGAATGCAAGCTTGAGGACCAAGAGTAAAGTGAGTATTACTGCTATTAGCAATGTGCACCGAGAGTGAGTGGAACAAGTTTGTTTCGAAACAAGACACGCATCGCAAACCATCGACATTTGCAATATTCTAAGGATTCTTTCAGTAGAGTACAAAGTTAAATGGGGCTGTAACTCAAATAAAATTCAATTACTCTGTAACAAGTCACCAGAGACCACGTGATCAACATACCAAAATACTCGGAGAATATCCATGACCAAACTCTTAAATTCAAATGGTGGAGTGCAGACTTCCCGCGGTTATTAACATCTGTGTTATAACGTAAATACCATCGAGTCCTTTCGCACTTCTGATTGACTCTCCCTTCTTTGTGAGGCCAGTATAAATTATGCGTGTCCTTTGGAAGTCAGATCTCGAAGCTGGAAAGATTGAATAAGACTCCCTAACCGTTCATTCCACCAGTCTGTCGTCCTTTAAAGTTGTGTCCCCAGTGCAGAAGACAGCTCGTCGGTCGTGGGATCTTCTTCGGCGGAGGCTGCTATGCCATCATCTGGAACCTGTGCTTGTGCTTTCTATGGGATGCCACTTGTCCATGTTAGTGTCTGTGGCTACAGAGGGCAAGATCTGTAGTACTGACAATGATGGTAGGCGGCACTTCTCATTACTGTATCCTGTTTTGTTATATTTAAATAATCACACTTTTTACAGTGTCTTTTACAACACTCAACATAGCTATCTTAATTGTACGGTAACTTTTCTGACAACTTCCGATAAAGAGTACGACATGTCCGCCCCGAAACAGAGATACGTGCCCGGCTCTGAAGAACGTCCGTCTGTGAAGAACGCTCGAGACAGTCTGACTAGCGCAGCCGAAGTACATCATCTCCCAGGCCCGCCAAAGCGATCCGAAGGTGTCTCAAGCACTTCGGTTGCAATATCGTTACTCTTATGATTCTCATAACTAGTGAAATTCAATAAAAAAACGATAAATTCTTAGGGTAACCATGAGAGATTGTCATATGGAAACTGGGTTAAATACAATGAAAGGTATATAAATAAGAGAATGTGCCGACAAATCAGGAGAAAGTTCAGTACAACTGACTGACTCTCCCACGAGAATGGTACATACTGTACCATCTTTCGCTTGTAACTCACTCTACTTTTGTACCATATGCTGCTTGATGCGTATCAAGCTATATCAAGACGAGCTTCTAGCAAACTAAAATCATGGTGGCGACAGCCAGAAATATCACATCAGTAGGCACATTGGCTTTTAAGAAAACCAGAAGAGAGTTCTTAAAGTATGGACCTGTTTTGAAACAAAACGTGTACGTAATTGGAAGAAAAATGTCGGCAAATGATACTGTTACAGTGGTTGCAATTTGGAAAATCTAAAAATACAAAGAACTAAATGTATGATGAACTAAATAATGCGTAAAATTTTTATACTATTAATAGTACGGATCAGTAAGTAATTGTTATTACTACTGTAATAATCAATGTGTAAAGGCAAGGTAAAAGTCGCCTTGTAGTGTGGAATTAATTTTTAGAGGATGGCTTGTGAAAGTGAGTGATTGTGCTTTTTTTTAAAATCTTGATAGTAATTTTCATATCCAAATTTTTGTTTTTTGAATAATTTTACTTTTTGTTACTCCGGGCTACCATGCACGAACTTTGTAGAATGGTACTGTTCTTTGTTATTCTCAACAAACAGATTACACTTACCACCCTACGCATGTGGTAACTGACACAAAACTAGCGTCTAATCTGCTACACTGTTTGCCATTCAGATTTCAACACCAGGACAGGTAGAAAATACCGAAATTTTTTGTGCATGTTCAGTATAGTAGGAAGAATACGTGATTTAATTTGTAGGTGATTTGCGGGTATGCAAGGTGTGAAATGAAGCACACCGAGCTGCCATCTCAGGAATCAGTAACATGCCTAACGTGGATGGGCATTATACCGAACTGACCTCAGATGACAAATACGGTTATGTCACTCTGTACTGCCTCAAATCTATGCCAGAGTGCTTCAACCTCAGTGGCTGGCGAGCAGTGGGTTGCCAGTATTTCAGCAACCCATTGCCAAATGTTTTCAATGGGGTGCTAGGCACTTATGATGACAACAAATGTAATTGGGAAATGTTAGTGTTCCTTGGAGCCTAAGCACATGGATATGTCCATCATGATATTATATGCAAAACTGCGTCTCATCTGAGAAGGTGACATGGTACCACTCCTGTCCCGACTCTAGGTTCATAACATGGCTCTACAATCTGCAGAGGCGAGAGAGTAATATGGACATCCTCTCCGGCGTTAGCTACGTGGGACTGTTGATATCCTATGTGGCTTTGAGAACATCTCTCCTGAATCCATTGATTCCAGATTCGCATGCCAGTATGGCATTTGAGACCAACACAAGTAGTGGTATCGTTATACATTTGTTCTCTCAAGCACTAGACACTTGGGATGGTTACTATACAACATAGGTTTGAGAATGTCCCTCCTGAATCCATAGATTCCATATTCGCGTGACACTAGTAGGATCCCTACCAACGCATCAACAGTGTCCCATCTTCTGCCTGTGACACTTCTTTGTCCTTTTTTGTTTCTCGATTTGTCACGCACTTTCTTTCCCGCTCTCTTCAATATTTGTCTTCTATCACGTTTCCCTTACCCTTCCTCTTTACCCCTCCTCTCACATCTGTTGCTGCACTGCCTTCATTTTAGAACTACTAACCTGCAATTTGTATTTGCTATTCTACTTCTCAAGAACGTTTATTTTCTTCTGCTATGGCTACTATTGCCTCAACTATTGATGTCATAGTTATTTCTATGTGTTGAATTCCATACGAGTGTAAGATTTCTTAACACACAGGGTGATTTTGTGATCATGTTACAAACTTTCAGGGGTGATGGAGAAAGGTAAAGGTATCAGTTTGAGGTAAGGGACTCTGGTGCGGGAAGGAGCAGGTCGAAAGTTATGAGCGAAAATCGTTCTGGTACCGCTGACAGAGGACCTATTCTACAACAAGCTGACTGCTTTCCACATTTTGCGTGGAGATAATATGGACCAGAACAAGGAAAAAATGTCCAGTAAGCATGGCCTGTAAAGTGCATACCTTAAGAGCGATGAACACATGCTCAGTAGAGGAGACGTGATTCACAGTAGCAAAGAAGAACAAGTGCTCGTGGTTCTTAAGGTATGCATGCACTTTAGAGCCCATGTTCACTCGACATTTCTTTTTGTTATTTTGGTCCATGCTACTACTTCTCAAACTAAAGAAATCAAACCGCTTGCAACAGAGTAGTCCATTGTAAGAGGTATCAGGATATTTTCTCTTATAACTCTCGACTCGGTCGTTTCCGGGCCAAGGGTCCTTACCTCAAATTGATACATTTATCCTTCTCCACCATTCCTGAAATTTCTTAACATAATGAGGAAATCACTGTGAACGAACAACCCAGTCCACCCCGTCACTTGAAAAAGTTTAGATATTGAATTTTAAAAACTAGAGAAAAATGAGGAGAGTGGTCTCCCCTCACTTGTGTACAACGCACCGAACGCCCATACAACCATGAGAAACTGCCATAAAATTCTTTACTTTGGATGTTGTTCGTCTTGCTCGTCACGTGGGCTTGAATGTCTGTTATTTTGAACAGTAGTGCTGTTAACAGGATGACTCTGCCGGCCCTGTGATCTACTTAAGACGCTATTTTAAATATGTGCGACGAAACTAAGTTGATTTTGTGTGTATTTCCTTACAATTCGTCTATAGCTCCATTATACTGAGGGGTCTAAAAAAAATGAATCCACTGTTTAAAAGTCCATAACTGTGGATACACATTTTTGGACCCCTCTGTACTAGAACATGTAAAACGGATGTGACGATGGTCATCGCCGACCGAAACCGGTAGTCTAAGGACGAAAAAGTTTTGTGATAATCCATGGAGATGAAAGAAATTTATTCTACACTTCCTGGCTCACTCTTTTAATCCGCGACTATCTCGTAGCTTGTGAAACATTACTCTGTGTTTTGTCTATAAGTTTTGGCGAGTGCATATTACAAGAGATTTGACTGTTATAAACCTATTTTCGTAGGAACAAAAGTAACTCCCTCATACCATGGTGAACAACCTCTGAAATTTTGTCGGTAGAGTTCAATCCATATAAGCTCTGCAGTGTTCTCTGATGTGCTGTGGTACACTCGGATTTACTGTTAATCATGTTTATTTGAATGATGACTTGTAGCACGTGACTTATTGGTTGGCCTTCAAGCCCGTTCTATCTCGCCTTTCACCGTCAGTTTCACGTGGGGCTGCTCGGTAGTTATTTACAGTGTTGCCGTTAGTCCACTCACTTTCACCGCAGAGTTTCTCCGACGGTTCACAAACTTCGCAATACCTACTTTGGCCAGAGAAGTATCTCTCAGCGAGTTTTTCACTCCGATGTATCGTTTCCTTTACAGACGCGCACAGAAAACCTAAGAGAGTCCTTAAAGAGGGAGAGGCGTTTGAGGTACCAAAGCGCCTCGACACGTGAGCGTCACACGTAGACAAGATTACATACAGCCGCATCAATGAAAAGGCGGTACTATCTTCATTCTACTACGTGGCGCCGTTGTAAGTAAAACAGGGGACAGTTAATTCTATTTAAAATGGAAACTATTTTAACTGCATATGTGTTACATGTGAGAAAATAATTACTTTGTACTTTTTTATTTGAAACGAACACGAATTCACATACAAAATGTCAGTGGAGTGCTGCTCCGGCTGTACCTCCATTGCTCATGAAGAGAAACTTGTATTTATGTATATTCTAAAGCCGAGGAGAGAGCGTTGTAGAGCCTTAATCCTACTGAGCTGTGTGCATTCACACTTGTAGAACAATTTCATGCTGTTCATAGGCTGACATTAGGTTCCTGTGGTAAAACCAAGCGAGGTGACGGCACATTGGTAGGACACTGGACCTTTATTCACAATAACGGCAGTTTAAATCGCCTTTCCACCATTCAAATTCAGATTGCCTAAATCATTTTTGGCGCATGTCAGGGTGGTTTCTATGAAAAAGATGAAGCCGACTTCCTACCCAACGTTTCTCAGTCTGACCTTTTGCTTCTTCTCTAATGACAGCCGTCGACGGGACGTTAAACTGTAATCTTTCTCGTTTTTTACTGTCTACATCTTCAGCCTATGCTGTAGAATACCATCACATGACAGCCATTCAATAGCCCTCGGATTTTTTATGCTAGTTATTTCTGACAGGTATCGATAGTTTCAGTAGTGGGTGAAATGGAGTGTTCTGTAGAAGCGAAGACGGTAAAAATTAGTATTCATGGTAAATCCATAAGAGAATCACGCGTATTATCACCCTTTATGTTTAGCTTTTTCTGGACAAAGTACAGCCTCGTATTTCGCTTTACCAGACTGTGAAGGAGTTAACTACACTAGTCGAATCTTACAGCGGAAGAAATTGACATTCAGAAAAAAGGTAATGGTGTGTTGCGTGTTCGCTGATATTAATGCAAATCCTCACATAATTATTGGAGATGTTGCTCATGATTCTAGAACATCTCAGAATTATATAGTCTCACTAATTTCACACCACCACATTTCGATGAAAGACGAACTTCAGGGCGATTATTCTCGTAATCGCTTCAAGTTTTGCCAATGAGCTTGTGACGAAATAGAAGTAAACCTAGACGGGTTCTCATTTTTAAAAAAATGGAGTACCTTCTGTTTTACCGACAATGGCGCCATGTGGTAGGAAGTTTGCGTATTTGAGTGACTGTAGGAAGGTAAAAGATGACTTAGAAAAAATTTTTAGTAGGTCTGATGAATAGGAGTTAATTCTACATATTAATGCTGTTGAGTAGGAAAAACAGTCCTGGAGTGTTCGAATATGGCTTTAGTCGTATGCTGACCGACACAGTCACATCGGTCTATGTGCGACGCCGCAAAGCAATATGATATGAAGCGAGCAATTAGGGCCGTGTCATCCTACATCTACATCTACATACATACACCGCAATCCACCATACGGTGCGTGGCGGAGGGTACCTCGTACCACAACTAGCATCTTCTCTCTCTGTTCCACTCCCATTAACAGAACGAGGGAAAAATGACTGCCTATATGCCTCTGTACGAGCCCTAATATCTCTTATCTTATCTTTGTGGTCTTTCCGCGAAATATAAGTTGGCGGCAGTAAAATTGTACTGCAGTCAGCCTCAAATGCTGGTTCTCTAAATTTCGTCAGTAGCGATTCACGAAAAGAACGCCTCCTTTCCTCCAGAGACTCCCACCCGAGTTCCTGAAGCATTTCCGTAACACTTACGTGATGATCAAACCTACCAGTAACAAATCTAGCAGCCCGCCTCTGAATTGCTTCTATGTCCTCACTCAATCCGACCTGATAGGGATCCCAAACGTTAGCAGTACTCAAGAATAGGTCGTATTAGTGTTTTATAAGCGGTCTCCTTTACAGATGAACCACATCTTCCCAAAATTCTGCCAATGAACCGAAGACGACTATCCGCCTTCCCCACAACTGCCATTACATGCTTGTCCCACTTCATATCGCTCTGCAATGTTACGCCCAGATATTTAATCGGCATGACTGTGTCAAGCGCTACACTACTAATGGAGTATTCAAACATTACCGGATTCTTTTTCCTGTTCATCTGCATTAATTTACATTTATATATATTTAGAGTTATCTGCCATTCTTTACACCAATCACAAATCCAGTCCAAGTCATCTTGTATCCTCCTACAGTCACTCAACGACGACACCTTCCCGTACACCACAGCATCATCAGCAAACAGCCGCACATTGCTATCCACACAATACAAAATATCATTTATGTAGATAGAAAACAACAGCGGACCTACCACACTTCCCTGGGGCACTCCAGATGATACCCTCACCTCCGATGGACACTCACCATCGAGGACAACGTACTGGGTTCTATTACTTAAGCCCTTAGGTGTCACCGGACGCAGATATGGAGGGGCATGGGGTCAGTACACCGCTCTCCCGGCCGTTGTCAGCTTTCGTGACTGGTGCCCCTACTTCTCAACAAGCAACTCCTCCACTGGCCTCACAAGGGCTGAGTGCACCTCGCTTGGCAACAGCACTCAGCTGACCTGGACGGTGATCCCCAAGTGCCAGCCAAGCCCGACTGCGCTTAACTTCGGTAATCTGACGGGAACCCGTATTACCATTGCAGCAAGGCCGTTGGCTAGAGCGGAAATAGAAAAAGCGAATTGTCGACAGGTTTATTGGTAGAATTTTAGGAAAATGTTGCTCATATATAAAACAGACTGCTTATAGAACGTCAGTGCGACCCATTCTTCTGCTCGAGTGTTTGGGCTCCCCATCAGGTAGGATTAAAGGAAAACATCGAGTCAAATTCAGAGGTTAGCCGCTAGACTTGTTACCGGTATGTTCGACAGAATGGCAATGGCAAGGAAAGCGTTTCTGAAGAAGAGAAATTTGTTAACATCGAATATAGATTTAAGTGTCAGAAAGTCGTTTCTGAAAGTATTAGTATGGAGTGTGGCCATGTATGGAAGTGAAACGTGGACGATAAATAGTTTGGACAAGAAGAGAACAGAAGCTTTGGAAATGTGGTGCTACAGAAGAATGCTGAAGATTAGATGGGTAGATTACATAACTAATGAGAAGGTACTGAATCGAATAGGGGAGAAGAGGAGTTTGTGGCACAACTTGACTAGAAGAAGGGATCGGTTGGTAGGACATGTTCTGAGGCATCAAGGGATCACAAATTTAGCATTGGAGGGCAGCGTGGAGGGTAAAAATCGTAGAGGGAGACCAAGAGATGAATACACTAAGCAGTTTCAGAAGGATGTAGGTTGCAGTAGGTACTGGGAGATGAAGAAGCTCGCACAGGAGAGATTAGCATGGAGAGCTACATCAAACCATTCTCTGAAGACCACAACACCAAATAGGTTTGACCAACACGCTAGTATACACAGATGCTTCCTAAACTCAAATGGGAATCCCCGGAGAGGAGATGATGTTCTTTCCTCGAAACACTATTGAGAAAGTGCAGAGAACTGGCATTTGAATCTGACTGCGGAACAATTCTGCTGCAGTCGTACATTTCTCATAAGGACCACGAAGATAAGGGAAATTAAAATTCGTAAGGAAACAGTAGTTTTTCCCTTGCTCAATTTTCGAGTAGCTTGTGAAGTATGTATGTAAGTATAAATGTAGTGAACAGTGGCACGCTGTAGGTCCCTGTCATTAATGCGAATCCTTCCATCACTGTTCTTTTGTGGGGTACACAGTTTTCGAGACACATCCCGCATCTACCATGTGTGTATTTCTGCACATTTCCGTAGCACTCTACTGGATATCAGATTCATGGTGAACGCTAGTGAACGTTTATGTCTTCATAACGTCCGTAATAATCATTCAACAGCTGATGTTAAATGTCCTAAGGATCTGTTTCTGCTATTTAGTTGATACGTCATTGCCAGGATAACCTACGGACAGTCTGGCTGCCTGTAATCACTGTGACTCAATCAGCACCACCCATGAGGCACTTGTAGGGTATTTTAACGTTAAACCTACGGGCGTGAGAAACGTCATTTTCCTTCGATGCAGTGGAACACACCGAGCAAGGTGGCGCAGTGGTTAACTCAATAGGCTCGACGGTTCAAATCCGCGTCCAACCATCCTCATTTAGGTTTCCGTGATTTTCCTAAATCTCTCCAGGTGAATACCAGGATGGTTCCATTTCTACATCTACAGGGATATTCTGCAAATCACATTTAAGTGCCTGGCAGAGGGTTCATCGAACTACGTTCACAATTCTCTGTTATTCCAATCTCGTATAGCGCGCGGAAAGAATGAACACCTATATCTCTCGGTACGAGCTCTGATTTCCCTTGTTTTATAGAGGTGATCGTTCCGCCCTATGTAGGTCGGTGTCAACAAAATATTTTTGCATTCGGAGGAGAAAGTTGGTGGTTGGAATTTCGTGAGAAGATTCCGTCACAACGAAAGACGCCTTTCTTTTAATAATTTGCAGTCCAAGTCCTGTATCATTTCTGTGACACTCTCTCCCATATTTCGCGATAATACAAAACGTGCTGCCTTTCTTTGAACTTTTTCGATGTGCTCCGTCAGTCCTCGGTCGATTTCCTCCTCCAACCGTGAACCCATTCAAGGTTGTGCTCCGCCGCTAATTACCTCGATATCGACGATACGTTAAACCCTAATCCTCCGTCCTTCTTTTTTAAATGGAACACATTTCACTGGCGGTAAAAATAACCATCAAAACTTCGACAAAGGCAACCATAAGGTCATTTTTAATATTTCATGTAAAGAAGTGATTCCTATGGTAGGCTGCGCATTTCCCACTGTTAATTTTGTACAATGAATTGTAGGAAACACCGAAAGAAATCATTTCCCGTTTCGTGCCCATAAAACATTTTTTTTGTGTGTATGACGAATGCGTTCTGAAACTATGTCAGTACCTTTTTGTTTCAACGTCTGAAAATTCAAGCGCAAAATGCACTTTGCCAGTCACCGTGCAGTGGCTTGCGGATAGCAGATATTAATGTAATAGACGTACAACTCTGCCCTGTGTGTCTCAAATTATTATAAGATGCCAGTTAAAAGCTGTTTTGTGTCACTCACTCCGCAGTGAAATCAATAGCATCAAACACCACAACAAATACTTAATGACAAAGACCGATCAATATTGCCCTACCAGTACTGACACGTGGGGCGCCAACAGCCAAGACTCAGTTCCAGGTTGCGCGCTTATACCAGATGTATGAATGATACTGGAACAAATTTTGACAGTGGATTCTTGATACCGAAACAAACCTCGGAAGCATCGTTCTCCTTCCTACATACAGACATGACTCAAGCAGTCAGTAGGTACATTGAGCATACAATATGCCCTCATGAAATCAGTCTGATTTCCAAATGTAATTTAAGAAAAAGCTGTGGGGCATTGATACTTGCTGTTTGCGGCATCATGTAAGGCAACTCAAGAAGTATTATACAAAAAATTAATACAGTTCTACATGGGCTCCTTTAGTAACCAGTAAATGTCTAGAAGATGCTCTGTCTCAACCCAAGCGTGATGGAGTCTATTACATCCACAATTCTTCTCTGGAGATGGCAAAGATCATGTACAGTCGTGGACAAAACGAGCGAGACCCCTCGCCTTTTCGTTATGCTAATCTGCACAGCTTTAAAGTCTGCTACACAGCATAACAGACAAGGCGACGAAGTGCTACCAACATTCTATGCACAGGCGTGAAATTGAAAAACCATCCAAACTTTGTCAGACTATTTTCAATCATGTTTAAGACTACATTAACGCTGATTAGTGTGTTAAACACAACACGTAAATATAAGATATAAATGAAAGAAGAAACGCTAATTAGTATGAACTGTATTAATAAAAATGAATTTCAGCTTATCGAGATAATATAACTGTTTTAGTAAGACAAAGTAATCCAGATCGTTAGGAATTAGCAAAATATTACGCGCATTCGGCCGCGAAACGGTCTGTATCAACGTTCAGATCAGTCATACTGGATTACCGTCGCTGACCTACCATGAAAGTGTGGAAATTTAGCAATGCGTGAAGGTTCATAACGAAATTCAGTGAAAAAAAAATCATTCAGTGCCACACTTAAGTCAATTCAGTTATTGACAGAAGCGGAAAAAGTAGGCAGTAACAAGTATGAAATTCTAAAAGAGTTTCATATTGACATCCACAGGGCACCGGTACAGAATAAAGATAGCAATAAAACGTATTGGGGACGCTAGAATTTCTTAAAATTGCAGTACTGATAGTCTATCTACCTCCATCAAGATTAGAACCGAAAACAAACCAGACCTCCCTTGCAGGAGTAAAAACACTTTTCACTATGCTAGCAGACAGCCCAGACAGACAGCCCTCTATTATTACCCCAGACACGAATAAGCCGGCAATGGAAATTGCAAACTGATCTGCAGTTTCTGTTACATAGAGCTTTCTGGACTCAAAAACATGAATTTTCTACCTTTATGTCACCGCTTATGTGACAATCATTAGGAATGTTTATCGAAATAACAAAATACTGTTATTAGCGAGTAAATTTAGTAGGATAATTCTGCACCACCACAGGAAATAAACTGCGACAATAGCTGCCAAACGTATTCTACAATGTTTCGAATTCTCCATTAGACTCGCCACAGCCATAAAACGTTCAAAAATAGCCGAAGTGTTTCTCAAGCTAGCTACCAATGGGAATGCTCGCACTTCTAAAACGCGGCCGCTTTAATACTGGGCTCTGAATTACCACTTGTATAGGCAAATTGATTTTATTTGCATTCCTGTAAAAATGATTTGGATCGAAAGCGTAGCTATGATTAAAATGCTGATGTATCGACTGCAACTAGAACACTTCGAACAATGAGTAGGGGGAATTATTTATGCAGCCCCCATCTTCAGTAACTGTCGTAGCTGTGTTCGTTGTTAGGATTTCGTCACCTAAATCGGTAAAAATGGAACCCTACTAGTCTCACTTTCTTGACCATCTATCTGTCTACCCAACCCTTAAAACCCTTTTACCTCGAGTACGGGTAGAAATAATTAGCGGAAATGTATCGCATTTCCTGCGGTTTACAGTCCCTTGGTGGTGTAGAAAAGTGAGCTTTTATGTCAACGGAATCCAAGGATACGGCCGTATATATAAAGAAAATCTACACGAAAGGTCAAAAAATGGGTGGTGCAAATTATCCTACTAAATTTACTCGCTAATAACAGTGTTTTGTCGTTTCGATAAACATGCCGAATGATTGTCACATAAACGGTGACATAAACGTAGAAAATTCATGTTTTTGATTCCAGAAAGCTCTATGCAACTGAAATTGCAGATCATTTTGTCATTTACATTGTGAAAATGCCGGCTTATTTATGTCTGGGGTAATAATAGAGGTCTTTTTGCCTGGGATGTCTACTAGCGTAGTGAAAGGTGTTTTGCTACTGCAAGGGAGGTCTGGTTTGTTTTCGGTTCTAATCTAGATGGAGGTAGATAGATTATCAGTAAAGCAATTTTAAGAAATTTTCGCGTCCCCAGTACGTTTTATTGCTACCTTTATTCTGTACCGGCGCCCTGTGGATGTCAATATGAAATACTTGTAGAATTTCATACTTGTTACTGCTTCCTTTTTCCGCTTCTGTCAATAATTGAATTGACTTAAGTATGGCACTGAATGATTTTTCACTGAATTTCGTTATGAATCTTCCAGCATTGCTCAGTTTGCACACTGTCATGGTAGGTCAGCAACGGTAATCCGGTATGACTGATCTGAGCGTTGATTCAGACCGTTTCGCGGCCGAATGCGCATAATATTTTGCTAAAACATTTATGTTATCTCGATAAGCTGAAATTCATTTTTATTAGTACAGTTCATACTAATTAGCGTTTCTTCTTTCGTTTACATCTTATATTTATGTGTTGTGTTTAACACACCAATCAGCATTAATGTAGTGTTACACATGACTGAAAACTCTAACAAAGTTCGGACAGTTTTTCAATTTCACGCCTGTGCATAGTATGTTGGTAGCACTTCGTCGCCTTGCCTGTTATGCTGTGAACCAGACTTTAAAGCTGTGCGGATCAGCATAACGAAAAGGCGAGGCGTGTCGCTCGTTTTGTCCACGACTGTACAGGAAATTATTTCACATAACCCACAGGAAAATACCCAGAGGGATTACGTCCGGAGTTTGCGGTGATGACTTGTTTGGCCAATCACATCCCATCTATCGTTGTAGAAATACGGTCCAGAAAGCCACTAACATGTAAACTCCAGTGCTTAGGTGCACCAACCTGCTAGAAGATCACATTTGTCTTAAAAGGAAGATGCTGAGGGACAACAAATTACTCAATCATGTTCAGGTGAACGATTTCTGTCCTGTTTGTTCAATGAAGAAAATTGAGAATGAAATGCTGAAATGTGAGTGAATGCCTAATGGAACAAACTGCTGAGGTCATCAGTCCCTAGACTAACACACTACTTAAACTAACTTACGCTAAGAACAACACACACACTCATGCTCGAGAGAGACTCGACCCTCCGGTGGGAGGGGCTGAGTAATCCGCAACATGGCGCCTCAAACCGCGCGGCCACTCCCCGCTGCTAAGAAAATTGTTCTGCAATGCTGTCTTTCAGCAACGAACACCGCATATTCATCTTTTCGCTCTCTCTGGCATGTTCCCGAAAACTGTGGGGTTTTCCGAACCCTAGACGCGAATGTTGTGGCAATTAACCTTCCCAGTTGTGTGAAAGGTTGCTTTGTCCGAGAAACCGACTTTTCTACGTATCTGGGGTTTTTCCCGATACGTTTCAACATCTCAATAGCAAATTCGTTCCGAAGCTGCAAACACTGAACAATTTGAATTTTGTAAGACTGCACGTGAAGTAGTTTCAGCAGCACCTTGTGAATTGTTGAGAGATGGATATTTACATAGCTCTCGTGATTTTGACGTCACACGCAGTTATCGAAGACCACAGAACTGCTATCGATTTTCGTTAGCGTTCGATGCCGGGCGCTTGGGAGATACATATTGGATTTCGTAATACCATATAAAAATTTGCGTGTTATGAAAATATGCCGTTTCAAGCTAACAGCTGATCGAAGATTAAAAAAAAAAAAAAAAACGAAATTCTAGGTACCATTTGCTATAATTGAGCGTTACATAATGATGTATCGGAGATTAAAACGTTCATGAGATCAACGTTAAAGGGATAAACGCCGCTAGTTCGTCGTGGTATAGTGACCATTACGTGTGAGTGATGACGTATAATATAGCTATGGAGCTAGTCCGTGTCCTGGCATCTCCAAAATTTGTTTTTCCCCTTTGCGTTTCTAAACGTTCTAGGATTTTCGCATTAAGTTAATTGGAGTATTTTCTTTAATAATCGATTAAGAGTGCTCTCTATCTCTCTCTCTCTCTCTCTCTCTCTCTCTCTCTCTCTCGCTTTCGCTCTCTCTTTCTCTCTCTCTGCTTTTCTTGTCTAACATATAATTGTTAACAATTTGCAAATCAAGCATGCAAATAAATACTGAAAACACGTTGCTCGCCTGGTAAAACAAACTACCACTCAGAATAAAAATCATAGAATAAACTAACACATTTGCAAAGAATTAAAAGGTAACACAGTCTCGGCCATATACGAAATGTAAGAGACAGTTTATGAGCTAGTTATTTTACAAGACTTCTTTTCCAAACAAACGTCTTGAATTAAAGTATATGTTTAAACAGCAATATTATGTTTTTCTCCATTTTTCTCCATTTTACTACAGCGAATTTTACCAATACCTACGCGTTTTAGAGGGTTCTCAATTTTTGGTTATTCTGAAACAGTATTTACTTATTTGAAGTAAGATAAATGAGCTACCCTCCCATTCTAATTGCAGACCATCATCTGTAACTAGTTTTCAACGTTTAAAAAATGAGTTTTATTTTGTTGAGATGCATTAATGAATACTGTTGTGTATATACGTTGTTGGATCCAGTGCTGACAGGTTCAAAAATGGCTCTGAGGACTATGGGACTTAACATCTGAGGTCATCAGTCCTCTAGAACTTAGAACTACTTAAACCTAACTAACCTAAGGACATCACACTCATCCATGGCCAAGGCAGGATTCGAACCTGCGACCGTAGCGGTCGCGCGGTTCCAGACTGTAGTGCCTAGAACCGCTCGGCCACTCCGGCCGGCTAGTGCTGACAGGTTTCAGTTTTTTTTTATACTTCTAAATCTGGTTAGTCGTCTCACTTACTGGGTTCATGAGGAGGTATTAGAAAAAAATGCTTAGTACAACCTTTTCAGTAAGTTTCGCAGTTAATTCTTGCCAACACTTTACACACACCGTAGTCCACATGAATGTTGAACTTCACACATTTATAAACGGCATAACTTCGATGTTAACGTGCCCTGCAATAAAGAAAACCTCCAGTTTTCTCGACCTGACGTGAAGGTTATTGTTTTGAACGTCATGTTCGCCTCTTGTGTTGTGAACCGAACGACCAAGAAAGCCGATAGACAGCCCTTTTCGTCTTCGATACACCGTGTGACGTCAAAATGACGTTATGCTTGCACGAAGTCTTGTGAAAGCAGGTTACCCTAGTCTCCTGGCCGGCGTTCCGTCTTGTGATCGTGTAAATCGTGAAGGTAATTTACGTCTCGCTAACAATAAACGTTGCAATCTACAATACAGGTTTTTATCTCACCACTGAATGCGTGAGCCAACATTCCGCTTACTACGAAATCCATTGTGGTGGACGATGTGTATATATGACGCTGTCGTTACCTGTAGGCTGTTTCAGAAAACCGACAAACATGAGACCCTGCTAAGTCCTTTTTAAAGAGTCGATCTCAGGAACCAAGCAGCATACCATGTTAGTTGCTATTATTTTCTGTTGCCACTCTAAATGGGTGTGCATACAAAAAACTAGGACGTAACATTTCCGCTCCTTTATTATGTCCCTCGTGTTCACCCGTCTGTCTGAAAAATTGAGTAAAAGTCTTTTTACGCATAAACGACATATTAGTTTTAGGAAAATCGAAAGAGGTGAGTACATTATACAGCACAGATTTTGGACGTTTTTATGAAAGATGCGCTATATACAAATCGACTATATACTGTTGAGAGTAGAATGTTTTAAACCTAATTATGCATCGTACCACCACACTCCTCTCTTCGAGTACATTTGGATGTCTATATAAATGGTACAGTGTAGTGTCCATTAAAAGTAATACACTATGTGATCAAAAGTATCCGGACATCTGGCTGAAAATGACTTACAAGTTCGTGGGGGCCTCCATCGGTAATGCTGGGATTCAGTACGGTGTTGGTCCACCCTTAGCCTTGATGACAGCTCCCACTCTCGCAGGCATACGTTCAATCAGGTGCTGGAAGGTTTCTTGTGGAATGGCAGCCCATTCTTCACGGAGTGCTGCACTGAGGAGGGGTATCGATGTCGGTCGGTGAGGCCTGGCACGAAGTCGGCGTTCCAAAACATCCCAAAGGTGTTCTTTAGGATTCAGGTCAGGACTCTGTGCAGGTCAGTCCATTACAGGGACGTGTCCTGTAACCACTCTGCCACAGGCCGTGTATTATGAACAGGTACTCGATCGTGTCGAAAGACGCAGCCGCCATTCCCGAATTGCTCCGCGACAGTGGGAAGCAAGAAGGTGCTTAAAACATCAGTGTAGGCCTGTGCTGTGGTAGTGCCACGCAAAACAACAAGGGGTGCAAACCCCCTCCATGAAAAACACGACCACACCATAACACCACCGCCTCCGAATTTTACTGTTGGCGCTACACGCGCTGACAGATGACGTCCACCGGGCATTCGCCGTACCCACACCCTGCCATCGGATTGCCACGTTGTATACCGTGATTCGTCACTCCACACAACGTTTTCTCACTGTTCAATCGTCCAATGTTTACGCTTCTTACACCAAGCGAGGCGTCGTTTGGCAAGCAGCGGCATGACATGTGGCTTATGAGCAGCCGCTCGACCATGAAATCCAAGTTTTCTCACCTCCCGCCTAACTGTCATAGTACTTGCAATGGATCCTTATGCAGTTTGGAATTCCTGTGTGATGGTCTGGATAGATGTCTGCCTATTGCACATTCCGATCCTCTTCGACTGTCGGCGGTCTCTGCCTGTCAACAGACGAGGTTGGCCTGTACGCTTTTGTGCTGTACGTGTCCCTTCACGTTTCCACTTCACTATCACATCGGAAACACTGGACCTAGGCATGTTAATAAGTGTGGAAATCTCGCGTACAGACATATGACACAAGTGAGACCCGATCACCAGACCACGTTCAACGTGAGTTCCGCGGAGCGCCCCATTCTGCTCTCTCACGACGTCTAATGACTACTGAGGTCGCTGATATGGAGTACCTGGCAGTAGATGGCAGCACAATGCACCTAATATGAAAAATGCATGGTTTTGGGGGTGTCCGGATACTTTTGATCACATAGTGTAAATAAAAAGGTGTTTACTTTAATATTTTAGAAGTTGTAATTTAGGTGTGAACAGTGAACCAAATTAATTCCAAAAAACGTTGTTTGCATATGTTAGTCAATTTAAAGAACTTTAGTGCCATCCACGTCTCGACTCAAGATGTGTTCAGTCCACAGCGTGGCTCTGTTTTATTTATACTTTGTTTTTGTAAACATTCCGCTATCAGTTTGTCATACAGGTAGAAAAACCATCTACAAAGAAATATCATAGCCGAAATAATTTGCAAAATAAGTTAAGATTATTATACTATATTCGAATCTACAATAAATTATAGCTAAAAAACTGACATGGCACGAGCCGTAGCTGTGAAGAAATGTAAAAGAGAACTCAACAGGAGAACATACTGAGAGATTAAACTGTAAATGTAACCACTGATAATACATTAAATATCATAAACACATATTATGGCTCTTAAAATCATCAGTATCCTTTGCCGGACATAAGTAATTCTCAGTATCTTGATCTATTTATAATACCGTACAAGAAAAAAGGGAAGGGATGTTAGGTGACGCGAAAAGCACCAAATATGGCAACAAATCACGGAAAATATATATGTGGATGGCTGGACAGGGAGTTGAACACAGGCACTCTTGAAAGCGAGTCCAGGATTCCAACCACTGGGGCATCTCGATCTCTTTCTGATACCGTCGTCATTCACTGTTGCCTTGGTGTTATTTATATTACTTATATTGTTGCTGTTTTTGGTCCGCAGCCGTCCACATTAGTTTCTCAAGTGCAGATCTCTTCATCCCCACGTAACTACAGCTACCTACATCCATTTGAACCTGCTTACAGTATTCAAGCTTTGTCTATAATTCTTCCCCTTTCACTTATCTCTAGAACCAAATGTTCATCGCCCATATTTCACCTTCATATAATGCTTCATCCAAGACAAACAGTTCCAGAAAAGACTTCCTAACACTTAAACGTATATTCGATGCTAATATATTTCTCTCTTTTAGGAAAACTTTTTATGCTACTGCCTCTCTTCTTCTGCTGTCGTCAGCTATTAAGCTACACAAATACGTAGAACAACTAGTCTACCATTTTTAGCGTCTCAGTTCCTAATCTAATCCCTACTGCATCACCTACCTTCATTCGTCTACATTATCCTTATTCTGCTTTTATTACTGTTCACCTTATAAACTCTTTTCATTATAGGCGTGAGCAGGGTAAAATGACCATGGAGAGCCAAGCGTCTGTTGGGGTCCCGGGGCTATGAGGTGCTGGCATCGAGTCAAAAATACCTCAACTTATTCTCCATGTACGGCCCTATCGTCCTGACAAGCAAAAGTTGTCAATTGTATCGCTCCTCAGAGTTATTATAACATTTATTAATTTTAATTATCCTGATATAAGGTAAATCGTCATTTTGTGTGTGCTAGCAGACGGCTTTTCCTGATGTAGGCGAGAAACCAAGCAGAAATCACCGTAAGTTAAAACCGACAAATTGTTAACGAACTGTTTTTCTAGCTTAAAAACAAATCAAATTGTAAATATCTTTAATTACAGACCACTGGTGATGTTTTATCTCAAAAAAGCAAAACGCTTCTGGTAAGTAAATGCACATTTACTTGTAGTTGTAACGACGGAACGAAAGTAACATCAGGAACTGTAAAGCAACTACGGACAGTGTGGCTACACAAATGAAGAAAATGGTTCAAATGGCTCTGAGCACTATGGGACTTAATGTCTGTGGTCATCAGTCCCCTAGAACTTAGAACCACTTAAACCTAACTAACCTAAGAACATCACACACATCCATGCCTGAGGCAGGTTTCGAACCTGCGACCGTAGCGGTCACGCGGTTCCAGGCTGAAGCGCCTAGAACCGACACAAATTATGAATTTAGCTTTACTTACTATCTGGCAAGAAATACTGGGGGGGGGGGGGGAGTTAGAACTAGCAACTTCCTATTTTGTTAGGAGTGATAATGTGGAGAGAGGAGGATTATGAGATTGACAGACGGCGAGGGGGGGGGGGGGGGTGGAGATGAAGGAGGAGGAGCAGATGGAGAGAGAGATGAGATGGTCAGAGAAAGGAAAGGAGATGGAGAGAGAGAGGGAGGGAGAGGAGGAGATGGACTAATAGAAGATTTGAATAAATACATACTTCGGCAATGCCTGGTACTCAACTAGGCTAGTAATATATCACAACCCCCTACGTGTCGCTCCAGTTAGGACCTCGAGGATAAGATTGGTGTAATTACTGCACTCGCGGAGTCATTGTTACAGTCACTTGTCCTGCACCCAGTGTATGAATGGAACGCGAAAAAATCTGACTTTGATTCGCAGAGCATCAATGAAGGGCTTATTTCAATAGTGGTACAAGTCCATTACCTCCACTTTTCTGCCTATAATGCTTCTGAAACTAATGATCCAAACAAACAGAAAGAAAGATTCATCTCTAGCAAGAAGCCATATGCTTGAATATTTCTGGTATCTGAACTGCAGATTTTTCAGCGCTCATTTAACTTTAGGACTCTGTATTTCACAATGAACAAAAATGGACTTGTACCACTATTGAAATGAGTCCTTCAGATGCGCAGCGTGGGAAAAATAACTCGTATGGAAAATATTTGTAAGACTGACGTGGAACTGGCCCTTGTATTGTACAAAAAAACTGGCCACCGCGGAAAACCGATGCATCAATCGGTTGCTTTCAGATGCCTCGACACGCACATTTCCCGCACGCTCTGCCCCGAGTACTTTGCTATGTCAATAAGTTTAAGTGAACGAGAAGAGAAGGCGTGCTTAGACATCTGTAACAGACAATGGTGCTCACGACAGAAGAGAACGTATGCTCTGAAGCACAATTCATAGAATACCTATGCGAAGCTGCTTCCGCAAGAGTTTGACACTGGAAGTGTTTTAGCAAAACATCTAGCAAAATTCTCCAATGCAAAACTTAGTGGCAAAATTACACGAAACTCCCGATGTAGCGAAAGAAAGCCATAACTATCCAAAAAGAGTTCGGACACTAGCAAACATTGCTCAAGTGAAGAATACCTGAACAAAATCCCACGAACTCTCAACGCCGTTTATCTGTGCAACTCGGAATTACGAGATCGTCGTATCGAAACGCTTACGTGTTTACTGTTGTGCATGAGCTGCTAAAGCGCCCAAACAAACTTTCGCGTATAGAATTCTGCCGGTGGTTTTCAAGTGAAGTCGAATTAGGACTTTTGGATACTCAGTTTTTCAGCTTGCAGTAACTCAAATAACATGCTCCATTATGCTTTGAAGAGCCGTTGCATAATGTCAAGATTGGTGTTTAGTGCTCAATATCTGGTGTCTGCAATGTAAAACAATTATTTTACCAAATACGCAATGTTGACCGGTTCTCCTCAGAAACTGTTTGATCCACGCGTGGATAAACTCACAGAAGACGAGCGACTGCGTGGATATTTTCAGCAAGAGGAGAAACAGCGCACGCCGCCGTAGAAACCTTGCAACGAGTGCATTAGGTGTTCGGTGGGGAGAGGCAATGCAGTCTGCTGGTCACCTCGATCGCCTGATCTCTCTGCCTGCCAGTTTTACCTGTGGGACAGACTGAAGGGTCGTGAGTACTCGACGAATCCTCACACACTGAAAGAGCTAAGCCGGAACGCTGAAAACGCTGTTGTTACCATCCATCAGACAAAGCTGCTACGAGTGTCTCAAAGCTTGATAAGTCCTGCACAGCGCTGCGTCGAACTCAACTGTGGCCATTTTCAACATCTGCGATTTTCATTACAAGGGTTGGTGCTGCGTCAGTTGTACAGCAAGTATTTTCAAGGCCAGCTTTATTATCCCAAACTTGCAGATGGAGATAGCTTCTCAATATGAGGCGAAAACTTTGTTTAAGTCTTGAGAATAGCGACTTCCCTACAACAGCATAGCGAACAGTCTCATAATGTTGCTTACCTTGTCTGCTAAATAGTGACTGAATGCAGACTTTTATTCGATTTTTTATGCAAGTAATGCATCGAAATTACAGCGTCATCGAAGTTATAGCCACGCCGATACTCGAAAACGTACTTGTTTTTTAATACCCAAGTATGTCACACGAGTTTAAGATTGTTCGACCGTACTAGATACTTCGAAGGATACGGTACACTTCTACGATGGTAAACGAAATAGCAGGAATTTTTAAAATTGTCCTTAGACTGGTGAGCATGATGCTTCTAATGTTTTTTTGAACGTTTTAAGCAGACACGAGATGCAATTTTTAGTTGGCGGTCTCTGAAGTGGCGACTATGATGTGTGACTGAGAAGAGCAAACTACATCTACGTCCGTACTCTGCAAACCTCTGTAAACATCATGGGCGAGGGTATTTCCCATCCTACTAGTTTTTAGAATCCTTCTAGTTAGTTAATGACATGTTCCATATGAACGGTGCTTTTATCGAAATGGTGTGGAACAAGTCAGTTCACAGGATACGTATAAGTGGTGAGTGTTAACATTAATCGGTATAATATTCTTTAGTCCTACTCATGCAGCTACGCTTAAAAACTAGATTTTTTATGGGCTACCAATTTTTAAACAAAAATTCGTCAGTAGTGTAGAAGAAGTTGTCCAGGAGAAATGCTTTCAGGTTAGATTTAAAACTTGCATCATTACTTGACAGACATTTTATGTTATTGGGCAAGTGATCCACAATTTTTGTTGCTGAATATTCAACTCCTTTCTAAGCCACTTACAGTTTTAATAATTTCATTAGCGGATAAACGAATTGTATCGATGCAGCTAAAATGCACCTTGAAGAGGTACCCACATGACGACCGTGAGAGAACCCCATTTGTTATTATTACTGCTCGCTTTTGTCCAAACAACACTTTTTTTGTAAGTGATGACTTACTTCAGAAAATTATTCCGTTATACATTATTGAATGGAAATATGCTAAATATGTCACGAGGTTGATTCGTTTGTTTTGTTGACCAACAATTACACACAATCGTAAGAGATTGCTTTACATGATTACTCAAAGAAAATAAAAAATATAAAATTTTTACAGAGCTCTTTTGACAAAAAGTAAAATCTGATTATATTCTAGAGCTGTTCTCTGATTCTATTACAGCAATAATTTTAAATGATTAATTTTCTGTCTAAATCTTAATAATCCTAAGTAGTGGTGAGGTGTTGTAATGTATGATAGTGTAGTGTTAATTTCCCACAACTTTTCATGCAACTCAAAGTACTAAGCCGTCTTAGGCTACACAATCTCTTCAGTAACTCTCACACCATTTTACTACTTACTCTCGCAACCCACCTACTATCTGTCTATATGGTGGCACTAACGGTGGTGTAAGGAGTGAATCTCGATGAGTGCCGACGTCACCAGTCTGTTCTCTGTGTTATGTTGGCAAAACAATTCTGCTGCGAAATTATCTTTTTGCTGAAACTGACACAAAAATTTCTCAGACTGGTGTACAAATTTTCCACTCCAGCTGCTGAAACAAACATAAAAAAGCACAAGGTATTACCTACATTTGACTGCAAAGCTACATTTCTTCCACTCTTCTCTTTCTCACAAATTGATGGTGTGCCGATCTACCATTCAGGTGCTCGCGAACCACTCGCGAAACCCCACACGGATATCAACGCACAATAGTGCGAAAAACCACATGCGAAAATCACAAGCGAATAACCACAGTGAACGAGAATCGCATAAGACGCATTAGCTCATCAGTATAACCACACTAGAATAAAGTATCCCATTCACGAGAAACATTGCACCAAAGGCGACATCCATAGACGAAAAACACACCACGAATACATCGCGCCATTGGCGATGACAATAATTAGCCAGTAGCGAAGACACACTGCACTGGGCAATGGTCGCAAACCATGGCGAAAACACACAAAAAAGTCAACACTCCTCTCGCGTGGACAATACACGACCATCCTACAAAATATCACCATGCGTTTCGCAAACTAAACAACTCTCCTCTCACACAATATGCTACGAATTATATATCGGATCGTACAAGGGCGTTTACTGCAATGCACACACAATAAACAGAAGAAATTTGATTGTTGCTGAACTCCAAGATGTCACGAGAAGGGGTCCCGTCCCCAATACTCGTGCACTTGTTTCGGACTCGAAGACATAAAATTCTATCGTTGTTGTGACACTTCATTCTGTCGTTCCGTCCAAACCGCAAAACTGCTATGAGAGCATATTAATTCACGCGAACTGGGACTCAAATGAACAACGAAGTTTCCGTCGTGAAATCGCTACATTTCCACTCTCAACTATTGTAATTAGTCAGCTCTGGGATGACCATCTGGACATCTATAAACTTGATACATGTTACGAAGAAATACTTGTACAGTGAAATTCTAACAATGCCTAACTCTTACGACTGGCTGTAATGGAAAAGTTCCTATGCTAATTACCATTGTGAACCGCAAAAAATCTAAAGAAATGATTGTTCTCTTTAACACTATTATAACTAAGCAATACTTATGCTACTAGGCTTATGTTCGACTGTCATCGACCGTCAAACTATTTGTGACTTGTTCAAAATACGAAACTTCCAGCAACATTTCTTCTAGATCGTCGTATCTAATAACATTGATGAGGCTGGGTCCGAGTTCGGTTGCAGATGCGTTTTGTGCCTCTTCTGCATATTCAACTAGTCACTGACGTTGGTTGACATTTCTTCGCTCCCCCCGTCCTGGGTTCGGTTCCCGAATTTCAATTTCCTCAGCCTGACCTCCGTTTCCGTTTCCTCCGTTGTTCATTCGCGCTAATCTTCTATTGTCATTGAAACCGGATCCATGGTTTCGCCATCCGTTGTTTTGTGGTCCGTAGCCTTCATTCCTCCTTCCATTCCAGCCTCTGTTGCGTAGTACATAACCACCGCGGTTCCCATTCCAGTTTCTTCGTTGTTCAGCTTCATTACTCCCGAAATTTCCCGACCATGAATGGTTTCCGTAAGGCGTTCCATTCCGTACATTTCCATTCCTATTATTATAGTTGTTATGTTGTGGACGCGACATAGAGCATGCGACGTATCTGTCAGAGTTTCTTCTGCGTTCTCCGATATTTTCTGCTCGGAACGCGTACTCTAATTCGTAAAGAGTGTTACAGAAAGTACTGAGATCCACATTACACCTGCCAGCTAAACACTTGTTGATATGCTGTCGGAAGTGACGTATGATTTCACCGGTACGTCAAGATACTGGTTCTTGTCATCATTGCATCAAGAAACTTGACTGGGCTTTTGTAGCCTAAACTCTGGAAATCTTTGCCAACAATCATCTCATACTTTATGCGCTCTTGCGTCTCCTCGGACCAGTAGATATTTAGGAAGCTGTCTTTGAACTCCTGGTAACTTCTACATGTCGCTGATATTCCGCGCATTTTCTCCGCAACTGATCCTTGCAAATATCCACAAATAAAGTCTAATATGTATTATAAAGGCCAATTTGGAGGTAAAGAGAGGTTAAATTGTGATATCCGTGTGCGTGGGTGAGTAAAATTACCCTCATCTCGGAAAATTTCGAATTTTCAGACTTGTAAGAAATGTTGAAAATCGAATTGCGTTTCGTTGACAACTTCCGTAACACGGAAAATATCAGTCCTTTGGATGTCCTCGTTCGACGTCCCCTCATTTGCGCTGCCTTCACGGCTTCGAGAAATGCGACGTTCATCTCACCATATCCTGTGCTCGCAGCTAACGGTATGCAGCCATCCGTGCCGTCCGAATTTGTTTCTGGTTCCGTTGCGTTCGCGCTTGGTCGCATTTGGAATTTTTTCCTTAGCGCCCCGTCCAATTTCTTCTCCATACGCGTGTTGATGGCTTCCTGTAGATATCTGAAATAAATAAGAGTCCAGATCTCTTCAGTCTCGCTCGCTGGAGTTGCAGTTGTCACGGCTGGTTCGCCCCTAATTTGCTCAGCTCAACTTGTCCATGGCCGCTGCCGCATGAAGATCAGTATTTTCGTGACGACGCGCTGCTCTGCGTCATTTTGCCGCTTTTCCACGCTTTTGACCTTCTTGTTCAAATTGATCACTGCCTCTCGTCCTTGCACTTCCGTGTGTTTACTCGATTTCTATGTTCCAGCTGCTACTCGCCTTGCGAAAGTTGCTACTGCCTTGGCACTCTCTGACGTCTTGTGCAATCTTTAAACTTTTGATTGCTTTGGTGTTTACTTTACGTAGGTTTTCCTGGAGTTTATCTACCCATGACTTGTGTTCCTCTCGCATCTGATTTACCTGAGCACCGATATTTTTTATGTCCGTCCTCGTGTCATTAATTTTCTTCTCTATTCCTTTCAAAATTGCCACCAGATTGTAGTTCTCTTCCTTTTCGTCAGTATTGTGATCGAACGAACTCATGCTTGATTTCTGTGGTGTTGTTTCCGCACCATTGTGTTCTGATACCTCCCTGTCTTCTCTGTCCGGATTTCTAATAATCACCTCTGCTTCGATATGTTTTGGTACGCACACATCTTCTGTCAGACGCGATCTGACACTGTCCGTCCCCTCAAGATAAACCACATCGCTTTCGTCTGCCTGATTTCCTCACTGCACGACATCGTTGTTGCTAACACCGTTCAACAACAGCAACGCCTCCCTACGTTCAAACGGTGCCTCCACCGTTTCATTGCGCTCTTCCTCCATGACGTACGCTTTATTTTCCCGCTCCCAGTCTACTTGTCTCCGTGCTCTACTTCTCGTTATCATTCAAATTCTCTATCGGCAACTAACTTTAATTATCCTTGCAACACATGGACAACTGTATTATGTAACTCACAAGATATACGCAGCACAATACAATGACGTCAAAAATATTAGCAAAGCAGTTTGCACTTCAAGACTACGACAATAGTACACTAGATCTAGAATCAAAGACAACCAAATTCAAAACAATACAGTAGCAAACACCACGAAAATAATATGACAACGCCGTTGGCAACGGCGGGAAAACGGTCGACAAGTGACTCAGAAGTCACTCACACAAATACACTGTAAATAAAACAGATAAATACATAAACAACACGATCACAGAAATAAGTATCTACAACATACTACTGAACCATATTTTTCTTTTCCATTTCAACATAATGTGGACCTAAATGACAGAAGTGCCAAGGACCAAGAGCCTGGGCAGTAGTTCGACAACTGCAAGCTTCCGACTCTTTCAGTTGCAACCAAGACATTAATAAAATGGAAAAGGTAATGTGAATAAGAACACAGGGAGGAGTTGTGGTCTAAATAACAATAGATTTATTCATTCTTAACATCACATGACAAAAGATGGGTAAGAAATGCCACACAAACAGTTTTTATTTGACAAACGCTTTCAGTAATATGCGGTCTATGGTTAACAAGTCATCAGCTGGGGATCAACACACCACACTAACCAGAACTAATCGCTTTATCTGACTTTATACATGTGAATCCGTGGTATGGTCCAAAAACTACGCTACTATAAAGCATCTACACTCTACTATTCCATAAACAAAAATATGGTTCCAAAGAACAGGGTGCTGAGAACCATATACTGGGGCTCTACGCCATAGCAGCGAATACTTTACCCTTCTGCAGGTGAGGGCGGCACAGCACGACACCTCGCCGACTACAGTCACACGGACAGCGACAATCTGTTTGTTGAAACTTCCTGGCAGATTAAAACTGTGTGCCCGACCGAGACTCGAACTCGGGACCTTTGCCTTTCGCGGGAAAGTGCTCTGCCAACTGAGCTACCGAAGCACGACTCACGCCCGGTACTCACAGCTTTACTTCTGCCAGTACCTCGTCTCCTACCTTCCAAACTTTACAGAAGCTCTCCTGCGAACCTTGCAGAACTAGCACTCCTGAAAGAAAGGATATAGCGGAGACATGGCTTAGCCACAGCCTGGGGGATGTTTCCAGAATGAGATTTTCACTCTGCAGCGGAGTGTGCGCTGATATGAAACTGCAAGGTTCGCAGGAGAGCTTCTGTAAAGTTTGGAAGGTAGGAGACGAGGTACTGGCAGAAGTAAAGCTGTGAGTACCGGGCGTGAGTCGTGCTTCGGTAGCTCAGTTGGCAGAGCACTTGCCCGCGAAAGGCAAAGGCCCCGAGTTCGAGTCTCGGTCGGGCACACAGTTTTAATCTGCCAGGAAGTTTCATATCAGCGCACACTCCGCTGCAGAGTGAAAATCTCATTCTGGAAACATCCCCCAGGCTGTGGCTAAGCCATGTCTCCGCAATATCCTTTCTTTCAGGAGTGCTAGTTCTGCAAGGTTCGCAGGAGAGCTTCTGTAAAGTTTGGAAGGTAGGAGACGAGGTACTGGCAGAAGTAAAGCTGTGAGTACCGGGCGTGAGTCGTGCTTCGGTAGCTCAGTTGGCAGAGCACTTGCCCGCGAAAGGCAAAGGCCCCGAGTTCGAGTCTCGGTCGGGCACACAGTTTTAATCTGCCAGGAAGTTTCATATCAGCGCACACTCCGCTGCAGAGTGAAAATCTCATTCTGGAAACATCCCCCAGGCTGTGGCTAAGCCATGTCTCCGCAATATCCTTTCTTTCAGGAGTGCTAGTTCTGCAAGGTTCGCAGGAGAGCTTCTGTAAAGTTTGGAAGGTAGGAGACGAGGTACTGGCAGAAGTAAAGCTGTGAGTACCGGGCGTGAGTCGTGCTTCGGTAGCTCAGTTGGCAGAGCACTTGCCCGCGAAAGGCAAAGGTCCCGAGTTGGAGTCTCGGTCGGGCACACAGTTTTAATCTGCCAGGAAGTTTCATATCAGCGCACACTCCGCTGCAGAGTGAAAATCTCATTCTGGAAATCTGTTTGTTATTAACGGGCCGCGCGGCGTATCCGTGCGCCTCTCCCCGTCGGAGGTTCGAGTCCTCCCTTGGGCATGGGTGTGTGTGTTGTCCTTAGTGTAAGTTAGTTTAAGTTAGATTAAGTAATGTGTAAGCCTATGGACCGATTACCTCAGCAGTTTGGTCCCATAGAACTTACCACAATTTACCAGTTTGTTATTAACGGCGAGCACCCGGAAATATGCAACTACGCGGTCTCGCGTTCCGCTGATTCGGAACGCCGATACTTCCCTATGAGCCTCTGAAACACCAGTGGGTTCCAGTGTGCAGGTGGACCCGTTTCCTGGTCTGCCAAACCATGCATGACGGATAAGCCAAATGTTTAGCCGGCCGGAGTGGCCGTGCGGTTCTAGGCGCTACAGTCTGGAGCCGAGCGACCGCTACGGTCGCATGTTCGAATCCTGCCTCGTGCATGGATGTGTGTAATGTTCTTAGGTTAGTTGGGTTTAATTAGTTCTAAGTTCTAGGCGACTGATGACCTCAGAAGTTAAGTCGCGTAGTGCTCAGAGCCATTCGAACCATTTGAACCAAATGTTTAGACGGCAGACTCAAAACAAATAAGTACACCCACGCATCACTCGCTGTGCGCGTACAAGTCTCACCATTTAGGTGAAGACCTACCGTTCTTTACTAGCGAAGCACCAGTAGAAGAGAGTGTTTCTCTTTCTCTACAGCTTTCCGCCGCAGCTCAGTAGCATAGCATATTTACATGCATAGACTACAACCACTTTATCAAAAGCCAATCTACATCTCCATCTACATCTAAATCTACATGATTACTCTGCAATTCACATTTAAGTGCTTGGCAGAGGGTTCATCGAACCACAATCATACTATCTCTCTACCATTCCACTCCCGAACAGCGCGCGGGAAAAATGAACACCTAAACCTTTCTGTTCGAGTTCTGATTTCTCTTATTTTATTTTGATGGTCATTCCTACCTATGTAGGTTGGGCTCCACAAAATATTTTCGCTTTCGGAAGAGAAAGTTGGTGACTGAAATTTCGTAAATAGATCTCGCCGCGACGAAAAACCTCTTTGCTTTAATGACTTCCATCCCAACTCGCGTATCATATCTGCCACACTCTCTCCCCTATTACGTGATAATACAAAACGAGCTGCCCTTTTTTGAACCCTTTCGATGTCCTCCGTCAATCCCACCTAGTAAGGATCCCACACCGCGCAACAATATTCTAACAGAGGACGAACGAGTGTAGTGTAAGCTGTCTCTTTAGTGGACTTGTTGCATTTTCTAAGTGTCCTGCCAATGAAATGCAACCTTTGGCTCGCCTTCCCCACGATATTATCTATGTGGTCTTTCCAACTGAAGTTGTTCGTAATTTTAACACCCAGGTACTTAGTTGAATTGACAGCCTTGAGAATTGTACTATTTATCGAGTAGTCGAATTCCAACGGATTTCTTTTGGAACTCATGTGGATCACCTCACACTTTTCGTTATTTAGTGTCAACTGCCACCTGCCACACCATACAGCAATCTTTTCTAAATCGCTTTGCAACTGATACTGGTCTTCGGATGACCTTACTAGACGGTAAATTACAGCATCATCTGCGAACAACCTAAGAGAACTGCTCAGATTGTCACCCAGATCATTTATATAGATCAGGAACAGCAGAGGTCCCAGGACGCTTCCCTGGGGAACACCTGATATCACTTCAGTTTTACTCGATGATTTGCCGTCTATTACTACGAACTGCGACCATCCTGACAGGAAATCACGAATCCAGTCGCACAACTGAGACGATACCCCATAGGCCCGCAGCTTGATTAGAAGTCGCTTCTGAGGAACGGTGTCAAAAGCTTTCCGGAAATCTAGAAATACGGAATCAACTTGAGATCCCGTGTCGATAGCGGCCATTACTTCGTGCGATAAAAGAGCTAGCTGCGTTGCACAAGAACGATGTTTTCTGAAACCATGCTGATTACGTATCAATAGATCGTTCCCTATGAGGTGATTCATAATGTTTGAATACAGTATTTGCTCCAAAACCCTACTGGAGCTCGGCATTCGTATCTGGGAGATCAAACGGCTCTAAGGACTATGGGACTTAACATCTGAGGTCATCAGTCCCCTAGACTTAGAACTACTTAAAACTAACTAACCTAAGGACATCACACACATCCATGCTCAAGGCAGGATTCGAACCCGGCCGGCGCTGGGAGATCACCCCCTGCTCTGCATACACAGATTTGACCAACCAGCGACTTTAAAAATTAATTGGGAGAAAAGGAAGAAACATTCAGCTTCATGTCCACTTACCCATGCGTTTACTCTGTGTCTTTGCTAAAAGCATGACTTGGATGGAACCACAGTCCTCCATAAAAAGATCGTTATCTCTGCTGTGTCCATTTCGAAGTTTCCAAAGAATGGCCATAAAATCGCTAAAAGCCTCGTGCCTTCATAAATGGATACCGGGGCGCCGCTGCCCTGTCCCACTGGCCTGTCCCCAGAAACTCATAGCCATCTCATCGGCTTCCTACCTAACAAGGGCCCATCCTCTGCTTTATTGCCGGCCATCAGTTCGTACAAAGCTCTGCTCGTAGCTGCAGCGACTCCTTGGCGCTAGTCAGCGTATCTGGACGCGGCTGCCGACACACCGGCGCCACCTATTGTGTCTGCACAATGAGAGTGGCAGACTTTTGTATCAGCAAATGTTTTCACCCAGGTTCCGCAAAAAAAAAAAAAAAAAAAAAAAAAAAAAAAAAAAAAAAAAAAAAAAAAAAAAAAACCCTCCCTTCGGCTCCGTTAACTACTGCAAACCATTTTTCATCATATGAATGAAGTCAGATCATATCAGATATAGCATCCAAGTAATAAGGACCACCTTCCCTATGAACATTAAGCAACATGACCACATATCAAAAGTGAGAGTGCCCTCCAGTGACTCAAACTGTTACATATATTATAGCCCTGTTTTGTTTTAATTTCTTTAAGGATTTTCTGTCTGTAATCTGACTCTAAGCTATGAAATGGGCCTCCCAGACCCCAGTAATCAAAGGTATTTTTTTCCTTGTGTGCTTCTGGCCCCACTTACACTTTCTGCAAGATGTTTAGTTAGTTACGTCCTCTGCCCTCTTGTTCAGGTACTTGCCTGATTTGTGTGTCGCTATCTCCCAACTGCAGCAAGAGGTACAGAAACATATACTTCATATCAGTCAAAAGAAATCCACTGAGTTCTTTGTTTAGACAACTAAAAGCTGTATTAACCCGTTTCTGGTTATGGTGCTGAAAAATCTTCACACAAGTGAGTGACGTTGCTGCTCCCATTTCTTTCAGGTCATCTGCAATACTACGCTCTAAGTTTCTAGCCACCTTTCTTCCAGCCCTTCCTATCGAAAGTGTCTGATTTATTTCATCCAAAGCCTCTATATTCTCTGTCATTGGCTGTCCACTGGGTTTCACGATTCTTGTGATCTGGTAGCCTACATCTACCTCTTCCTGTAGAATTTGGCCTACACACGTCCTGTCACTGCCACCCAGCTGCGAAACTGTTCCTACCAACATATCATTAAAGTTGTTCCTACGAGTCTGCCCTCTGCTTCACTCAAAAACTGGTTGAGGCTGTTCTTCAATTTCAGGTAACAAGTCGAACTGATTACTAATGAGAATCTGGAATGTGATATCTGAGGTTTTCTCCTTTTGTTTGTTACTCATTTCCTTTTTCCGAGTCCCGTTTCTCTTTCCCGTCGGCCTATCTAACCTAAAATACGCCATTTTTAATTCTTCGCGAAATATGTAAATCTTTCTTCGCTATTCTACACTTTCTTGTCTCGACTGCGTATCTACACCTCCACAGGAGAGCCTCATCTCTTACCTTACTGGCCTTCCCTCTAAAATCTCCAGAATGAGACACCAACCCACAGTCCTGACATATTTCTCCCATACTAACTAACTCTAACACAAACTTAAACTGCAATTCAGTAAAAACTAGTGAAAAATTATCACCCGATGAGCTGAGTAGCTAATTTTAAGGCAGCAGGCAGACGTAGACACGAGAATGTGAACACCATCCAGCTATTCGCTGTACATAAGTTGAAGGTCGCAGAAGACAAGAAACGAAGGAAAACTAAAAAAAAAGCTATTTTTCACAAAACTCTTAAACAGAAACTATCACACTATCGGGAAATATGCAAAGCACTGTATCTACACAACACGTTACGACTGGATGGCGGGTACACGTAAACGCGTGTGGAGCACGTGGGAAATAATTGGTTAGACGCCTCTGTCCGCGTTGTAAATGGTCTAATCTTGCCTTCGTGGTTCCTACAGCAATGATAAGAACGTTTTGTAAGTAACCTCATTTGTAGACTGATTGCATTTTTCTGGTATTCTACCAATGAAGCAAAATCCACCACATCCTTTACGTACGACCAAAACGACGTGGTAGTTTCACTAAATGTCCCTACAGATTGTTACACCCTGGTATTTGTAGAGTTGGTCGATTTCAGTTTTGACTGACTTTCATTGTAGTCATAGGATGCTCCGTTTTTTCGTTTTGTGAAGTGCACAGTTTTACATTTCTGTGCATTCAAAAAGCCGTCCCCAAACTCCTCGGATGCTCTAATAGTACCGACCGGCTTCCGTGTCATCCTCTGCATACTGGAGTCATGAGATGCGGATGTGGAGGAGGGTGGGGTTAGCACTCCGCTCTCCTGGCCGTTGTCAGTTTTCGTGATCTGGAGCTGCTACTACACGGTCAAGAACCTCATCAGTTACTGGAACACGAGGCTGAGTGCCCAGCAGTTGAACAGCGCATGGCGGGTCGGATGGTCACCCATCCAAATGCCAACCACGCCCGATAGTGCTTAACATCGGAGATCTGACGGACGCCAGTGTATTCGTTGCGACTTTGCACATTTAAAGCAAGTAGCCAGCACACTGAATATTTGAGTGAATATTTATGCAACATTTTTCACACCGTACATTATGCGTAACTCCAAATCTGTGATATGTCCGATGTTACTATTAACATTGTCTGTAAGCTTATAAGCTTATTAATATAAAGCATTAGCACCATGAGTTCCAAAAAACTTTCCTCCGGCACAGTAGGGCTTGCACGTACCATCTGGTACAGGCCAGGCTCAGGGAATGGTGATTGCCTGAGTTGCAACCTTCCCAAATTGCCAATTGGTCCCTCTGTCACGCGTTCAGAAGGTGTGAACTGAGGTGCGACCAACCTAAGATGGATGTGCTCCCTTATGAAGGGGGTCCCCAGTTGGAAGGAGATGTTGGCAGTCATGGCGAATTTTCTCACAATGGGCCAATTGTCTTCACAATCGATGTCTACGTATTGTAAACCAAATGAGGCTAATGATTCAAAGACTCTTCCAGCTGCACAATGGTTCTATGTGGTCTCATGTACTGAAGACAGTCAACCCTTTGCCACGGTAAATTCGTTTAGTATTCAGAAGGGTGTTGAAGTTCCTTCTACATATGTCGATGACTCTCCATACTAGATGACATAATGCGTCCTCCCTACCAAAAATTATTTAATTCAGTCACAAATTCCCCATGCTACACTATACGATAATAAACGTAATTGTGGCAATGTGCCAAACGCTTTGTTAAACAGTTTCATGTAAAGTGTTCGACAATTACCTAGGTGAACTGAATAACGTTCACGTGGGCTCTGCTCTCTTATCAAAGACAGTTTGTTTCTGGCTTAATAATTTCAGATTTTGTCGCAGAAGTTGAATCATGCTCTGTCCAGTTGAGACGGATGTTTCAATTGTCGACTCTCAGACTGGTTTAAAGATGCAATTCTCCAGTCATTTAGAAGGGAATAGCGTGTGCTACAGAAAAGTAGTATGTTGATTTCCTATTGCCTTCCATGTGGCTGGAGTGCATTCGATAAAGTCGTCCCGATAACGCTTGCTGGCAGCACCACGGCTGTCGTATCAGTCTCCTCTTTCTCCGCCAGCTCTGATTACTAGAGGAACTGCTGCCTGCCCACAGGATGTAGCCCCTCTGTGTGCCGACCTCAGCACGGAGAAGTGCTGCTTCCGCTCCTGTGAGCTGTATCGGTAACTGCCGCAAGAGCCGTTGCAGTCTTCATCGTAAAGTCGGTAAGAGGTCTCTGGAAGAACGTATCCAGCATCTGAGCTGCTTGAGTGCATATCAAGTTCGTTTCTTGAAAGTGGGAGGGCTGGACAAAACCAAGCTAAATTTTTTACAATATAAAATTGAAAACTGTGGAAAAACTTTGTTTATCAAATAGCACACATGCTAATGGCATTGCCTTATACGCTACCCAGTCACACTGATGTGACTGACCCCCTGCGGAAAGCCCGAATAGCCACCTTTTGCAGGGCGGACCGCTACGAGACTTGGAGGAAGAGAGTCAGTGAGGTTCTGGAAGATACTGACATCGATAGGAAAGAATGCCGACTCCAGTGCTGTGGCCAGGTTTCTCCATGACGCGTACAGCCCGATCGTTTGGGTTTAAAATAATGGGTATTAAAAATGGCTCTGAGCAGTATGGGACTTAACTTCTGAGGTCATCCCCTAGAACTTAGAACTACTTAAACCTAACTAACCTAAGGACATCACACACATCCATGCCCGAGGCACGATTCGAACCTGCGACCGTAGCGGTCGCGCGGTTTCAGACTGTAGCGCCTAGAACCGCTCGGCCACTCCGACCGGCAATTGGGTTTAAATCCGGGGGAGTTTGGTGACTAGGGGAGTACGGTTATCTCGCCCTGATGCTCTTCGAACCACTCACGTAAACTGCGAGCTGTGTGACACATTACATTGTCTTGCTGGTAGATGCCATCGTGCCAAGGAAAAACAAACTGGATGTAGCGGTGTGGTTTCCACGGCTAGATGCGTACTTCTGTTGACCCACTGTGCTTTTCAGAATGAGAAGATCACCTAGGGAAAGCCACGAAAACATTCCCCAGACCATAACACTCTCTCCCCCGGCCTGAACCCTTACAGTGATTGTTGCTGGGTCATACACTCCACAGGCCTTCTGTCGATGGTTCAAATGGCTCTGAGCACTATGGGACTTAACTTCTAAGGTCATCAGTCCTATAGAACTTAGAACTACTTAAACCTAACCAACCTAAGGACATAACACACATCGATGCCTGAGGCAGGATTCGAACCTGCGACCGTAGCGGTCGTGCGGTTCCAGACTGCAGCGCCTAGAACCGCTCGGCCACCGTGGCCGGCGCCTTCTGTCGGATGGACAATAAAACGTAATTCACCTGGAAAGGTCACCTGTCGCCACTCGGTGGACGTACAGTTCGGTATTGGCGTGCAAATTTCAGCCTTCGCCGGCCGTTGTATCCCGAGCGGTTATAGGCGCTTCAGTCTGGGACCTCGCGACCACTACGGTCGGAGGTTCGCATCCTGCCTCGGGCATGGATGTGTGTGACGTCCTTAGGTTAGTTAGGTTTAAGTAGTTCTAAGTTCTAGGGGACTGATGACCTCGTTAAGCCCCATAGTGCTCAGAGCCATTTGAACCATTTTTTTCAGCCTTCGTCGCCGATGAAGAGCAGTCGACATGGGTTATGAACCAGGCACTTGCTATGGAGGCCCATACGCAGCAATGTTCGTTAAAGAGACACTGTCGTTAGCCCTTTGGTTCATCTGGGCGGTCAGCTGCTCAACTGCTGCACGTCTATCCACCCGTACACATCACTGCAGCCATCGTTTACCACTGTCACCTATGGCCTGAGGTGCACCACAGCTACCTCGGATCCGGTTTCGACCAGCGATGTTTTGCCATTCAAGATGTACACTCATGCTCATAAATTAAGGATAATTGCAGAATGTGGTACCACACTACGTGGCACTACACAAAACGCGCTAATAGCATAGGCACATAGGGAACACACACGACACAGTCGTAGGTCCACGGCATTGGTGATAAGTTGAGAAAACCGTCCCGAAACACATGTGCTACAAAACGCCACTGCTTCCTGTGCATGAACCCCGACATCAATATGGGATATGATCACCATGCACGCGTACACAGGCCGCACGGCGGGTTGGCATACTCTGGATCAGGTGGTCGAGCAGCTGCTGGAGTATAGCAATACGTCGACCGAGAGCATCTCAGACGTGCTCGATGGGGTTTACTTCTGGAGAACAGGCAGGCCACTCCATTCGCCTGGTACCTTCTGTT
Source organism: Schistocerca serialis cubense (assembly GCF_023864345.2). Lineage (NCBI taxonomy): Eukaryota > Metazoa > Arthropoda > Insecta > Orthoptera > Acrididae > Schistocerca > Schistocerca serialis. The sequence continues at coordinate 66,483,219 of NC_064638.1, forward strand.
TCAAGGTACTCCTCCACGATGGCAGCTCGGTGGGGCCTTACGTTATCATCAAAAAAATTTCAACTGTGTGTGAAATCTTATGGGACTTAACTGCTAAGGTCATCAATCCCTAAGCTTACACACTACTTAATCTAAAGTATCCTAAGGACAAACACACACACCCATGCCCGAGAGAGGACTCAAACTTTCGCTGGGACCAGCCGCACGCGTTATCATCCATCAGGAGGAAGGTGCGACCCACTGCACCCCTGAAAAGGCGGACATACTGGTGCAGAATGACGTCCTGATACACCTGGCCTGTTACAGTTCCTCTGTCAAAGACATGCAGGGGTGTATGTGCACCAATCATGATCCCACCCCACACCATTAAACCACGACCTCCATACATGTCCCTTTCAAGGACAGTAAGGGGTTGGTATCTGGTTCCTAGTTCACGCCAGATGAAAATGCGGCGAGAATCTGTTCAGACTATACCTGGACTCGTCTGTGAACATAACCTGGGACCACTGCTCCAATGACCATGTACTGTGTTCTTGACACCAGGCTTTACGGGCTGTCCTCTAACCAGGGGACAGTAGAATGCACCTTGCAGGTCTCCAGGCAAATAAACCATGTCTGTTCAGTCATATGGAGACTGTCTGTCTGGAGATAACTGTTCCAGTGGCTGCGGTAAGGTCCCGAGCAAGGCTACCTGCAGTACTCCGTGGCCGTCTGCGGGCACTGATGGTGAGATATCGGTCTTCTTGTGGTGTTGCACACTGTGGACGTCCCCTACTGTAGCGCCAGGACACGTTTCCTGTCTGCTGAAATCGTTGCCATAATCTTGAGATCACACTTTGTGGCACACAGAAGGCCCGTGCTACGACTTGCTGTTTGACGAGCCTCGGGTCGCCCTAGTATTCTACCCCTCATAACATCGTCAATACGTGTTCTTTGAGGCATTTTCAACACACAGTTACCGTTAGCACGTCTGAAAACGTCTGCACACTTACTCGCTGCACCGTAGTCTGACATGCACCAACACACCTCTGCGTATGTGGACTGCTGCCAGCGTCACCGTGCGACGATCGTAGGACAAATGCACCGCATGGTCATACCCCGAGGTGATTTAAACCCGCAAACAGCCCACCAGAGCGATGTTTCACCATGTATCAGCATTATCCTTAATTTATGAGTAGAGTGTACTTTAAGCACGGCAGCATGCGAGCAAATTACAAACTTAGTCGTTTCGGAAACGCTATCGCCCTTGGCCCGAAAGCCAATGATCATTCCCTTTTCGACATCAGATAATTAGCTCTGTTTGTGCTTCACAACAACGATTGCGCTGTTCCCCGCGTTCCCCGTCACGCTTTGTATATCCTTCACTGCTAATGCTGCCACCGGCCTGGCGTGCAACTACTCACAGACATGTGAGCAATTATCGGACGTTCGCGTCGAACATAGATGGTGCTCACATCAATGTGACTGGACTGTGTAATAGGTATCTAGTACCTGCACACCGGCCTGTGTAGCGAAGGTCGCTAACGCACACATGTGAAATGATGCTCGACTCGGAGGTGGCCAAGCACGTATGCTGATGGTGGAAAATTCTCATTGTCAGCGAAGAGAGGAGAGGTGATGCCATAAAGGTCTTGATCACCAGTCTTTGCAACAACGATTAAATTCCAAACATCTCCAGAGCCTCTCATGAAATCAGGGCATGCTGAATTGTTGATGGCGATCTGTTCGTCGGATGGGGACGCTAGGCCCGGCGGCCTCATTGGTGCTATTCGGATGTAGGCTATACGACGACACCATATTTCACCATCTCCCTTCCCTTCACCTACAACAACACAAACTCACCACTATACTGTATACGCACTCATCATACGACATATAATGAAGTGTCGAAAGTCGTGGGATACTTCCTAATACCGTGTCGGACCTCCTTTCTAGGACACCAACTTGAGGTGGTTGTAAGGTCTTATGGGGCCAAACTGCTGAGGTCATCGGTCCCTAAGCTTACGCACTACTTAATCTGCCGCGCGGGATTGGCCGAGCGGTCTCAGGCGCTGCAGTTATAGACTGTGCGGCTGGTCCCGGCGGAGGTTCGAGTCCTCCCTCGGGCATGGGTGTGTGTATGTTTGTCCTTAGGATAGTTTAGGTTAAGTAGTGTGTAAGCTTAGGGACTGATGACCTTAGCAGTTAAGTCCCATAAGATAAAAAAAAACCTACCTAATCTAACTTAAACTAACTTACGCTAAGGACAACACACACACCCATGCCCAAGGGAGGACTCGAACCTCTGACAGGGAGGAGCCGTGCGCACAGTGACAAGACGCCTCAGACCGCACGGCTAAACAGCGCAACTCGACGTGGAATGAACTCAACATATTTTTGGAAGTTCCTTGCTGATTTACTGGCCCATACTGACTCTATAGCCGTCCATAATTGCTGAAGTGTTGCCGAAGTAGCAATTCGTGCACGAAATGACCTCCCGATTCTCTCCCATAAAAGTTCGTTAGGATTCATTTCGGACGATCTGGGTGGTCAAATCATTCGCTTGAACTTTCTAGAATGTTCTGCAGACCAATTACGAACAGCTGTGGCCCCAGTGACATGGCGCACTGTCACCCGTAAAAATTCCATCCCTATTTTGGAACATGAAATCCATGAATTGCTGCAAATGGGCTCCAGATAACCGAACATAACCATTTACAGTCAATGATTGGTTTAGTTCGACCAGCGGTAGCGCACTACTATTATGGAGCCTCCACTGTTTGCACAGTGCCTTGCTGACAATCTGGGTCCATGACTTCGTGGGGTCTGCACCACACCCGAATTCTACCATCAGCTCTTAACAAATGACTAGCTCACGATTTTCCAGTCATCCAAGGTCCAACCGATATGGTTTCGAGCCCACGAGAGGCGCTGCAGGCAACGGTGTGCTGTTAGCAAAGACACTCGCAGTCGGTCTTCGGCTGCCATAGCCCATTATCGCCCTATTTCGTCGCATTGTTATAACGGATACATTCGTCGTACGTCCCACATTGATTTCCGCTGTCACTTCACGGAAAGCTGCTTGTCTGTTTGCACTAACAATTCTACGCAAACGCCGCTGCTCTCAATCGTTAAGTGAAGGCCATCGGCCATTGCGTTGTACAAAGTGAGAGGTAATGCCTGGAATGTGGTATTCTCGGCGCAGCCTTGACACTATGGATCCTGGAATACTGAATTATCTAACGATTCCCGAAATGAAATTTCCGAAACATCTGCCTCTGCTTTCAAAGTCTGTTAACTCATATGAATAACATGAGTACAAATGAGAGCTCCGTCAATGCACTGGCAATTTATTCCTTGTATGCACATCACTCTAGGCGCTTCAGTCCAGAACCGCGCTGCTGCTACGGTCGCAGGTTCGAATCCTGCCTCGGGCATGGATGTGTGTGATGCCCTTAGGTTAGTTAGGTTTAAGTAGTTAAGTCTAGAAGACTGATGACCTCAGGTGTTAAGTCCCATAGTGCTCAGAGCCATTTGAACCATTTTTGCACATCACTATCGCATGACTTTTGTCCTCTCAGTGTAGTACACACTTGAAATTTCGCAAGAGGGAAAGGAAAGGATCAGCAAACCACCTCCACTAGGGCGTTGCCAAAAGTAGCGATGTAGTATACCTGCATCTGCCCCTCCCCCTTCCCCCACCCCTCTCTCCCCCACGCTCATTTCCTGAGTATGGAACCACTTTCATTTTTTGACTGCACGCACAGTTACCACGTAGCATTTAATCTCGCGGTAGGCATGTTTTAGATAATCAGTACAGACGTCATAAACTCTCCTGTGTGATTCCAGAGTGTTCCGAAACACAATATTGTAGAGTTGCAAGAACGGAAGCGGATCATTTTCTTTGTCTCTGCACTCACCTCATTTAAACTTATTTATTTCTGAGGAATCATGTCAGTTAGAATGTTTATGAAACATCTGTCATTTGTGAACTTTTTTGTTCCACGAGATACAGAAGTATGTGAGAGAAAACACTCGTGTCACGTGTGCTAAACTTTATCTGGATTCATTCCGACCGCAAGTTGCAATCCGGTATTCGCGAGTAATTAAGGGAACTTCGAGAGCTTTCTGTGAGGAGCAGCGAAACATTCGTAAAATGCAGTTTCGGCAAGTGTATTGGCCAGTTGCTGAGGCTACCGTACGGCGCTTGGTACTTCACATCATGGAACCTACACACAATAAAATGAGAGAATTTCAAACAAATAATGATAAAAATCGTGACGCAGTATGCTGACTTAATTCCGAAGAGGTGCAATTTTGCCTCTTTTCAGATGGCCCACGGCGCCGACAACACCAACGGTCCAATGACGCATTTAATCTTCAGTGTATGGAAGGCGTAATTACCCGCTTGGGTTAGCCGAGAGCGCTAACGCGCTGCTTCCTGGACTCGGGTAGGCGCGCCGGCCCCGGATCGAATACGCCCGGCAGATTAACGACGACGGCCGGTGTGCCGGCCAGCCTGGATGTGATTTTAGGCAGTTTTCCACATCCTACTAGGTGAATACCAGGCTGGTCCCCACGTCCCACCTCAGTTACACGACTGGCAGACGTTTGAAACACATTCACACTCTTTCACGATTTACAATCGACACAGACAGCTGGAGTACACTAATTCCGTCCCAGGGGGTATGGGGTGGCGGCAGGAAGGGCATCCGGCCACCCCTTACAATTAACCATGCCAAATCCGTCCTTAACCCTGCGCACAATGCGGGATGAAGGCAGTAACAAAAGAAAGAAAGAAGGAAACTATGGAGGGCGTACTTCCGGCCACAGGTTGATCTGTGATGTGTTGGCGGTGTTTCTCGTACCGCGACTTTTCCCCACTCATTCAGGTTATCGCGAACGTGAGCCAGGATGTTTGTTTCAAAATTCTCGCTGTCCAAATGCTGCCCTTTCTTCTACATCTTCGTGTTGAGCATACCATGGACACTCCAGTTTTCCAAGATGACAGCAGGTATTGCAGTAATGCACGCACCAATTCTTCGTTTGACGAACATTCCAGGTATCCTACCACAGGTCGACTGACCCACCAAACCACTTCTTAGTCCCAAAGAAAACTTCTGGGATTACATGGAATAGTGAACGAAGCACGGTAATGCACGCCCAAGTTCTTCGTTTGACGAACATTCAGGTATCCTACCAAACGTCGACTGACCTACCAAACCACTTATTCTTAGTCCCAAAGCAAATTTCTAGGATTACATGGAATAGTGAATGAAGCACAGCAATCAGCATGCTCGCAGTTCATTAGCTCTACGCAATACTTAATTTATAAAGTTTTAGGTGCAGGAACACACCTCTTTAACCGTACAACCCCCACTCTTCGCCTTCACCCATATAAATTCCAAATTTTAATGTTTGAAAACTTTTGATAAAACTTACGATGAGAAATAATTTATTACATAATACTGTTCTGAAATTGGGGTTTTTAAAACACAATAATCAGAACAACAAAACCACAAGATTTAATGTAAACGACAAGTGATACCTAAATTTTATAGGTCCACCTTGATCCCATACATTTTTTAAATTTCAATATGATCGGTTTCGGCTGCTGCCATCTTCAGATCATAAAATATTCCGCTGTAGTATCAAGGTCAAAAAAAACATATAGGTACATAGTAAATGCATTATCTACTTACATGTTTAGTTTGACGTTGATACTACATCAGAATATTTTATGATCTGAAGATGGTAGTAGCTGAAACCGGTCACAGTGAAATTTAAAAACTTTATGTGATCAAGACGGACCTGTAAAATAAAGTGCTAAAAATATGATCACGGACTCATAGTCAGACTTTATGTCTTCAGTTGACAAGTGACACCGTCTGTGTAGCACCGACACTTAGCTCCTAGTTCTGCTCGATACACATCGGCATAAATCGGCAGTCTTCGTGACTATGACGTCATGTTTCTATTGCTGCCAGCCGCAACTTTCAAGCACACGCGTCGTAGCTACAGATGGGTCAAAATCGTTCATTCCCGTGAACTACTTCATTCATTTCACTCTTTGCCGTGAAGCGTTCAAATGAAGTAGTTCATTCATGAAGTACGGAAGCCTGGCGAAGTTGCCCAGTTCGCCGCTCAGCCGCGGCTACTCTCGCTTCGCCTCGCTCGTACAATAAAGCTTCGTAATACTTCATAATTTTACCAACAGATGGCCGAACTATGCAATAACGTGCACGCAACGTTTTACACTTTTACAGCGTCTGAGTTAAAAAATAGAGCATGGTCGAAGGGGACAAAGGAAAGATAAACAGAGAAGCCTGTCACATATAAAGAAGGTATTACATTTAATCTTGCTCGACATTTTCTCATGAAGCGCCCAAAAAAGTCTTTATCTGCCGAGTGAAACATTATTTGTCGTATTCATGGACTGAAAACTAGGGCTACCAATGAAATGCAGTCCAATTTTATGTTCCTTTTAAAATTTAATCCAAAATAGAATGAGTATGTTTACCACTGTCACAAAGTCTATATATCTACGTTAAGTAATGATTCAGAAGTTTTCCTGTAGATTTTATTTTTGTTGAGAATAATAACCCTCCAGATTCAAAACGTAAACTGTCACCTGTAGTCATTTGTACGATTTTAGGTAAAATCCCTCTTTCAGTGTTATTAACAAACCTTTTATTTTCATGTTGGCTGTGCGTGCTCACACAGCCAGCCTCTTCAATTGTATCTGAAATATTCATTTGTCCGCAAGCGCTGCCAACGGTAGGCTACCGGTAGACGCGAAGTATAACTGAACTGCACAAATAGTCACCGGTAATGATGTCAGCACTGCAGGAAGCAGCTGACGGTGCCTTCCCCTCGCCCCTCACCAACAAAACCCATCGCAAACGTATCGTTTCCTCACAAACGCCGCGCGATTCGTCGACAGGCAGTAGAGGGGGGACTGAAGTGAAGGGAGAATGAGTGACGTAGCGCCGATGTAATGGGCCAGGGAGAGTGGAAGAGAGTGAGTGAACTATAAAAAAGTGTGGAGTGTGTTATCTGTGAAGAGTTTGAAGTGCCAGTTCATTGAAATTGAGTGGTTAGTTCACACTTCATTGGAGTGAAGCGTTCATTTGAACGACTCATTCGCGAGCTCCCCATCACTAGTCGTAGCTGTTCGGTAGACTTGTACCCAGTGTAAATTAATAAAGCATTTAGCGACGAACGACGACGAAGATATGCAGTGCAAGCTCTTTGCTTTCCATATTTTGGGAGGCGGTAGTATGGACCGAAATAAGAAAAAAAAGGGCCATTAAAAAAGGGCTGCCAAACGCATTGTTTAAGAGCTACGAGCACTTGTTCATCTTCGCTGCTGTGAAACGTATCTCTTATACTGAACGAGTGCTCATAGCTTTTAAGATATGCGTTATAGAGTCCATGTTTACTTGACAATTTGTTCTTGTTTTGGTCCAAGCTATCTCTTCACAAAATATGGAGAGCACAGAGCTTGCAGTAGAAGAGTTTTGTTTCGCAGTGTTGAAGATGAGAAAGAGCGCATTAGTAACAGGGTAAACGCGTACAGTCGAATGTACGCGATACTAGAAGCAGCGCCGGCCGTTGTGGCCTAGCGGCTCTAGGAACCACGCGGCTGCTAAGGTCACTGGTTCGAATCCTGCCTCTGGCATGGATGTGTGTGATGTCCTTAGGTTAGTTAGGTTTACGTAGTCCTAAGTCTATGGGACTGATGACCTCAGATGTTAAGTCCTATAGTGATTGGAGCCATTTGAACCATTTTTGAACTAGAAGAGGCACAGTCCAGTAAACAAGGGCTCTAAAATACATAGCTTAAGAGCTAACTTCATAAGACTTGGATATATTGAGTGCGCACGCACTCACTCACACACGCACACCCAACCACCCACCCACCCACACACACACACACACACACACACACACACACACACACACACTGAACTTCGCCCCACGCCCCTGCCCATCGCATCACGTTGGTTACTCATTGTCACGCAAGTACCGGGGCAGCGGCAAATTATAGCTATGTTGTGATTTAATAAGCGTGTGCTGTTTAAAATCTCCGGTGCCGACTTGTTCCAGTGTGCAGGAAAAAAAAATCCGTGGGAGGTGCTGGAACACCGTTCCGGCGGAAATTAATCCCCGGCTCCATGGGCAGTAATTGTGAGGTCGATACGACATACGTGAAGAAAGGTGCGGATTCTCGTCTTAGCCGAATTGAGGCCATTAAGGAGGCTGGATGCGCCGGCGTTACACGGCCATAACGTCATGTCTTGTAGGAAGGACTATTTATTTATCTGGCGTGCTTGTGTTGTAAGCATGAGCTGCTCTGTCACACTATCTTAGGGCACTCTCAAAGTTACCTCCACATCTATTTCCTCCCATTAAGAACAACATGTTTTGTTCTCATTACGTAAATTGAAAAGGGTGAATGTAAAAAGGAAAGAAAAGGGAACTAATGATATTAGCTGCATCGGGAGTTCGTGCGGAATCAGCGGCGACGAGTGAAAATGCGTGCCGAACCTGGGATCTCTTGCTTACTAGGCAGCAGCATTAACGACTGCGCTACCCGGACACAGTGTTCATGGCAAATGCGTGGACGATCTCTGCACGCTGCCCGGCCGACTCATATTCCCACCTAGCGCCACCTGCCCGCAGTTCCCGTCTATATCCTCCATATTCGCTAATTTTAGATCCCCGTAAACGTGCATCTGCACTGAAGTTTGAGGATTCACTGCCCACGTCCAAAAGAACAGAGACCTCGTATTCATATAATCCTATAAATGTTGAGTCCCATCTGGTAGAGAGTTCTCCGAATTCTGTAACGAACCTAGCCCGATAGTGTGTAAATGTGTCGAATGCCTTCCGGAAGTCAACGCACAGAGCATCAACCTTGACGCCTTTGTCTACGGCGATCTGCCTTCTAGAACACAGCGAGCTGTATTTCGCATGTTCTCTACTTACATCTACATCTACATCTACACCCATACTCCACAAGCCACCTGACTGTGTGTGGCGGAGGGCACCTTGAGTACCTCTATCGGTTCTCCTATTTCGGTCTCGTATTGTTCGTGGAAAGAAAGATTGTCAGTATGCCTCGGTGTGGGCTCTAATCTCTCTGATTTTATCCTCACGGTCTCTTCGCGAGATATACGTAGGAGGGAGCAATATACTGCTTGACTCCTCAGTGAAGGTATGTTCTCGAAACTTCAACAAAAGCCCGTACAGAGCTACTGAGCGTCTCTCTTGCAGAGTCTTTCACTCGAGTTTATCTGCTATCTCCGCAACGCTTTCGCGATTACTAAATGATCCTGTAACGAAGTGCGCTGCTCTCCGTTGGATCTTCTCTATCTCTTCTATCAACCTTATCTGGTACGGATCCCATACCGGTGAGCAGTATTCAAGCAAACAAAATGTTCAAATGTGTGTGAAATCTTATGGGACTTAACTGCTAAGTCATCCGTCCCTAAGCTTACACACTACTTAACATAAATTATCGTAAGGACAAACACACACACCCATGCCCGAGAAGTATTCAAGCAGCGGGCGAACAAGTGTACTGTAACCTACTTCCTTTGTTTTCGGACTGCATTTCCTCAGGATTCTTCCAATGAATCTCAGTCTGGCATCCGCTTTACCGACGATCAACTTTCTATGATCATCCCATTTTAAATCACTCCTAATACCTACTCCCACATAGTTCACGGAATTAACTGCTTCCAGTTGCTGACCTGCTACATTGTAGCTAAATGATAAACGATCTTTCTTTCTATGTATTCGCAGCACATTATACTTGTCTACAGTGAGATTCAATTGCCATTCCCTGCACCATGCGTCAATTCGTTGCAGATCCTCCTACATTTCAGTACAATTTTCCATTGTTACAACATCTCGATATACTACAGTATCATCCGCAAAAAGCCTCAGTGAACTTCCAATGTTATCCACAAGGTCATTTATATATATTGTGAACAGCAACGGTCCTACGACACACCCCTGCGGCACTCGGAAGACTTCTCTCAATTGAGAATGACATGTTGCGTTCTGTTATCTAGGAACTCTTCAATCCAATCACACAATTGGTCTGATAGTGCATATGCTCTTAATTTGTTTATTAAACGACTGTGGGGAACTGTATCAAACGCCTTGCGGAAGTTACGAAACACGGCATCTACCCGGGAACCCGCGTCTATGGCCCTCTGAGTCTCGTGGACGAATAGCGCGAGCTAGGTTTCACACGATCGTCTTTTTCGAAACCGATGCTGATTCCTACAGAGTAGATTTCTAAAAAGTCATTATACTCGAACTTAATACGTGTTCCAAAATTCTACAACTGATCGACGTTAGAGATATAGGTCTATAGTTCTGCACATCTGTTCGATGTCCTTTCTTGAAAACGGGGATGATCTGTGCTCTTTTCCAATCTTTTGGAATGCTACGGTCTTCTAGAGACCTACGGTACACCGCTGCAAGAAGGGGGGCAAGTTCCTTCGTATACTCTGTGTAAAATCGAACTGGTGTCCCACCAGGTCCAGCGGCCTTTCCTCTTTTGAGTAATTTTAATTGTTTTTCTATCCCTCTGTCATCTATTTCGATAGCTACCATTTTGTCATCTGTGCGACAATCTAGAGAAGAAGCTACAGTGCAGTCTTCCTCTGTGAAACAGCTTTACTGAGTTCATACTAAGTTTTGCGAAGGAGATTTTCGTTATCTAAAGACGTTATAATGCCTGAGGAGAGAAGACGCTGTTTCGACTAGCCAAACATTCTGATTTAATATCTACAGTTTCTGTCAGTTTGCTTATCGCGAACAGGTACGAACGCCTCGTCGAAGAGAGAGAGGCTCGATCGATAGGCAGCTGGTGATAACCCAGTTGGACGGCGTGCTGGCTGCCCCCTGCGCGAGTCGGCGTCCCCTCCCCTCCGCCGCCCCACTTCCGCCCCCACCACGCCACCCGCGGCCAGACGCCACCGGGCGTACGCAGTGAGGCGTCGCCCCGAAATAGCAGCCCGTCGTGCCGTGTCTCCCGCGCTGTTTTACCGCCGCCTCTCGCCTCCACTTCTTGCGACTGCTGCGACCGTTAGAAAGGCTTCCTCTCCCCGCGCGTGACACGTGGAAGTAGCTGTACCGCGGTCCTAACGGCTGGGGCGAATCAGCCGCGTGAGATTTCGGCGGAAGTTCCATTACTTCGAATGAAGAACAAATTAGATGTCATTAACAACCAATACCTACGAGAATCGATTTTTAATTTCTAGACGAACCATTTTCACCGGTGATCACTGAAATCGTAACACTTGGACAAAGTAAATAACAAAGTTGTACTCATTGTGTGATATGTCTCTAAATTTCGGGGGTGTACAAGATGCGGAATTTAGTACACAGTGCTGCCACCCCGCCAAACAGCAACATCTCTAACCCGTTTGGCCATCGTGTCGAAATTAGCTTGCTTGACTGATTTTTATTTGGCTCTGTTAGATTACATTATGGACCAGGTTTGTTGTAATGTAGCCAGACGCAAAAAAACATACGTTTAAAGAAATTTAAAAAAATCCAATAAAGCCCAACTATATTTAATTACGAAAATTTAATTAACATCCAAAACGTTACATTGTTAAGCTTACACAAATTAAAAAGAGCCGTTTATGTTTTTTGAAGGCAATTATTTACTATCACAAGTATTTATTTCATTAATATTGTTTTAACTTTTCTTTAGGTATAAGAAACACAGCTAAATAACGAATAAAAAGTTCTCGGGTTTCCAGCGGAGTGAAGTTATTAATATTGCACGACCTATCGGCCAAGCACTCCTTGGCCATTTTCAAGCAGTATGGCTGCCAGTGGGCTGCTGGTACGGCCTTACACATGTTGAACATGAATAAAACCGACAAATGCAGGGACGGATTCGTGACTGAAAACAGAGGAAGAAAGGTCCATTGAATGTGGGTCCGGAAATGCATCGTTGACACGGTAAACGGTGCTGACTTACGGAAGTTACTCTGAACACGTGTTCCTTGTGTGTTGCAGGTTGTGTGGTTGATACAGCTTACTGTAAGCAGGAGAACAGTCCGATATTCATGTCAGGAACAAGCCTAGATGGTATTTGTGTACGGCCAAGCAGATGGAAACGGCAGAGATGCAGCTCTGTCCTCCAAGTCTGGTGTACACACAGTCCGCCACTTCCCTGCACTTTCGTCTGTCTGAAGGCATCCGTGATCACACAAACGCCCAAGAAGGGATAAAAATGTCCTGTGACGTGGGTGGTGTCTGTGAGATTACTTGTTTTGGTATTAACTGTGCTGCCACTAGACCGTTTTCATATGCTTGGCCATACACAAACACCATCTCGGTTTGTTCCCGACAAGAAAACCCGATCATTCTGATGCTTACAGAACGCTGCGTCAATCGCACAGTCTGCTACACTCAAGGAGGACTCGACTCGTCTTCAGAGGAGCTTTCATTCGTCAGCGCCATCTACGAGACAGTAATGAATTTCCGGACACATGTTCACGGGACCTTTTTTCCTCTATTTGCAGTCAGGAATCCGTCCCTGCAGTGCATCGGTTGGTTTCACTAGTGTTCGCCCTGTGAACACTAGCTGCCGGCTGTGATTCACTGCTGCTCGTGGCAACGCCATATACTCGGCGTTCGATTTTTTTACCACGCGATCGCTGGATCCGACGACTGCAGCTCAGGGCGGCGCGGGATCCAGCGATCGCACGGTTGAAGCGGGCGCATCGAACGCCGAGTGAACATATACTCACTCGTATAAGGCCTTGCCGCGAGCATCAGTGACGTCACAACCTGCATTAGTGTATATAAGGGCATATTAGCAGCCTATGGTAGTCATACCGCTTGACAACGACCAAGGAATGCTTAGCCCAAAACTTTTAATTTTAACCATTTGGAAGCCCGAGAACTTTTTATTCAATGTTGCCACCGCGAGACTCTATGTTCTTAGAGCTAAATAACATTTACACTTCCGGAAAAATAAATTTTAATTTGATGTAGAATCGTAATGATAGTATATTTTACTACTTTTTTCAAGCACGAAGAAATTTATATATCTTCAATAATTTTTCAGGTCTTTTCTCTCCTAAATTATTTCTTAATTTTGACCAAAATAGTCAGTACGTGAAGAAGATTCTCTCAATGGATGTACTGCTGGTGGGGCAAGAAAAGACGCACTATAATAAATGAAAAGCACCAGTTTGCTTTTGTTCTACAACATTACTTTTATTGTGTTAACCGGTTTTCGGCTTACAAGGCCATGTTCGGAAATTTACTGAGTATTGTCACCAAAGAAGTTGCAATGTTTGCAAACAACATTGGAAGAGAAGTAACACGTCTAGACTGAACTGGAAACATGTTCAGACATTTACTGAGTATTGTCACCAAAGAAGTTACAATGTTTGCAAACAACATTGGAAGAGAAGTAACACATCCAGACTGAAGCAGAAACACACCATAAGTAACACCTTTGACAGTGTTGAAGAAATGCAATGAAGAAATAAAAAATTGAACAGTAAATAAATAAGAATGGAGTAGACATGAAAAGCTTTAAACCAAAATAGGTACAGTGTGCCTACATAACAGTTTATATTAATAAACAAAACTAATAAAATAAAATAACATTAGCTTATCACAGACCGGCAAATTTTAAATCCCATTTTATGAACGATAAACATACTAAGTAATCTTTTCTTGTATAGGGTGCCCAGGGGGAATGATCAGTATTCAGGGATATGACAAGAACGACCACTTGAAGCAAAAAAACTTCATATGGTCATAAGGCCTGTTCCGGATGACTTCGAATAAACAACGCATTTCATGTACATTGATTTTTAAAGCTGCATTTTGCGTGCTTATTTGATAGAGCATTCCAAATTAGTCTTGTGGGATGTTTGATTTATTGATAAGCACACTGAAAAAAAAATTAATCACCCTGGTGCGCACACACAGATGAATCCATTAAGCTTCTACAGATGACGCAGCCATCGAGTCGCATGTCCAAATGAAACATCGATTTCTGTTTTTTGTAAACATAGCCTGTAGTCACATCAAGGAAATTAATGATTTCTCTGTGTGTCAACCCATAGTATTACATATATAGATTAGGCAGTGGTTTTTCTTACATTGTTAGAATGTAGTTCCATCGATGGTTTTTTTGAAGGCTTGCAGTATGAGCCTCATACATCTGGAAGATGAGGGAATCTGCAGTGCCTCCCAATCCGTACCAAGTAGTATCAAGCTGAATCCATAGATACAACCCTAGGAATCAAAGTTACGCCACTTTTCATGACTTAATCTTTCTCTAGTCAGAAACATATACAGTTCCTTTACGTGGTAATTCCTCTGGAGAAAATAGGCTTGTTTGCTATTAAAAATAGGCCTATGTATTTGTGGAGTCAAAATTAATAAGTATCATAGACCATAGTTAGAATGAAATTTTAAAAAAACCACAGTTACATCCATTTTAAGTTCCATAATACACACAAAAATGTCAACAATTATAAACTGTGATAATTTGTTCATCAGTACAGCCCACATCAGAAACATCATTTTGGCTTCCCAGCTCCGAGACTGCAGGAAATTAAGGCAGTTAAACCTAAATGGAAACAAGCTATATTGTACAATAGGAGGATTCAAAATTTATCCAAATAAGATCTTAAGTAGTAATGATGTATCATACAAAACATGTATGTATACACATATATCTGTATAACAAATACATCAAATGTTGCATGGAACTTGATTGGCAACAGTAATGGGCTATTAATACACATATCCTCACATATCCTTTTCAGCATACACATAACTGTATTTATACAAATATACATATACATTTACAAAATGACATCAACCGAATATAAATGTTGTATGAAGGATAATAAATAACTATTTTATACAAATATATGTTTATACAAATATATGTTTACATTTACAAAATGATTACAACTGCATTTAAATGTGGTAAGAAGGATAATAAAAAAATACAAAATGATACACCCACCGTACAGTCCAACCACATCATCAACAAGTTGCACTTACTTAAAATAAGAACAAGTTAATCTACATATGCATTTCACATTCAATGCTTCACAAACAGTATCCAGTTGTTTTAGTATTAATGTGATGCACTTATCTTTTATATGATTTTCTATAACTATATACATAAAACAGTTATGTATAAAATGTGTACAAAATTATGAGATGTAACATAGCTGAATGTTATAACACATTGACCAACACTAGTTTTGGATTTCCAACATTTATTTGAACTTAAAACATTTGATAAATTTTATTATAAAACAGAAGAATAATCAGAGGAATACACAAAAGTCTTTATTTGCCTTTCAGTGTAATTTCTACTTGCCATGACAGAATTTTCATAATGTTTTTAAGCTTCTAGAAGCTGACATCGGAGTTTCTTTTTAAATGAGCTGAAGTACTGATAACTCTGTGTATATCTTACAAAACTGATGTATTTACCCACATTTTCTTTTTGTCTATTACAGTTTTAACAATTTCCACAATGAAGCTCTGTATCGAAATCTGGCATCAAATTATTAGAAATTCTACTTGTGTGTAAAGCACATCAGCAGGAAACACAATGTGTATGTTCACGATGTGATGGCAGTGCTGATGTTACCAATAACAGTGCCACTAAATCGTGGTTAGTAAATATGATTGCCCAAAACTGGCATAGTGGAGCTACTCAGATGACTAAATCAAGGCAAGTCCTCAGGTCCAGACTGTACATCAGCTAGATTCCTTTCAGAGTATGCATGTATATTAGCTCTATGCTTGGCAATGATATGCAGCCACTTACTCGACAAAACATCAGTACCTAAAGGCTGTTATGTTGCTCAGGTCTCAGGACTATTCAAGAGAGAAAATAGGAGTAATCTGCTGAATTACAGACCTATATCATTGACAGTAGGACTGTGGATCATATGTCGTGTTAGAGAATTATGAATTACCTCAGAGAACGATCTATTGAAAAATAGCCAGCATGGAGTCAGAAAATATCATTCATGAGCGACACAACTAGCTCTTTCTTCTCTGGTAATGAGTGCTGATGACAGGGGATCTCATATGGATTGGATATTTATAGATTTACAGACAGTTTTTGAAACCATTTCTCACAAACAGCTTCTAATCAAACTGCATGCCTATGGAGTATCATCTCAGTTGTATGATTAAATTCGTGATTTACTGTCAAGAAAGGTCATAGTTTGTAGTCGACCTAATTGATGAAACATCATTGGGTATAAAAGAAGTAATATCTGACGTTCCCTTTGGAGGCATTATATGCCCTCTGGCATTCCTAATCTATACATGGTGAACATTAATAAAACCGACAAGCTGGAGGGACAGATTCATGACTGGCAATGGAGGACACAAATCCCTATAAACATATGTCCAGAAACACATCATTGAAATGGTAGATACTGGATGATTCTTCTGCTTACAGTGTGATCCATCAATAATACATCCTACAACAGACAAGGAATATGCAGGATGTGGTCAGAAAAACTTTCATTCCTCAGTGTATCTACCATGGCAACAATGCATTTCTGGACACATGTTCATAGGACCTTTCTTCCTCCACATCCAGTCAGGAATCCGTCCCTTCAGTGTGCTGGTTTTATTAATGTTCACCCTGTATAAGTGGTTTAGGAGACAATCTGAGCAGTCGTCTTAGACTGTCTGCAGATCATGCTGTCATTTACTATCTAGTAAAGACATCAGAATATCAAAAACAATTGCAAAATGATTTAGCCAAAATATTTGTATGGTCCAAAAAGTGACAACTAACATTAAATAATGAAATGTGTGTGGTCATCAGAATAAGTTCTAAAGTGAATCTGTTAAATTGTGGTTATGTTATAAATTACACAAATCTAAAGGTTGTCAGTTCAGCTAAGTACTTAGGTATCATTAATAGCAACTATTATCACTTAAAACACACATTCATTACAGAGTGCTACTGTATTTGCCTTAATGTACAATGTCCTGGATGCAGTAGATGAGTTGTGGACATTTGCAAGGACTAAATGTAGCAACATGTCCTTCTTCCTGGTTTCCTGCAGAATTATACATTCATCTTGTTTTTATTATATCAGTAGTTGCCTGAGTCATTTCTATTTTTATGACACCAACTGATATCACTTAAATAATAATGGAAAGTTGCTGTAAAGTAACATGAACATTATTGTAGGACACTCCACCTACCGAAATTTTCATTTCATAATTTGACTTCTATTTTTGTGATGTTGTTGTTGTTGTTGTGGTCTTCAGTCCTGAGACTGGTTTGATGCAGCTCTCCATGCTATTCTATCCTGTGCAAGCTTTTTCATCTCCCAGTACCTACTGCAACCTACATCCTTCTGAATCTGCTTAGTGTATTCATCTCTTGGTCTCCCTCTACGATTTTTACCCTCCACGCTGCCCTCCAATACTAAATTGGTGATCCCTTGATGCCTCAGAACATGTCCTACCAACCGATCCCTTCTTCTGGTCAAGTTGTGCCACAAACTTCTCTTCTCCCCAATCCTATTCAATACTTCCTCATTAGTTATGTGATCTACCCATCTAATCTTCAGCAGTCTTCTGTAGCACCACATTTCGAAAGCTTCTATTCTCTTCTTGTCCAAACTATTTATCGTCCATGTTTCACTTCCATACATGGCTACACTCCATACGAATACTTTCAGAAATGACTTCCTGACACTTAAATCAATACTGGATGTTAACAAATTTCTCTTCTTCAGAAACGCATTTTTGTGATATATGACAGAAATAATATTTGGAAAAATCAGTGAATCTATCAATGTTTCTCTTACATATATTTTACATATATTTTCAAATATGCAATTCCATGTACATTACATTCAAAGCATATCACATAAACATGATTTAACGTTATGGTAAATTGTAGTATAAATCATTATATTTATATTATGTATAATTATATCTATATCATAGTATATTCAAGTATATAATGCAATGTCTATTACATTGAGAAACATTGCACATTAACACGATTTAACATTGTGGTGACTATCTATATCATATATGTTCAAGTCTGTAATGCAATTTGTATTACATTGAGAAATATTGCATATTAACATGATTTAACATTATGGTAAATTAGCCTACTTTTGATGAACTAGCTATATAACTAACTGTAGACTAGAAGTAAGCTGTAACAATAACCTGTGATATGACTTCATTTGACTTCCTAGATTGGAGGAAACATTCTATAGAAAATTTCACACTGTACACTTCAGTAATTCCAACAAAGCATTGTAACTTACAGACATATCAAGAACCAGAAAAAATAATGTTGCATTAAATTGTGGTTGTGATCGATCTCTACATTCTCATTCTATGGGATGTAGCGAGGTCTCACTTCATTACATTAAAATTCAAGTCAGGGACAATACTGCCACAAAAGATAAGATAAAAAACAGATGAAAGTGGTCTACAGTATTCATAATAAAAACACTCAGTCATAAGTAGTATTGAGAAATTCACCAGCAATTATAAAGCTGTATGGGAAATAAT
The DNA here is from genome assembly GCF_023864345.2 of Schistocerca serialis cubense. NCBI lineage: Eukaryota > Metazoa > Arthropoda > Insecta > Orthoptera > Acrididae > Schistocerca > Schistocerca serialis. The sequence goes on from NC_064638.1 coordinate 66,501,795, forward strand.
AAATAATGTTACCATTGATTTAATATACACCAAAATCAATACTTTTCGAAAAAATTCAACGATTCTCTTACTAAATCACTTGGGAAAGTAAGTAGTGCTATAATCAATCCTGACACCAGTACTTCATAACTGCTAGCATAAAACTATTGTATAAAATCAATTAATCTGCATATTTTTGCTGTCTCTAATGTTCATTTATAAAAACATGTGAAGATAGTTCAAATAATCTGATACTGCAATATATATGATATTGCATGAAACTTACTTAAGAAAGAGATTGATTGTATTGTTCCCCCTTTCACTTGTTCCATACAGGTGAATATATGAGGAAATCAGCCTGAACTACTAAAATTACTTACATTGCCTAAAAATAGGTAAGACTACATAAATATAATCCTCTATTTATTTTCTTTATTAAGGCTTATTGCAAATTTAGAAAACTCTTCCTTCTGCAGTCAACAGTGTAACACTGCTAAATCATATCTAGAGATTTTTAATCAAGATACATATCTTGATAATAAAAGGTCTAGTACCATACAAATTAAGGTTGATATTCCTCAATGATCTGTATGTGGACCCATGTTGTTATTGGCAATAATTGATGAACTTCCATATTTTATTCAATACTTCAATTATACATGTAACACAAACTTCCTTCACTATAAGAAAGGGTTTTATTACTTTAGAATAAATGGAATTTTGCCTAATGAAGACAAAAGCATGATATGGTTTTTACATACTTGTGTTTGTTAGGCCTAGCTGTGCTATTCTCGTAAGAGTATATGTAGATGATAACTTATTGTAGAGATAATGCTCAGAATAAATTAGTAGTGTATTACCTATAATAATTTATATGTTAAGGCATCTTATGAAATGCAGTTTATGTTATTATATCCTCCTGTATATTTCGCAAAGTATTATTTTATAAGACATTACTTTGTGGGACAAGAAAATACAGGGTGAGTCGAAGAGGATTTTACAACTTTGGAATGATACAGAAATTCATTAAGATAACTTACACAATCGGTAGATGTGTCATTTTGTAGCAAACAACCTCAAGTTAGATTTTCATAGTGTATCAGTACCCTGTTCAGCCACCAGAAGCGCCAGTATAGTACACAGTTAAAATGACTTTCACTAATGGTTTCTGTGTGTTTTGGTTTCATGAACTTTTTTATTCCACACACTGATGAAGATGACCAAGTCGGGATGGTTTACTACCAGCAAGATGGTACACCACCTCATTTTGTCATGGAAGTTCGAGGTTTCCTCGATGATCTCTTCCCAGGTTGGTGGACTGGTGGTGTAGGGCCAATTGCAATGTCATCTCGCTCCCAAGGCTTGACACCACTGGATTTCTTTCTCTGAGATCTCATTAAGGACTGTGTGTATGTTTCTCCTCTACCAAACAATTTATCTGATCTGAAAAATCGAATCTACACTGCTGTGAAAGGGTTACGCCCAATTTGGTGCAACGAGTTTGGAAAGAAACTAATTAGTGGTGGAATATTTGCCACATCACAAATTGCAGTAACATCGAACCATAATGACATTTGACACTTTTATGCGAAACTTGCGATTGTTTGCTACAAAATGATGCATCTACCCATTCTTTAAGTTAACTCAGTAAATTTCTGTATCATTCCAAAGTTGTAAAGTCGTTTTTGACTCAATGTGCATCATGGAGAAAAATGGCTTGCTGGTATGAGAGCTGTTTACAGAATGCTTTTCTTCATTCTTATGAGATGATGTCCTGTTTTGGAACTACTGAAGAAAAAAACTATGTACACGAGTAGTCAATGTGTATGAACTGACAGGATGAATGCTTTGCTGAAATGGGAAAGGTTTAATGAAGCCTCTCTTCTTGATCCAGTTTCATGTCACCTGCCACTTTGATAGAGGCACTTTGTTACATAAATGCCTCACATACTGACAAATGTAATATAATTACATCACACATTGACAAGTGCGATATCCTTATCTGGAATGCAAGTGACTGTGCTTTCGTGTTTATTGCCTAAAGTATTTGAAAAGGTTTGCTTGATGACATCACATAAAAAAAAACAGGACATGCTATTTTAGCGATAAATCTGTGTTATGTTCTGTTGGTATGAGTCATTACAACCTAAATTTTGCCTGATAATAACTTGTGTCCAAGGTTACACTTTAAATAACATGACTTATTACTGTAAAAGGACTTAGTCGTCACTTTTGTCCATATACTGCACCATTTTCCTACACGAATATTAACTTCACACTGAGCACTACATATGCACATCAGTTACACTGCCTAGAACCCACTGGCCTGCTGCTTGCCTGCTTGCTGTACACCATGGCCATAAAAAAGGTGCCAAAGTGAAAAGGATTGTGCTTCCTTTATTTCTGTGGTTGAAGAATACACCCCTAACTTTACAATAAGAGTCTTCCTCAGAAGGGGAACAGATATTTATAAATTGTGTTAGTGAAAACAATTACATATAAAACAAAATCTAACACACTAAACTACTAAGAAGATAACATATACACAGTACCATATTATTGATTCACTGTAAAAAATCCATTAATATAATCAGTGTTGACTCATCATTGCAAACAACATAATATAATAATAATAATAAAGTGTTTTATGTTATTCAGTATTAAAAGAACTTGATGATAAAGTGCAGCAAGAGAAGGCGTTTTTTATTTGCAAAACGAATATTGATGGTACTCATTGTCAGACATATCAACCAAATCAACACAGTGCCTATCAGCTTGTGTGATGCAGTATATTCATGGCTGCACTAGTGATCAATATAAAACAGAAGTTCTGCTAAGACTTGTTCCATTAAAGGACTGTTGCCCATACTTCTCTTGTCATTACTATAATATGTAAGTGAATATTATCATTCCAGCACAGGAAAGCCATAAATTGTCAGTGATAAAACACTTTTCTTCAAACGTTTGCTCACAAAAGTGGAATGTAATCGAACTTGTGAGATACTCCTCACAACCAAAGCTGTATTGCATCAAAGGGACCTGAAAAAAATCTTAAATAATTAATTGTAAGTAATTGTAATCAATTGTAAATAATTTTTAATTATGATTTCCAATGCTGTGTCAGGCTTTACCAGCCTTTGCAACAGAGGAAAAATTAGTACTTCAATATATCAAAAAAGATACATAAAATTTAAGTTTCCTTGCCTCACTATATTAAAAAATAAAGATTAAGGCAACTTAAGACCTTCACTAATAATTGCGAAGGCAGAACAATATACTGTTTTTATTTAAAGAAAAAATCTAAGGTCCATAAATTGTATGTTTCAGCTTCAACATTAGTCATGTTGGGACACAGAATTCCTTCATATCTTAACATTACCGATTCATTTTTTCATGTTCAAGCACGTAATTGTTTCTAAAAGGCCATCAGAAGCCATAGCTCAAATACAGTTGTCAAGACATACTTAATAGTTACTGCCCAAGGCTAGTTTGAAAAGTTCTCCAAATGGAATAGCATGAAATGACTTGCCTGAGGGAAACTTTTTTATTTTAGAATGTAGTTTCCCTGTACACTAATGCATTGGTCCGCAATGTTCCAATACATTAGATTCTTCCAGACTTCAAAAAAGAAAAAAAAGAAAGAAACAAAGAAAGAAAACCATCAGCTTCGGCTGTCTTGACGATACTTACCATCCACTGAGGAAAGTTTGAGGTTGTGGCTGAGAAAGAGATCCGAGTCTGATGGAGGCAAAACAGGGGAATAAGTTGAGTATGTCAAGAAGTTGTTTCTTAGTCCATCGAGTTTTTGCTACACGAGCAACACTTGTGTGTGCGCCCCCATTTTCTTGATGAAAGATGACCTTCTTCCTTGCCAAACCTGATCTGTTTCGCATATCTTTTGCGGTAGTTGGGCCAGGGAGTTATCGTAATATCGTGCTGTAATTGTTTGACCAGCGGGAAGATAATCCATCTGCAAAATATCTTTTGCATCACAGAAAACGGATACCACTACCTCTCTGACCAACCACAGTGCTTTCACTTTCTTTGGTGGTGGTAAATCAAGCGCTTTGGCTCTTATTTCGGCTCTGACATACAGTAGTTGATTGAAGTTTCATTCGTGATCTCAGACCCGCACAAAAAATCTTGTCGCTTGCCCTCGAGGTTGTTGTGATGGTGGTGGTGGTATTTATAGGGCACTCAACAGCGAAGTTATGAGCACCCATACTCAACTGAAAAGGTACAAGTTTGGTTATCAGATGTGAGAAGCACGCAACAAAGCGGAAATTAAAATAGTGGAATCCACAGCCATCCCGAGACTCTCTCACTCATACTGTCAGACAAAACACCACAATATGTGTGCCTCAGGGCAATGTGTGATAGAGGCTACAACAACACAAGATCTAAAATAGTGGAACAAGGAACTGTGCTTACATGATCTATTGAAAAGTAAACGATGAAGCAACCATCCTAAAAGCTCATTAAAACCTTGTGCCTAAGACACTATTGAGAAAGTCAGACATCACACAGAATCTTAAAAGACAGAACACATTGGATTCATCATCAACTAAAACGGAGGACAGATCGACTGCTAAGTGGGTCGTGGCGCTCATGGCTTGGTATAAAACGTTGTCGGTTAAGATGTGGCGTACACCACAAGCACTGTGTACCTGTGGGTCTTCCTGTCGAAGGAGGAATCCATGTGTCAGAGGACAGTGCCCTGTCTGCAGGTGCGTTAGGAGTACTCGCTCCTGTCGCAGTGCCTTGAAGGAGGAACACCATGGTCGTGTCATTAGTTGCAAGGACCCCAGTTGTTTGTTCTCCCACCCTGACGTAGAATGTTGTGTGTCACTAACGAGGTAACTGCATGGACAGGGGCAGCACATTCAGAAATTGGTACTACCAAATAGGTATCCTTACCTGCTACATCTAATGCTTCATTGCCTGGAATGCCCATGTGTCCTGGTATCCAGCAGAATGACACATCCTTCTCATGCCTCTGTAAATGGAAAAGGCTGTCATGAATCAGCTGAAGATATGTGATCAATAGCCTGAAGGGCACTTAGGAAGTCGGTGCAAATGAGGAATTTGGTAGCAGGAAGGCAAAGAATCTTCTCCACTGCCCTCAAGTTCGCATATAATTCAGCGCCATGCACTGTAAATGTACCAGGTAAGCGAATCTTGGCGACAAAGTCTTGATATAGTACAGCACAGCTGACGGAATTATTCTGCTTAGAATAGACGACCACACAATCACAGTGCTCAGCTGAAATTTACTAAAACGTCAATTGAAAAACAGAGGCTGGAATAAAAATCTTATGGCACACTGAGAGATCTAAAAAACCCTGGGTCTCCGTGTTAACCAGGACGGCGAACGACTCCAACTGTGACGAAACACGGAAATATTGTCTGCACCAAGAGCCACTAAGTTCTGCCGCATGGTCCTGACGCCAACCAGATCCCCTCTTGATGAATAGCATCAGTTATTTTAAGATAAGATGGCCATAAACTGTGCAGCCATAATCAAGGCAGGATCGCACAAATACTACAAACTGAAGCAGGCATGTTCAGTCTGCTCTCCATGACCTGTGGCTGAGACATGTTAAAATATTCAATGTGTTTAACCCTTTGGTCAAAATAGCCTTCAGATGCAGCAACCAAGTGAGGCGTTTATCGAAAGTGAGACCCAAAAACTTCTCTGAACTTGTAAAATTAAAAACAGTGCCCTTCATTGTAAGAAGAGGCAGTTAAAAGTGCGACATGAACAACTAAAATTAACAGTAACACATTTCTCTGACAAGGGAACCTCCCCATCGCACCCCACTCAGATTTAGTTATAAGTTGGCAGAGTGGATAGGCCTTGAAAAACTGAACACAGATCAATCGAGAAAACAGGAAGAAGCTGTGTGGAACTGTGAAAAAAATAAGCAAAATATACAAACTGAGTAGTCCATGCGCAAGATAGGCAACATCAAGGATAACCTGGGCTCAGGAACAACGTGGTCCCGTGGTTAGCGTGAGCAGCTGTGGAACGAGAGGTCTTTGGTTCAAGTCTTCCCTCGCGCGAAAAGTTTTATTTTTTTGTTTTCAGACACTTATCGAAGTTCAGGCACTCACACATAATCAACTTCGCTCTCCAAAATTCCAGGACATGTTCGGATTTGATTGGACATACGCAAGATTTGACGATTTACACACGGAAAATTTTGAAAACGTTAAAAACATATGTTTTGACAGAGCACAGGGAAAACTGTGCGACTGTGAAACTGTTGCATTCATTTGTTGCAGTTTATGTGACAAACTCTTTTGTCTTCATCACTTCTTTGGTAGTGATTATCACAGACACAAGAAAACCTAAATCGGGCAAGGTAGACGAATCTTTTTACCCATTCGCCAAGTGTACAAGTTAGGTGGGTCGACAACATATTCCTGCCATGTGATGCACATGCCGGCACCAGTGTCGTATAGAATATATCAGACGTGTTTTCCTGTGGAGGAATCGGCTGACCTATGACCTTGCGATCAAGTGTTTTCGGTTCCCATTGGAGAGGCACGTCCTTTCGTCTACACTAAACATTACAGTGAACAGGGACGTCAATGAACGAACGGACAGATCATAACTTTGCGAAAAAAAAGAAAGCAAACTTTTCACACTTGTTAAGACTTAAACCAAGGACCTCTCGTTCCTCAGCTGCTTACGCTAACCACGGGACCACGGCGCTCCTAAGCTGAGACCATCCTTAATGTTGCCTATCTTGTGCATGGACTACTCAGTTTGCATATTTTGCTAATTTTTTTCATAGTTCCACACAACTTCTTCCTGTTTTCTTGATTGATCTGTGTTCAGTTTTTCAAGGCCTATCCACTGTACCAACATATAACTAAATCTGAGGGGGGTACGATGGGGAGGTTCCCTTGTGAGGAAAATTTAAAAAGTGTATCATATGCCCACTCCTCCAGTCGCTACATCGTAAGTTGCAATTGACCAACGGACATTGTAAGATTGGAGGAGAAGTAGAGTATGGCAAAGTCGTCCACAAACAATGAGCATCGAAGAGAAGACTTAATTGTGGACACAATATCATTGATGGCAATAGTGAACAGAGTTACACTTAAAACAGATCCTTGAGGGACCCCATTTTCTTGCTTGAATCTCTCAAGAAGAGCATCACCAGCCCAATATCGAAAAAAATCATCTGGAAAGAAAAGACCAACTGAAGTCTGGTAATCGTCCTCTGAAGCTGTTCCAGGACGTCATACCTCCGAGTAGTGTCATAGGCGCTCTCAACTTTGAGGAAGACTCCTGTGAGGTGTTTTCTGCATAGAAAGGATTGTTGGATTTCCGCCTCTAGCGTGGTGAGATTGTAAAAGGTTGACTGATACCTCTGAAACTCACACTGGGAGCGACTAAGTAGGTCTCGCAATTTTAGGACCCAAATCAGATAGCAGTTGACCATGCATTCTGGAGTATTTCCTATGCACCTAGTGAGGGCCACGCTATGATGAAGCTTGTCACACACTCTCCACAATTTTGATAGATAGCACACATGACTGCCAGCTATCAGGTGGAGTGATGGCTACATCACATGGGGAATCTCTCCTCACATGGTGTATGAGTCACCAAAGAAGCTAGCTAGTTGTCCTGACTCCTTGAACGGTAGGACGCGTAAGCCAGCTGAACAGCAATCTTTGTCAAACAATTGTGAAGAAACTATTGGATTAAAAAATTTTATTCTCACACATCTTCATTTGTCAGCTTCATGATGAACTGCCTATCATTTTGTTAACGGTCATACAGTAATTATTATGATATTTTAGGGTGAAGTAAACTACTGCAATAATTTCGAGAAGTTGGCAGTGAAAAATACAGGATGCTTTTGGTGCATTTTAGTTCATATGTTGCTGCACTCAACATATTGAATATTTCTTTTAACTTTGAAGGATACTGCTGTCTATTACCAACCTCGAGAAAATGGGTCGTATATAAAGTGCTTCCTCCTGAACTCTCGCCCAGCGAAAAAGTCAGAATGAAATATTCACAAAATTCCTCGTATCTCGTAAACAGATTCAGATACCGAAATGAGATTTTGGCAAATGATAGTATGCAAAGAGGAGAGTATTTCGCCCTACAATTAATATGCGAATCTTCCATATATATATCATAATATTTAAGTGATTACAAACTTTTCCGATGCAATATTTAAGTGCAATTGATTAATATTGGAATGAGAATTGCTGTGGGTTTAGAAGAACGTATGTGAGGAAATTTAACTTTATTTTTATACCAAGAACAGATATATTCATAAACTATTGTCTCATCTTCCCATCAGTTGCTTCTTTATGATTATGTCACAACTTCAACCACATTAGAATGTTAGTGACATGAATGTTTACAAACTCTGCTGCGTATTGGCCCAAGAAGCACATTTGAACGTGGCAACAGGAGACCTTAAAGTATTACTCAAAACTTGCAACTGATAACGTCTCTCAGAAGAAAATCAAAGAGAATAAGAAGTCTGACGAAAATAAGTCGACACTTCCGCTGAAATTTTAATACAATCCTATACACCATCTGTTTTTCATGATGAATGATGTGGTCTGACACTGGCCAAAGAGTTTCATGTCTGTATCTCAATTATCTGAGAAATATGAAAACATTTAAATTTGGAAAATCTGGCCAACTATCAAAGTGTAAACACATTGCCAATAACTCTGACAAACTAAAAGATGTTTCTGGCGAAAAACTATTATCCTCATTCTGTATAGAGATTGGAAATAAGATATGCATGCTCTATACTGTGAATTGTGTTCATATTTTTTAGGTTATTGAGATATAGAGATAAAATCCATTGCCCAGTTTTAATCCCTATCACTATTTATTAATAATGCACTGGAGTACTGGATTTCGCCAAAATTTCAACAGAAGAAAAATAAAGGTGGTGATGAATCTGGGGAAAATAAATCGCAACACAAGTAGCGATTTATTTTCCACGGATTCATCATCACCTTTATTTTTCTTCATAGAAACATTATCAGTGACGAGTTTTGAGTAATATGTAAGACTCTTTGTTGCAACATTAATTGGTTTACTTTGGCAAAATATAGTTGAGTTTATAAATATTCATCTCACTAACATTCTAATGCAGTTGATATTACAAAATAAATCATAAATCAACTGATGGAAAGAGATGTCAATAGTTTATGAAAACACTCATTCTCAGTATAAAAATAAACTATATTTCTTCACATATATTTTCTCGAATACGAACCCACAGTAATTCTCGATTCACCATCTATCAATGGCGCATAAATATTACATTACTTCATTGGAAAAATCTGTAGTCACTTGAATATCTCAGTAGAATGGAAGTTTTACATATTAACCATATAGCGAAATACTCTTTTCTTTGCCTACTGTCATTTGCCAAATTTTTTTTCGATATTTCAAACTGTTTGCGAGGTACGAGGAATTTTACGAATTTTCATTCTGGCATTTTCACTGGCGAGCGAGCTCAGGACAAAGCGCTATACATACGATCCATTCTCTCAAGATTGGTTATAGATAGCAATATACTTCAAAGTTTAAAGAAAAATTGAATACGTTAGATACATTTCATATGTAGCACCAAACGCAAATTCATAGCAACCTCTATTTTTCACTGCAAACTTCCCAGAATTCTTGCAGTAGTTTAGAACATCCTAAAATATCACACAAGCCGACTAGTGTGATGTATCAAGATTACACTGGTCTTGCAGTATGGTTTGAAAGGCTACAGGCAACTATGAGTTTACACCTTGACAGCAATCACTTTAACTAGTAAGCCTTCCACTTGACTACCTGGCTTGTGTGTCAGCTAAATTGATTTTGCCCTTTGAGAGCAGTTGATGTTGTTAGCCTGCATTAGAGGTCTCATATTTATCAGAATCTAAATGAACTCGAATGCCAAAAAAATTTACTGAAATCATGTCCCTATCATTACTGTAGTCAATTGTTGGTGGGTGATTAATATATCAACATGGAATTGATCTTTTATAAAAGTTGTGGCACAAGTTTATTGATCATAAAATATAACAAACAGTACATGTTAAATATGATAACAAATAACTCACGAAGTGTTGGCAACACAAATAGATGCAAAAAGTAGTTAACACTCCACTGGCTGGAGATTGGTTGGCAAAGACTAATGTTTATCTGATTAAACTATTTACTCTGACTCAAACCGTGAATAACGTAATCTGAAATTATATAACGCAGAATAGATATTGATGGATTTATTCCACACAGAAGCTATGCTACATTAGTGCAGCTGACAAGTCACGAAACCATGATTCTGTTTGCCCTAACAAGCTCTAGCAGCAATATGCTTTACTTGATGTGTAGTGCTGTCTCAGATGACAGTCGTGGCTCAAGTGTCAGCAGAACAGCCATGTGCAACGCCTGTAATTCATTATCACAGGCATATAATACGCTAAGTCGTGGCTGGCGATCTGTTAGATCAGGGATCCCCAAACTATTTTGGACAAGTGACACCTTTTCCAAAATGAACTGTTACCTCAGACCCCCATGCCCAAATTACCTACTTTTAAGATCAACCCCCTTACTCACAATGGTCCGCTAACTTAAAACAACTGCTACAGAGTGTTATTTTTCATTGTGACATAGGTCAATAAAAGAAGACAGCGTGACAATTAGCAATGCTTTAAGTTAGCAGACTATTTTGAATAAGGGAGCCTATCTTTAGTTTTTTCCTATTGATACAAAATACCTAGGTATTTCCTACAAAAATATTAATTATTCTTAGTACACGTAATACAACACAAACAATACAGTACCTATCTATCTTGAAAGTTTTAAATAAGAACTTGTGTTATTTTAATAGGGGTCGATTTTTAGACCTCGTCGACCCCCAAAACCAGCTTTCGTTTATGTCGACCCCTAGGAAACTAATATCAACCCCAAGGGGTCGATATCGACCACTTCGGGAATCCCTGTGTTAGATGGATCGCAATTACTCTCTAATGGAGCCCTGAAATCTTGGTAGATTCCAGCGTGTGACACTTTCGTTTGCCGATCATACCATGCACCCATCTGGTTTACTTGCATGGCAGTGCACACAAGGAGATAAAACATGCCACACTTACCGCATACCGCATGTAGCACATCCATTACAACTGGAGCAGTGTGCCCGAATTTCTGGCACTTGGAAAACCTCAAAGGGTTGGGGAGGAATGGTGTGACTTTCAGTCTTAACCAGCTGTAATATAATCAAGTAAAACTGGAACATCAAATGTCAGTTTAAATGAATCTGATCTTTCCAGTTTTCCATCGACACGATGCATTACTTGCTTCACCTCAATGACCTCTTCATCAGCCCATTCCTCCTGCAGCTTTGAAGTGTCCATATACATGATGTCACCTGATGTGACAACTCCTTGATTGTAGTTAGGGGTACAGTGCTGTTCAACGCCGTCAACCAAGCACTGACAGTTACAAATAGCATCAGCGACAAATACGTGGCCACCATACTAATCGACATAGCCGGGCCTTTTGATAATTTGTGGTGGCCGTCCCTCTTCGCCAGGTTAAGGGAAATGAGGCTATCAGGTTTCCTCTACAATAGCCTCCTCGACTACTGCAGAGGCAGAATGGCGGAGTGAACGGCTGGTATACGGAATGTTGTCAAGAGAATAACAAAGGGATGTCCACAGGGATCAATCTGCGGGACAATATTCTGGGATATCGCAATCGAGTCCTTGCTGAACGCCCTGGACAGTGACGACAGTGTAAGAGGTGTGGTGGCTTATGCAGATCACCTGCTCGTAGTGGTGTCAGCCAACTCGAGAGCAGCACTAGAGACAAAAGGCACACAACTCCTTCAGAAAATCAACAGTTGGTGCAAAGAAAATAAATTAAAAATAGCCCCCAACAGAACTGTATATTTACTACTCCGAGGGACACAACAGAGGAATCCAATTCTAAAATTACACAATACAAGCATACAGAGGAAGCAAACCACATGTTATGTAGGACTGCATCTTGACGAAAAAACGGACTTTCAACTATCATATAAAATTGACAACTGACAAAGCTTCCCCAACTGTGCAGAAACTAGCAAGACTTAACACAGGTCAGTACAAATTACCTATTAAGACGATAAGGGCCTACCACAGTGCGATATTTGAATCCATCGCATGCTTCGCCACAACTGCTTGGGCCCACAGACTGAACATAAAGACTAACAAGATAATTGCAAGAAGAGGTCACTGTAGTGTACGCATGAGAATGAGCATAGCCTTCATCACCACATCACTAGAGGCACTTTGCGTTGTGATGGGGACCTGCCCTACAGACATAACAATACGTTATAGAGCTGCACTTCACTGGCTTAAGAGGGACAGGCACGATAAAGTCACCGAAATTACGGGAACTAACATTATGAACAAAAAGCAAATGAAACAACATCGGATTCAAACATGCCAGAGAGGGTGAGATGCATCTGACAGGGGTCGCCGAGTACACTCTTTCTTTCATGATGTACGCGAAAGACTACAACTGAAACATGTCGACCCAAGCTGGGGCATGGTCCATTTCCTGACAGGCCACGGGCCGTATCTGGTACATTTAAACGATATGGACTAGCTAACGATGAAGCATGCGTATGCAGAGGAACTGGGACACCAGAACATGTCACACTGCTGTACAACACGCTAGCACAAGTGAGACCTATACAGAACGACAATGATATCGCCAGAATAATACGTAATCCCGATGACTGGAACACAATAAACAGCATAGCCGATATTGTATCGAACACTCTGCACGAAGAATACAAGGGCAACAATTCATGACACTGCATGCCACAACACAGTCACAAACAACACAACAATCATAAAATAAATAAACAGCGGCACCACATACTTTGACTGTAGTAATAAGGTAATGTCACTTGAGAGGAGAAGGCTGGAAGAACTTTTATTCCAAGGCTCCTCCTCCCCAGTGACAAACTGCACAGTCTTTAAAGTATACTGCACATGAGCAGTAATGTATTGCTCGTCTTATTGCATGAAGACAGAAGTGTATTCTCTTCTCTACTCAAAGCTACAATCAATGAATTTTATATAACAGTAATGTTTTAAGTTGTTTAAGGATTAATGCATTCAAGTAGCAATGAACTATATTCTACTAACAATTAGAAACATAAGTGTATTTCTCATGCAAAGCTAAAATTCATGTATTCCATGTGTGAAGTGCTCAATCAGTATTTAATCTGTATAACCTGTGTAAACATACATAAGCACAAACTATTTCAGATGAGAATAGCTCGAGGTTGTACCGAGACCTTCTCATCTGAAATGGGTAGAAATAGGCCATTATCAACCAACATGCTACTTAGACTATATTACACATCCAAATACAGCATATCACTTCCCTGCACATACCGCAAATTATTTTCACCACACTCTTCATATTACATTTTCTTTTTTTATTTTTCTTTGGCATTTGCATTATATAAATTATATTCTCATCAACTAGGTAACAACAAATTATATGGGACCATTTTAACAATTGTTAAGCATTCAATTCGCTGTAATCTCAGAGAAATCTTAATATATTGTGTTCCTTATATTATTTTAATAAAGCATTAACAACTATATACCAATAAGATTGTAACAATGAGAAGTCTTTGCTGTTAGATTCAGAAGCATCTAACCCACCTTACATTTCAAAGTGGTGGGTTACTCTGTACTGTTAATGAAATAAATAAATAAATAAATGTTCAACAGCACTAGGATACCCACTCAAAAATTTGCACTGCAAAATGTTGTTAATATGCTGTGATGTAGCTGTTTCGATCAACAATGTGCCCATACAGAACCGTTTAACAGATCTGAGGGTACCAGAGAACCATCGAGGTCTTTCTGGATGTAGATGGGCAGTACCTTCTCAAACATACCATCTTCTCTCATGATCACAAGAAACACATTCTGACGCGCTGGGCGCGCTCCTGTTGTGATACAATGCCTGAACTTTACATTAATATTTCTCAGGAGGGCTGTCCTCCCATGCTCGCTATGAAGAATGTGTGTGAGCACTTCCCAACGAATCACCCAAACCATCTGGAGGAAGTGCATTAGAAGTCGCAGATGCCATAGTGATCTCACGAGCAGCTAGGGAAACAAATAGTACACCCAGACAGAGCACCACATGCCTGAATAGGTCTGATACAACTGAGGCTTGGAAGGTACCGCAAAGTTGGCCCACTAATGACTGTTTCACCATAACAGCCATGCATCTCATTGGCACTCTGAACACCTTAAGAGTGAGGTTTTTTTACAGATATATTTACCATCCTTGAGGCCCAGGTGCTCAAGTCAAGATCCCCATTCCTCTTCACACACAATGTTCCACTGCAACGCCACGTGACGATGCAGGAGTATGCCCAGAGCTTACGGTGACAGAGTACTGGCGGCACTTGCCAGTCCCCAGCACAGAAACCATGGGGTCGTCAAGACAGTTCTCAGGAAACAGTACCTAGCCGCTGAGGCCTTGGTTGCTCTGAAAATGGACCAAAAATTATTCGGACATTTCCATTCTGATGCATTTCTGTTCCTGCATTAAGAGCCAGGGCACCCATGTAGTACAAATTTTCCCATATCCGACTCCACTGTCGAAATGTGACCTCCCCATTCAGATGAAATCCCTACTGCTTGATCAATTTCCCGAACTTTCAGTTGGTGATTTTCCACGACAGTTTTCCGCACTTCGGGAGTAGTTGCACATCGTGGCTGACCACTACACGGATCGTTGTCTAAAGTGTTCTGACCAAATTTAAATTCGTCTGCCCACTTGACAGCAGTTGAATACGAAGGAAAAGAGTCCTTCAGTGTGTGTGGAGAAGTCCACAACACAGATCTCTACCCAGAGCACTGACACGCCACTTGTTTACTCATAAAGGATGACGTATTATTACATGGAAACCTCGTTGTTTGCAAATGTTCCCTGATGACTTGGATATTTTTTCCGTTCAGTGTTATTATAGAAGTGACGTCAGGTATCTCAAAGCAAAAAATTATTTAGATTCTACAGTAACAGAACAGAACTGATTCCAACAATGTGTATAAATAAGAACGTAAGTTAACAAAGTAATTTCCATTAAATATCGATTAGTAAAAAGATAAGCTTAAATGAAGGATAAAAATATAATTGCTTGTGACATTATTAGTTATGTAAGGGAATAAAACGTAATGGGTAAGGTAAACAGACTCCTTTTATACTTTTATAGGTGCTGTTTGATATGTCTGTATGTATATAATTCCCCTAGCACATAAATGACGATGTTTTGAAATGTTGTTTCACTTCTCAGCACATTAACAAACAAAACTGATCAGGAACATATGTTATGAAGTTCACTTTGGCCATTAATAGACATTGTCATATTAATTCCTCAATTCCAATACTATACTCTGTCTTTTTGAATCATGGATGGTGATTCATAATCTCACTTTCGCCGTTCAGTACAGGGCTGAGCAAATTGACGTGACGTGACATGATGTGACAGACACTGTAAATACACGCTAACGTGACAGTGCCATTACGTGATGCCCATTCATTTAAAGCTAATAGCCCACTTTATTCCAAGTATCAACTGCAAATTATTATGGTGTCTACAAAGCACCCATACCAAATCCATTGCAGTTACGAAGGGAACCTGTCTGTACTAGCGATACAATGACATTCAGATTTATAGGACACATTATGGACAAAACTACATCGTCCCAAGATCGCGTGATCACTGTGGAAATCTATATTGACGACACAAAATCAGTTATGCGCATCTCAATGCTCACTCCAGAGCTTCATTTTGTTTTCAACCCATTAAGAACTCGTTTCAATTCGTGTCGAAATGCACTGGAGAAAAGAAAGAAAATATTACGTTGCACCTGCTTATAAACTTGTTATGCCATTTGATGACAAGGTATGTCCTGACAGAATCTGTGAAGACACTGTGGTTATGGGAAGAAATACCTGTACTTCAATAGATCGTTGCAAAAAGAAATTACAAAAAGTTCAGAAAAAAGGAATAAAGCAATGTAAGTCACTATGGAATCGGTAGGAATTGCCCGATAATAAAATGAATTGGCTACAATAAAAAGGTGAAGTACACTCAGGACCACTAAGAGGGGGAAACAGTGTGATAGAAGATGAAATGAGTAATTACTTTGGTGAGACAGGGGATGCGATGCAACATCTGCATTTACATCTCTACTCCGCAAACTACCGTACTGTGTGTGCAAAGTATGTCTGTCAATAAACTTCTGTGTGAGCTCCAATTTCTGTCATTTTCTTCGTCGTATGTTGCAGAAAATAATATGTTGCCCTACTCTTTTCGAATGTACCCTCTAGGAATTTCAACAGCAACTTTATTTGTGGTACACAACGCCTCGCTAGTAGCGACTGCCAATGGAGTTTGTTGAATATTTCTGTTAAGTTGCCAGCCTTACTAAACGATCCAGTGACAAAACGTGCCAACGAAGTTGGATCTTCTCTATCTCTTCTAATAACCCAACATGTCAAGTGTCGCTGACTAGTGAATAATAGGCCTACTCAAAAATCGGTCGAATAAACGTATTGTAAACCTTTCCTTTCGTGGATGAATTACATATCTTTCGATTCTTTCAGTGAATCTCAGCCTGCCATCTGCTTTTCTTGCACTTTATATTATGAGCTCACTCCACTTCATTTCGCTCTGGACGATTACTGGTCAGTAATGTACAATTATTGCTGTTTCCAGCGATTTTTAAACAATAGTGTAATCAAATGCAGTAATGGATCTCTTCACCCATTTATGGATAATATGTTACATTTATTTACGTTCTGAGTCAACTGCCAGTCTCTGCAACAATCATCGGTCCTCCGTAACCTCATTCTCCATTTTACTAGTGTTTTCTAGTGTTTCAGATAGTCTCATATGGCTAGAGGCGGATTTTGACAGAAATTTGGAAGACTTCGCTTTTTTTATTTATTCATCCAAGGATCATCTCACAATAATGTATGAACTGTCATGGTAATGAAATGTACATCAAAAGTTCAAAATACGTACATGTTCAAAGAATATATAAGGATGCTTTTTCGAGATAAGAGAGGTCTTTAGACATCAGTCAAACAAGAGAGAATGAATAGATATTAATCCTCTGGAGAAATGGTAACCAAACGATTGTTCAAGTTACTGTGCAGACTCAATTAATATGGGGACGTACCATTGTATAATCGAAACTTATCATCTACACACTCGCAAAGAAAGCGAAGTCAGAGGTATGGTAGAATAATTGGCAGCTCATGAATTTAAGTCACTGAGCAGACTGTTGTTGTGGTCTTCAGTCCAGAGAGTGGTTCGATGCAGTTCTCCATGTTACTCTATCCTGTGCAACCTTCGTCATCTCCCAGTACCTACTGCAACCTACAGCCTTCTGAATCTGCTTAGTTTATTCGTATCTTGGTCTCCCTCTACGATTTTTACCCTCCACACTGCCTCCAATACTAAGTTGGTGATCCCTTCGTGCCTCAGAACATATCCTACCAACAGATCCCTTCTTCTAGTCATGTTGCGCCACAAATTTCCCTTCTCCCCAATTCTATTCAATACCGCCTCATTAGTTATGTGATGTACCCATCTATTCTTCAGCATTCTTCTGTAGCACCATATTTCGAAAGCTTCTATTCTCTTCTTGTCTAAACTATTTATCATCCACGTTTCACTTCCATACATGGCTACACTCCATGCAAATACTTTCAGAAACGACTGCCTGACACTTAAATCTATACTGGATGTTAACAAGTTCTCTTCTTCAGAAACGCTTTCCCTGCCATAGCCAGTCTACATTTTATATCCTCTCTACTTCGATCATCGTCAGTTATTTTGCTCCCCAAATACCAATACTCATTTACTACTTTAAGTGTCTCATTTCCTAATCTAATTCCCTCAGCATCACCCAATTTAATTAGACTACATTCCATTATCCCCGTTTTGCTTTTGTTGGTGTTCATCTTATAACCTCCTTTCAAGATATTGTCCATTCCATTCAACAGCTCTTCCAGGTCCTTTGCTGTCTCTGACAGAATTACAATGTCATCGGTGAACCTCAGAGTTTTTATTTCTTCTCTGAATTTTTCTTTCGTTTCATTTACTGCTTGCTCAATGTACAGATTGAATAACATCGGTGATTGGTTACAATACTGTCTCTATCCCTTCCCAACTACTGCTTCCCTTTCATGCCCTTCTACTCTTATAACTGCCATCTGGTTTCTGTACAAATTGTAAATAGCCTTTCGCTCCCTGTCTTTTACCCCTGCCACCTTCAGAATTTGAAAGAGAGTATTCCAGTCAATATTGTCAGAAGCTTTCTCTAAGTCTACAAATGCTAGAAACGTAGGTCTGCTTTTACTTAATCTGTCTTCTAAGATAAGTCGTAGGGTCAGTATTGCCTCACGTGCTCCAACATTTCTACGGAACTTGTAAGTAATAGATTTCGGCTATCGGTCGCCCTTTTTAAATTTTTGAGTTGTATTCAATGAACTGTGGATGAAGCCCGACCAACAGGCATTACATGCATTGATCAAAAATGATAGTATATTGAGAATGGCTAGTATCTAGCTGGAATCTAGATCTGCCAATAAAATTTAAAAATTACGACTCACAGCTGATATCTGTTATTTACAACTCAATATAACAGTCGCTGCGTGCAACAGCCTTCTGAACGGAAGGTAACCTGATTTCTACGGAAACCAAACTGATCTTCAAATGGTTCAAATGGCTCTGAGCACTATGGGACTTAACTTCGGACGTCATCAGTCCCCTAGAACTTAGAACTACTTAAACCTAACTAACCTAAAGATCTCACACATCCATGCCCGAGGCAGGATTCGAACCTGTGACCGTAGCGAACTGATCTTCCCCGAGGTCGGCTTCTACCAGTTTTTCCATTCGTCTGTAAAGAATTCGTGTTAGTATTTTGCAGCCGTGACTTATTAAACTGATAGCTCGGTAATTTTCACATCTGTCAACACCTATATTCTTTGGGATTGGAATTGTGATATTCTTCTTGAAGTCTGGTGGTATTTCGCCTGTCTCATACATCCATGGTAGAGTTTTGTCAGGGCTGGCTCTCCCAAGGCTATCAGTGGTTCTAATGGAATGTTGTCTACTCCCAGGCCTTGTTTCGACTTAGGTCTTTCAGTGCTCTGTCAAACTCTTCACGCAGTATCATATCTCCAATTCCATCTTCATCTACATCCTCTTCCATTTCCATAATATTGCCCTCAAGTACCTCGCCTTGTATAGTCCCTCTATATACTCCTTCCACCTTTCTGCTTTCCCTTCTTTGCTTAGAACTGGATTTCCAAGTGAGCTCTTGATATTCATACTGTAGGCAGTATCTGTCTTACCCCTAGTGATATATGCCTCTACATCCTTACATTTGTTCTCTAGCCATCCCTGCTTAGCCATTTTGCACTTACTGTCGATCTCATTTTTGAGACGTTTGTATTCCTTTTTGCCTGCTTCATTTACTGCATTTTTATATTTTCTACTTTCATCAGTGAAATTCAATGTATCTTCTATTACCCAAGGATTTGTACTAGCCCTCGTCTTTTTACCTACTTGATCCTCTGCTGCCTTCAATATTTCGTCTCTCAAAGCTACCCATTCCTCTTCTACTGTATTTCTTTCCCCCATTCTTGTCAATCGTTCCCTAATGCTCTCCCTGAAACTCTCTACAACCTCTGGTTCTGTCAGTTCATGCAGGTCCCATCTCCTTAAATTCCCACCTTTTTGCAGTAGTCCAACATCTGCCCCTAGAAATGTCTTACAATTTAAAAACTGGTTCCTAAATCTCTATCTTACCATTATATAATCTGTCTGAAACTTTCCAGTATCTCCAGGCCTCGTCGATGTATACAACCTTCTTTCATGATTCTTGACCCAAGTGTTAGCTATGATTAAGTTATGCTCTGTGCAGAATTCTACCAGGTGGCTCCCTCTTTAATTCCTTACCCCCATTCCATATCCACCTACTATGGTTCCTTCTCTTCCTTTTCCTATTATCGAATTCCAGTCTCCCATGACTATTAAATTTTCGTCTCCCTTCACTACCTGAATAATTTCTTTTATCTCATCATACATTTCATCGATCTCTTCGTCATCTGCTGAGCTAGTTTGCTTAGTGTCTACCTTGGCCACAATAATGCGTTCACTATGCTGTTTGTAGCAGCTTACCTGCGTTCCTATTGTTTTATTCATTATTAAACCAACTCCCGCATTACCTCTATTTGATTTTGTATTTATAACCCTGTATTCACCTGACCAGAAGTCTTGTTCCTCCTGCCACCGAACTTCACTTATTTCCACTATATCTAACTTTAACCTGTCCATTTCCCTTTTTAAATTTTCAAACCTACCTGCCCGATTAAGGGTTCTGACAATCCACGCTCCGATCCGTAGAACGCCAGTTTTCTTTCTCCCGATAACGACGTCCTCCTGAGTAGTCCCAGTCTGGAGATCCAAATGGGGGACTATTTTACCTCCGGAATATTTTACTCAAGAGGACGCCATCATAATTCAACCATACAATAAGGCTGCATGCCCTCGGAAAAAATTACAGCTGTAGTTTCCCGTTGCTTTCAGCCGTTTGCAGTACCAGCACAGCACAGATCAGTCAGTTATCAAGACTGTTGCCCCTGCAACTACTGAAAAGGCTGCTGCCCCTCTTCAGGAACCGCACGTTTGTCTGGCCTCTCAACAGATACCCCTCTGTTGTGGTTGCACGCTGGCCACGGTGGTCTAGCGGTTAAGGCGCTCAGTCCAGAACCGCGCGACTGCTATGGTCGCAGGTTCGAATCCTGCCTCGGGCATGTATGTGTGTGATGTCCTTAGGTTAGTTAGGTTTAAGTAGTTCTAAGTTCTAGGGGACTGATGACCACAGATGTTAAGTCCCATAGTGCTCAGAGCCATTTGAACCATTTTTTGTGGTTGCACGTACGGAACGGCTATCTGTATCACTGAGGAACGCAAGTCTCCCCACCAATGGCAAGGTCCATGGTTCATTGGGGGGGGGGGGAGGAGGCACTGGGGAAATATCATACACAAAAAATCGAAAAGATAACTGTTAGCATGTTTGATGACAATTATGTTGGCGCTAGGATAGCTAAAGATAGCAGAGAGGCAGTTCTGGAATATTAATATGAGGTATGACTATAAAATATCGGAACTATTGCTGTAAAACATTTTTTTTATTTTAAAAACATACATATTTAGTTATTGTCACTCTCAAGATACTTCGTTAATCTGTCCCTACGATGCTCTATGCAAATATTCCACTGAGGGAAGTAGTGCTGGAAATCTTCCTCTGCGAGCTCCTTGATGGCGTAAGTCACTTTTTCTTTCATGACTTCAGCAGACTCAAATCTTGTTTCTTTTAAAGCGGATTTGACCTTGGGGAATATATAAAAGTCACATGGTGCTATGCTAGGTCAGGCGAATAAGGTGTTTGGTTTAACACTAGTACGCTGTTATACGCTAGAAACCTCTTAACAGACAATGCAGTATAAGCAGGTGTGTTGTCTTGATGAGCAACCCAACATTTGTTCTTCCTCAATTCCGGTCTTTTTACCTTATTTTTATAGCAGAGTTGAGCAAGAATCTCAACATAGTAACGTCGATTAATAGTCTGACATTCAGGAACCCAGACTGATGACCATAGATGTTAAGTCCCATAGTGCTCAGAGCCATTCAGGAACCCAGTGAAGATACACAATTTCAAGAATATAAAAAACAGTTGGTTGGCTGATTCGAGCCTTTTTCACTTTCGATGAAGTTGGGCCTTTCCAGAGCATGGACTGGCGCTTACGAGTTACAAAATCATAAGCAAAAAACCACGATCTGTCACATGTTATAATCCTTTCCAATAAATTAGAATCATTTTCGATGGTATTCAAGGTGTCTGTACAAGCATTTTCATGAGCTTTTTTTTGTTTTGTTGTGAAAATTTTCGGTACCGGATCGCACACACTTTTCTCGTGTTAAATTGGTTGTGTAAAATTTGGATTACGCATTCTTTGTCAATTCTTACAGTTTCAGCAAACGATAGAAACTCAAACGACGGCAAGAATGAATCAGATCACCACCTTTTCCATATTTTCATCTGGTTTTGATGCTGAGGGGTGTCCGGGGCGTGCGTCATCTACAAACGTCGTCTCGGCCATCTTGGAAACGCTTTAACCACTCATTATTAATCTTTTTATTTCTGTGGCAAAACAAAATAAAGCTCGCACACAAACAAAGGCCACAGCTACACTGATTTGTCTACAGACATCAGTGAGACGCACTCTAGGCTTCACCTTTCACGGCTCTTGGTCGATCACTTACGACGTATGTATACTTACTCTGTGACAGTCACATCTCGTAAAAGAGGAAGATTTAGGAAAAATCCAAACACCTTCATAGGACTGACTCACATAGAAAAAGTGTTTGACAACATGAAGTACAATCTGCGCAAGAAAAGCTATATATTATAGAGTGAGATGGATAATAAACAATACACCCAAGTATCCTAGAGAGAACAATAAGAATGGCAAGCCAAGACACAAATTCCCAGATAAGGGTCAGGCACATAGTCCTTCTCTACAGTTCAATATGGATACTGGAGAAACATTGAAGGGAATAAAGGCAAAGTTCGGAAGTCGAATGAGATTCAGGGTGACAAATATCAGTAACAAGATTCGTGAATGATGTTGTAAAATTCTGTGTAAGTGATGACAAATTTAAGAAGCTGTTGAAATGAATTAATAGGCTATTGAGCAAAGAAACAGAGTGCAAGACGAAAGTGTGAGAATGATATAAAAAGCACACTAGCTCAAGCAAAGAGAGGATTTCTCGTCAGAATAAATTAACTAATGTCAAATGTATGCCTCAATATTTGAAAGAATTTCGGATGGATACAGCACTGTGGAAAACTGATTCATGGAGTATGCGAAAGGCGGAAAACAAGAGAACCAACGCTTTTAAAATGTATGGTTACAGAGGAATACTGAAAAGTAAGTCAACTGGTAAAATATTGAATAAGGAAATTCATCTCAGAATCATTGAGGACAGGAATGTATGAAAATCACTAACTAGAAGAAAAGTCAGTGTGATAGAACATGTTTTCACCAGGGTATAGTTCCTGATATTTGAGAAAGCTGTAGAGAGCAGAACTTGTAGGAAAGAAAACGAAGTTAAGAAAATGTATATAAAATAATTTACTGCATTTGGTGTATCACTATTTTGAGATGAAGAGGTTGGCAGGACAGGAGATCATTAAGAGTTGAATTGAACCATTCAGAAGATTAATGATGTGAAAAGTGAATGTATTACAATTCTTTCAAAATCATATGAGGTATGGCAAATAAATAACAAGACTGCTGTCATAAATGTGATTTATTGCTAACAAAGTTACAATTAACTTCTCCCCCTTCAACATACCCCATCCCATATGACTGTACAACATGTGTATGTGTCTTCGATTGTTCAAAACAATGCTGTTGGTCATCCATTGCTACCTTTTTTAACAACTCTGTCGTTTTTACTATTATCTCTACAACAAACTGAAAATATTTTCCTTTCTATGCACTTTTCATTTTTGGGAAGAAATAAAAGTCACAAAGAATACGGAGGATGTGGGCTAAAAATTGTTTCACAGATGTAGCGCTGCTGGAGACCTATATAGCAGGAAACAGTTTTGCAAAAACTTCTGTCACATTTAATTCATCATGCGCTTTTGGTTAATGTTCACCATGCCTGTGATCATTCGAATGCTAACGCATCAATGGGTATGCACAGTTTCATTAATTTTCTGAATTTTTGCTTCAGTTCTTGAACTCACAGATCGACAGTTACATTCATCATCTTCAACCCCCTCCCAACCTATTCAAAACAGTTTGTGCCACTCAAAATCTCACAGATGTGAAAACATTCCATCTGTGTCTTTTTTAATTTCATGGGGAATTTGAGGTTAATGTGCCGCTCGATTTTTAAGTTTACTATGTTTGCAGCACTACTGCAGAATAACGTCCTCTGCAACCAAGGTTCAAAAGAAAACTAAAGCAGACAGAAAGATGAAACTAACAGTGACTGCTCTTGAAGATACAAGGTCAACTGCATTTCAGCACCAACCTTCCCCATGCGACTGTGCAATAGGAAATTTGCAGTCTCTTTAGTTAATTACCACATCTCGTAATTTGGAATTAAATTTTTCTGTTGCTGTTTTTGTTTATTCTCAGGCTATGTGCAGGCATCAATTCTATCATTTTTTGCTCCACTATAGTTTCCTTTGTACAGTTCCTGATTGAATTCCTAACCTGAGCATTGTTAATTAGAACAATTTAATGCACACTATTTGCGACGTTTTCGACCTACAGTCGTGCATGTCACATAACAACACTGTATATTAATTTCTGACATTATATCACTACATATCAGTGCAGATGAGTATCGGTTACTTTTACCAGAAATACGATTTTATATCATATTTCAACAGTTTCCTTGCATTCAAACTGTGTCTTCTGAGGTTAAGATCTTGCTCATTTGTCTGTATGTCTCAAATAATATTTTTAGAAATAGTTCTCTCCATTCACTAATTTGCAGTAACAATGCCTTTATTTTATTTTGTAATTAACGTTTTTCTGCATACAGAATTTTTGTAGTTTCTTCTTTTATTACTAGTTGGGCCTGAGCTTCACTTACACATATTATTGCTTCTTTAATACACTTGGCCCACTTTTGAATTCTTTCATCTGCTCACAATCAAACTCCTATTTTGCATTTCTGTATCTACTACATGGATTAAACTGTCTTTTGACTAGTTTCTTTTCAATTTATGACACACAACACTAACACCTTTACTACATTTCCAAAGGCTTGGAACATGTTGGACTATGCTTGACTCCTCTTTGCAATTGCAGATGGGTGTTACTGTAATGACAGATGGCCTACCTTACAGTAATAAGTTAAAGCATTTTTTGGAAGTTTCTTGAAACTACTCTGTCTACAGAAATCATCTACGTGTTTCAACAACCTGTTAATTACTGATGTCCTACCTCCTTCATTTCTGGGATTTTTGTTTCGTTTATATCGAATATTAGTGTAAATGTAATAGTGATTTCTTCTTCTTATCATTGCTAAATGTGAAAAACCAAAAGGGTTTGTTTAATCTCAGGTATTTTCTAGTCATCTATAAATGGCTACTGCACCACTTAATGTCAGCCCATGTGAAGTGTTTGCTCATTACATCAGACTTTTTATAAAAAGACAGATTGATCTTGGTTTAAGGAACGTTCTGCAGCAACTAAAGAGGCAAACATGTGATTTAAGAATGATTGTTTCGTTATAAATGACAAAAACAAGCAGCATTGATGAGATTTAGAGGTGTAATGAATTCTAAAGTAAAATTGTATCTACCGCTTTACAGAGTGTGTGTGTGTGTGTGTGTGTGTGTGTGTGTGTGTGTGTGTAATATTGTTTTATAGGACTCCAAAACTTCATGGTGCCATCCAGATAAAAAACATTCGTATTATGCTAAGAGGTCATTTTTAATACGTTAAGGACATGTAATGAGAATTATTAAAACAAAATTTAGGAAGTCTGAAATAGCTGTATTCTACTGAGCAGTCTCCTTTTCAGTCTCAAAATTTGTTTACATAGCAGTTTATACATCATTTTACATAATGCTTTGCATGTAGATACTCAGATGTATCTCTGAATACCTTATTTATTAGTAGTCATATGTTTTAGAAAGCAGTTGACCATTGAGAAATACATTCATTATGGTAGCCAAAAATTGGACAATAGCATTCACATCTTATTGTTATTCATACACAAACAGTTAATGCACTGAGTGATATAAGGGCCTTAAGCACATCATCATTGATCATAGTATTTATACATCCTTCTGACATCTGTTGATCTTATGGTGAGTCAGCAGTTACCTATTCAGGTTTATCTCTGAATATCTTATTTATTACTAGTCATATGTTCTAGCAAGCAGTTGACCATTGTGATATTCATTCATTAAAGTAGCCAAAAGTCAGGAAATTACATACCTATCTTATTGATGTTCATACACAATCAGTTGAGGCATTGAGAACCTTAAGGACCTAAAGCACAATATCATCAGTTGTTGTACTTATGCATGCTTCTCACATCTGTTGATCTTATGGTGAATCAAATGTGTGCTGTAAGCCCAAAAAAATGGCTCTGAGCACTATGAGACTCAACTGCTGAGGTCATTAGTCCCCTAGAACTTAGAACTAGTTAAACCTAACTAACCTAAGAACATCACAAACATCCATGCCCGAGGCAGGATTCGAACCTGCGACCGTAGCGGTCTTGCGGTTCCAGACTGCAGCGCCCTGTAAGCCCACATTGTATATATGAACATTCATGCAAAGCTACCTCACCAATTTATCTGATATTCACTTCAGTATGGGCTCAACGACAGTGTGCCTTGGACCCTTATTGTGCTTAGTACCTCAGGTAACTGCATCTGTTTGTGCCAGCCAGAGTGGCTGAGCGGTTCTAGGCACTATAGTCTGGGACCACGCGACCGCTGCAGTCGCAGGTTCGAATCCTGCCTTGGGCATGGATGTGTGTGATGTCATTAGGTTAGTTAGGTTTAAGTAGTTCCAAGTTCTAGGGGACTCATGATCTCAGATGTTAAGTCCCATAGTGCTCAGAGCCATTTGAACCATTTTGCCTCTGTTTGTAGAGTTTAATTTCTTTTTAAGAGATGATGCTCTTAACATAATGCAGTGTAGTGATACAACATGATGACATGTAGAAAATTGCTACTGAATGTATTGACCACTACTCCATGTAACATAAAATGCATTTTATTTTAATTTTATTGTATTTGTGGTAAGGTCTTATGGGATCGAACTGCTAAGATCATCATTCCCTAAGCCTACACACTACTTAATCTAACTTAAACTAACGTACGCTACGGACAACACACACACACCCATGCCCAAGCGAAAACTTGAACCTCCAATGGGGGGAGCCACATGGACAGTGACAAGACGCCTCAGACTGACATGCATTTTACAAAGATAAAATGTTTATTAATTGTTTGTATATTCTTAAATTTGGGAATTGTAATTTCCTTTAAGTATGCTCATTTATTCAGTACCTGGATTGTTTTCATCTGTGTTCTTATGCTATATCATCTTGTATATGTGGTAACCAGTAACAGGCTGAAAAACTTGTAAGGGTGTTGCAGGGTAGGATGTGCTGAGAAATAATTGTTAAGAAAAAAATTAGATGTGTTGTGCAGTTTCTGATTTATTTAGCATTGAAATTAGCCAATCAGATCATTGGATACATAAATTCAAGCAGACAACCAGAGACGATGTTGCCAAATGTGTTCTTCATTTAGTTTGCCCAAACTGTGACCAGATTAGCAGTCTTGTGCATTACTATCTACCGTATGAGAACAACTGATACTAACTGTATCAGCTTGTGTAATGGGTATGGAGAACAGATGCAGTGAATAGAAAAATGAAAATAAATTTAAGACAGGTAGGTGAAAGCTACATGTGGGAGCTGTGCTAATTTAAGATAGCTATTTTGAGAATCTTCACAAATTTAGTCTACATACCAGTTAAACGTGCCTAATTTTCCAAACTTTGAAGACAATTTGTTTGATTTTTTCTCAATGTGCCAGAGGAATAACAATTCCCGATTTTTCATTTATTTTACTTTGATAAATAGCTTTTATGATTTTACACAAAAAACAAGGAATCTGTATTTAAAAATGATGTATACGATAAAAGGCAAATGAGGTAGTTACGATTCATCAAAGTTTTGACAAATTTTTTAAAGCCTTTCCGATTTCTTATCTTTTGTGTATTTCCGTTTTTTGAAGGATGGCTGATTTAGAAAAAGTTGATCACAATAGGTACACTTATTGACACAGCTACACTATCTATAAAGTTAAATAATTGTTTATAATTTCACCTGACTAAATTCCAATAATGTGTACCTCTCTGGACACAATTATGAAAAAATAATAGACTTCATACTCAGTCAATAGCCGTAAATGTGGCTAATACAGGAAGAAGTGCCTGTCAAGCCTACCTCATCGCTGTTGCTACATTAATACCTTAAGAAAAAATCAAATTTATTGCTTCATAATTATCTAACAACAAAATAGTCAATAACAAAAAGAAACAGTAATATCCACAAGAGTTTCTCGAAGTCTCCTGCTCCATCTTAATTGTATGCATTGTTACAGTGCATCATGGAATCCTCAAGTTTTCTGGAATCAAAAGATTCTCTGATTTCATCAAAGGCTAAAATTATCCTTATGAGAAGCTCTTTGATTATGTCTACTGGAGCCCTGTAGACATCCATGTAATACATTTAAATGCTTGTGTACTGTAACAATGAAGTGTGATGGGGCACTGTCATGTTGGAACCACATTACCTGACGAATCGTCTGAGGAATGTCTTCTAAATGCAGTGGAAGGACATTTATGTGGAATGCTAAATGCTCCTATTAATTTAAACAAGGACAAAGCAGGATGAGACCCAAGAAACGGTTGCCTATGATACCTACCCAGATGTTAATCGTAAACTTGCACTAATATGAATTTCCCCCAGGGGCTTGGCATTTGTTTGCCAGGTACGGGCTTGGCTACCTCAGGGTTCCTGAGCTGGGGATTGGTAAGCGCCGCCAGTCCCCTGTCACCGTAAGCTCTGGGCATGCTTCGGTGACCACCGTGCAGTGCAGTGGAACGTTGTGTGTCTCAGGATATGGGGATCTTAGCTTGATAGCCCAAACCTCTATAAAAAAAACTCCTCAATCTCAAGGTGTGCTGTGCACTGATGAGATGCATGGCTTTTGAAGTGGAACAGTCGTTAGTGGGCAACCTCTGGGGGACCAGCTGCACCTCGATTGTATAAGGCTTACCTAGGCACTTGGGGCTCTGTCTAGGTGGACTTCGCTAGCTGCTTGTAGGACTGAGATGGATTCTTCGAAATCTTCTTTGCCTCCTCCCAGCAGGTAGGTACCAACACCCAGTCCAACAAGAGGGCACGTGCAGCAAGTCCTCCTGACTCAGGAGCGAAACTTCAGGATATCATGACTAGTAACAGAGCACATGCTGGTGGTCAGAATGTGTTGTTAATCGTTAAAAGGAAAGAGGGCAGCTTTGAGAAAGTTTCACCTTTCTATATTCAGAATGGGCTCGAGAGCATTGCTGGCAGTTTGATATCTGTTAAGCGATTGCATAATAAGATGCTGTTGGTGGAAACCGCTAGTTCCCAACAAGCTAAGAACCTACCTAACATTCAATCCCTTGGGAAATATGCCATCAAAACTGAGCTGCACACCACCTTGAATTACAGCAAAGGTGTTGTGACATGCATGGATCTGGTGGACATTCCCAAAGGGGAACAAAAAGATGAGTGGGCTCCAGAAAAAATAGTTGACTTGCAAAATATAATGAAGAGGGTGGATGGGGTTCTTGTTAAGTCCGACTCCTTTATCTTGGTGTTTAATAGCACGAAACTCCCTGAGGATATTAAGGCAGATTTCCTTCACTTAAGTGTGTGGCCTTATGAACCCAACCCAAAGCAGTTTTCAAATGCTGCGCTTTGGGCATACTACTCTTGGGTGTTGTGGAGAAGCTACTTGTGGCTAGTGTGGTCAGGCCCACCATGAAGGTGTTTATTGCTTGTCTCCATTGAAGTATGTGAATTGCTCTGGACCTCACCCCATCTGGTGTCTCGACTGCAGCATGTACCTGGAAGAATGGAAAACTATGAAGCACACCCCCTATACTGAAGCAAGAAAGCTCTATAAAGCTATGCTGCCCCTATGGTTTGCTACCTCCTTCACTTCAGTTGTTGAACAGCCCACGCGGAAAGCTGATGCTGCTACTCAAATGGAGGCTGCTAGTGTCGGCACTAGTACCTGTATGTCCATGTACTTGTGCTGCTGCAGTCGTTTCTAAACCTGTCACTCCCCAAAGAACTTCAGAAAAAGCTGTGGTTGCTGACATTGTAGAGCTTCCTGCCCCTCCAAAGGTTCCGTCTTATACTCTGCCCAATCCTGCCACACCTGAAACCGCAGTTGTGGCTGCAAAGTCTACCCAGGGGAAAAAATCCAACGTAAAACATCAAACACCGGTGGAATCGGGCAGAAAACAGCCTGACGATGTCGACATCGACCTCTCTGTCAATTCTCTTTTAGAGGCTATGGAGCTTGATGTCGGACTGGGGCAACCATCTCACCCCAAAACTGAGCCTCCACCCATTGTGGAGTTCCCCCTCCATCAGAAAGTCAGGATGAAAGTACTAGCCCCCTGATAGATGGCTCCCTTTATACAGTGGAACACGAATCGATTCAGGACTCACATGGAGGAATTGAAACTCCTTACACAGCAACGCCCTCTGTGTTTGTGTTTGCAGGAAACACATTTCAAAGCATCTGATGCCCCTGCACTACGAGGCTATACCCCATACTGCAAGGATGACCTGACAGGAGAAAGAGTCACACAAGAGGTTGCTGTTTTTCTCAATAATGGGCACCACTCCTCTGCTCTTCCCCTGGATACCGACTTGCAAGCAGCTGCAGTTGATATTTCTGCACCTCAGAGGCTTATAGTTTGTTCTTTTTTTACCTCCCGTGGAGGCACTAGACTCTGAGGCTCTCACAGATCTTATTGCACAACTCCCCTAACCATTCCTCCTTCTGGGAGACTTCAATGCCTACCATGTCCTGTGGGGCTCAACATTTACTTCCATTGGGGTCGAGCTTTGGAGAGCCTCCTGACGTCTCGAGAGCTGTGCCTCCTAAACGCTGGTACTTCGACTCATTTCTGTGCTGCTACTGGGTCATTCTCAGCCATCGACCTATCTCTCTGCTCTCCAGCCCTCACAGGCTCTGTTCACTGGGAGGTCACTGACGACCTTCATTCCAGCAACCACTTCCCAACCCGCCTTCAGCTACTCAGTGGTGTGTTGCTGGAACAGAAGCCACCAACATGGATGATTGGCAGGGCTAACTGGACGCTGTTCGGCCAGTTGGCTGTGTTTGAACACTGTGACAGCATCCAGGAATGGGTGAATGACATCACGCATGTGACCCATCAAGGCGCTGATCTATCCATATCAACGTATTTCGACCCTCGTCAGAGGCGACATGTCCCTTGGTGGACAGCATAGTGCCATTTATCCATATGGGACAGGCATGTGGCTCTTTGATGATGGCTTAAATGCCGCCCGAGAGTGAACAATCTCACAGCCTTTCAAATCGCGAGAGCCAAGGCTCACAGCATTATTAAAGAGAGCAAAAAGCAGTCATGGAATGAGTTCTTGAACTCCATCAATCGTTCCACTTGTTCCTCGAAAGTATGGGAAGCTCTCCAGAGGATTTCTGATAAACACAGATAGCTGCAGTGCTGAACCAGGGGTGCTTCCAAACAACACCTATACACATCGCTCAGATGCTGGCTGAGCATTTTGCAAACTACTGCCAATGCAAGCCAGGATCCAGAATTTCGTCGCTACCATGCGACTGTCGAGAGGGAAAAGTTGGACTTTAGGTCAAACAGTTCTGAGGCCTACAACTCACCTTTCTCCATGTGGGAGCTCGAATCAGCACTTCTGACACTGCACTCGGTCACAATCACATCTGGTACTGCATGTTTCGAATTTGCCAGTGGCATCAAAAGAAATCCTCCTCGAATCTTTTAATCTAATAAGGCAGACAGACATCTTCCCCAACTTGCGGAGGGAGGCAATTCTAATCCCTCTCCTCAAACCAGGAAAGGACCGCATATGTCCCAGTAGTTATCGGAGTATCGCCTTGACGAGCTGTGTAGGAAAATCCCTGGAACAGATGGCTAGCCGTCGTCTGGTCTGGCTTTTAGAAACCAGGCAACTCCTTAGCCACTCTCAGTGTGTATTCCGAAAATTTCGATCCACAGTCTATAACCTGACCCTCCTAGAGGCGGCTATTCCAGCAGGCTTTCCTACATCAGCATCATTGGATTGGCATATTCTTTGATATCAGTAAGGCATACGATACTACTTGGAGACACTGTATTCTCGCACAACTGCATCAATGGGGTTTTCGTGACCACCTCCCCATTTTTATTTGGTCTATCCTGTCTTAGCGATTTTTTCAGACCTGAGTTGGTGACTAACTGTCTGATTGATTTGAGCAGGAGAATGGTTACACCCTGGGCAGCGTTTTAAGTGTTACACTCTTTGCTATAGCCATCAGCAGTATAACATCTACTGTAAGGGGTCCAGTACAGTGCTCCTTATTTGTGGACGACATTGCTGTTTTCTATTCCTCCACCAATGTTGCAACGGTGAGCCATCAGTTGCGACTTACAGTGCAGCAGTTAGAGGTGTGTGCTACAGAGACAGGTCTTCAGTTTTCTATCGTTAAGTGTGTATGTGTTCATTTTAACCATTCTCGTCGTCCTTTAAATTTGCCTGCCTTGCATATAGTGGACACTATCCCACATTTTAGAGACACAGTGCGGTTTCTGGGCCTCATTTTTGACTCCAGATTGTGCTGGTTGCCACACCTGTGAGACTTGAAAGTCAGAACCCTGAAAGCACTGAACATCCTCGAGTGCCTCAGCCACAGGTGTTGGGGAACGGACAGGGCGTGCCTGCTCCAATTTTATAAAGCTTTTGTGCATTTGCAGATGTACTACGGGTGCACAGTGTATGGGTCAGCGAGGCCCACGTATTTGAGGATCCTTGACGCTGTCCACTGACCACAGGAGCTTACTGGACCAGTTCTATATCCAGCCTCTGTGCTGAGGCTGGGGAACTGCCACTTACCGTCTGGCAGCAGCTCCTCCTGGTTTGCCAGGTGTGTAAGTTTCTCGCAAAGTTTCTTGCAGCTCCAACCTCACCCATTCACCACATTGTTACTCATCCACCTCTGATGGTTACCACACATTCATAATTAACATATTTGCCAACGCTTATGGTCATATATATATATATATATATATATATATATATATATATATATATATATATATATATATATATATATATATATATATCCTAAACTAATGAAATAGGTGGGAAGTTGTCATTAAAAAAAACCCTCTCATCTGAGTGGCGTGAAATGGCCACACCTGTAGTCAAGTATATGTATGATGTCATATCACAGTCTGTTAGACTGGGTGAGGCAGCTAAGTCATAACACCCCTTGTATCTCCTCAGTAGATACAAAGATGCTGTTTGGACAGTGAATTGCAGGGACAGGGGCTACTTGATTACATCACATTTCATGTTTGTGCTATTTTTTACTACAGAAATATGAGGCAATCTTCGGTTTTTTAAATGGAACCCTATGTTAAATGTTAGTGTAACATGATGGGCTTAAAAAGACGGTTTCAAATATGTGTATATCGTAATATTTAGGTGAATAGTTTTTGAGACACAGATGTGTTCTCTATCGTGTTTGTCCTTCGAAGTGGCATTGTCCAATGCAACCTTTCCTGTTGTGTAGAGTACATGGTAAACGTCACGAGTCCGTTCTTACACAAACACGCCCATTTACCCGACAATAGTAATATGTACTGCGATATTTTCCATAAAAATTAACTGATGATGTCACGCAAATATTATTCAGTTATTTGACAACTGTGATACCAAAATAGTAGACAACATACAGTATTAAATTACTGCAAGATGTTAATACATTTTAAGTGACAGATATACAAATGTAAATGAGGAGGCCCTTATTGGTCACAATTATTTTGTATGTATTTGTTTTTTATTTGAAATATTTACTATGGATCACAATACAAAGCAAATACACACAAAGATGCAAAATACATACTGTAACTGATCCAAAAGTTTACTAAAGCATGTGCTCAAAATGCTTCCCCTCTGCTGCAATGCACATTTGTAGTCGCCGTTCGAATGATTTGTGAAAGGCTACAAGGTCACGTGAGATATCAGTGCACACTTCAATGATACATTGCTTCATATCATCTGGTGTAGTTGGTATTTGAGCATACACTTTATGTTTGATTGTCCCCCACAGAAAACAAAAATCAAGAGGGTTCAAATCAGGAGACCAGGCTGGCCACTTCGCTTCAGCACATCGTCCTATCAAACAATCCGGGAACTTTTCATTTAACAGCTCTGTAGCCACACAGGAAGAGTGAGCAGGACAGCCGTCATGTTGGAACCACACGCACTGACGCATAGTTAGTGGTACCTCTTCCGGCAAAATGGACAGAACGTTTCGCAGGAACAGTGCATAGTTATTGCCATTTAGTATACCTGGCATGACGTACGGCCCCACAATGACATTTTCCATGATACCGCACCACACATTAACACTCCACAGTTGCTGATACTGTACCTGTCGAAGCCAATGAGGGTTCTCTATTGACCAGTAATGCATATTATGCAAATTCACATTACCGTGATTGGTGAAAGTCGCTTCATCACTAAAAAGCACCCGTTGAATAAACGTTGGATCATCTTGTAGGCACTGCAGAGCAAACTGGCAAAATTCCTGGGGCCGTTGGAAATCCACACCGGAGAGTGCTTGATGTAATGAGAGGTGAAATGGGTGAAATCTGTGCCGGTGCAATATTCGTAGAACACTTCTCTGACTTATACCACATTCTGAGCTGATACGTCATTATGAAACAGTAGGGTCGTTATGTGCCAATGCTAGAACGCCCCCTTCAAGTAAGTACCTCGCCAATTGCAGTTTTTTGCCTTGTCCTCTGTATCACGTTCCATGATCCCAATTCAAATATGTGCAAGAAGCTGGTGTGTAGGACGCTCACGATCACGATACAGCTCTTCATATCGTTTTATTGCTCTAACAGCATTTTTCTGCTTTCACCATACACTAGAAGCATATCTAACTTTTCTTCGTTGGTGTAAATGTCTGCTCCAAGAAACTGTGACGGAAATGCGATGTCTCATTACCCCAGCAGCACATTTATATCCTTCTGTCCAGCTACCTTGTGTGTCACCTTGCAGCGTTATCGAGAAGCAGGAAAACAACGTTTTCCCTATTAAGTTCCTAAGTGGTCAACAGGAAAGGTTGCATTGGACAACGCCACTTCGAAGAACGAACACGATACGAGAACATATTTGTGTCTCAAAAACTATTCGCCTAAATATTATCATATACACATATTTGAAACCGTCTTTTTAAGCTCATCGTGTTTGGCTAAAATTTAACATAGGGTTCCATTTAAAAACCAAAGATTGCCTCATATAAAAAATAGCACAAACATGAAATGTGATGTATTCAAGTAGCCCCTGTCCCTGAATTTCACTTTCTAAACGGCATCTTTGTATCTACTATGATTGGGGAGATACAAGGGGTGTTATGACTTAGCTGCCTCACCCTATATATATGGCAGTCAATTATACTATAGCATCTTTAAACAACTGAAAAAAACGCCCAAAGATAGGTGGTAAGTTGTCTTAAAAAAAAAAAAACCTCTCATCTGAGTGGTGTGAAATGGCCACACCTTTAGTCAAGTAAATGTACGATGTCATATCACTACCACTGTCGATTATTAAAACCCAATCCTTTGAACAACTTGTTTTCCAAATTTATCGAAATATACCATGATAAAACCATTATTGGAAAAGGGATTGACAGAAGATATGGGGAATTATTGCCTTATCACTTTTCTGTTCGTCTTCCCTAAACTACCTGAAAAAATTACCGGTAAAGCAAAACAAATTCAAATGTTTTTGGTTATAAGTGATGTGTTCAAAAAAGGAAGAAATTAGTTTGGATTCTAACATGGAAAAAGCACACTAAATTCTATCAGTGACTTTACTTGACTGATATACTCCACTTTATATTTGAGTAAAATGATCACTGGAATATTCTGTGATAGACAAGAGCATTTGGTCAGTGAACAACTCATGTATGTCGATTTTATATCATGTTCCCTAGGTCTAACTGTGTGGGTTCACAAGGACGTGCAATGAGTGAGTTTTTTTTGCAAATACAGTATGATATTCTTATAGCCTATACAGACGTTTGAGTATGTAATTATATAAAAATTTATACAGTAAATTCTTTGAGCAGCAATCCAGAATAAAGACTACACATATTTTCTTAGGACCACTAAAGCACAATGGAAAAAACAAATGCATAGCACAAACAGATACAGAGCTCAAGTTTAATAACATTCTTAGCAGCATTATTAAAATTTTACAATTTATGTACTTAAAAATTAATCTAGACTGTAAAAAGCTTTTTCTAGCAGAAGTATTTTAGTGCTTTCTTGACCTTACTCTTGTCATGAATCTCTGTCTTTATTTCAGAAGGAAGAGCACTGAAGAGTTTTGTTCCAGTGTAGTGGTCACCTTTCGCGTCAATCTCAAATTTCCATGCTCACTGTGTATGTCATTTTTCACCCGTGTGTTATGCTCATGATAATTACTGTTCGGTTGAACTATCTCTATAGTTTTACAGACAAAACACATGAGAGAAAAAATGTATTGGCATGTAGTTGTGCATATTTTAAGTTTTCGAAAGCTGCTTCTACATGAGCCTCTTGGGCGCAATCCACATATAACTCTTAAAGCTCGCTTCTGAGCAATGAACACTTTCCTTGCTAATGGCTGGTGGTCCCAAAAAATAATGCTGTATTCAATGAGTGAGTGAAAATAGCTGTAGTATGCCACTTTGTACCGAGCTGGCTAGCCGCACAGTCTAAAGCGCTGTGTCCCAAGTGGGAAGGCATGCTGGTCCCCGGCACAAATCCGCTCAGCAGATCAGTGTCGAGGTCCGGTGTGCTGGCCACCCTGTAGATGGTTTTTTGGCGGTTTTTTATCTGCCTCAGCAAATGTGGGCTGTTTCCCCTTATTCCACCTCAGTTACACTATGTTGGCAACTGCTACGCAAACACTGTATCCTCATATGCGTACACCATAATTACTCTACCACGCAAACGTTTGGGGTTACATTCTTGTGGTATGAGATGTTCCCGCGGGGAGGGGGGGGGTTGTCCACTGGGGGGAGGAAACGCGCAATAACCCTGGGTTCAGTGTGGGATGGTGGTGGGGTGAGTGGACTGGACTGCAATAGCCTGTTGTGGGGTTCTGAACCACTGAGAGCTATGGCGGGGATGCAACCACTCTGTCATTGCTAGGTCCCCAGTTCAATACACAATACAACGCCACTTTTGCAGTGTTAGCTTCAACACATGTAGTGACAACCTGTAAAGCATATGTAGCAGAGCTAAGCCTCTTACGGAGATCTATAATATGCAAAGACCAGTTCACTTTCCTGTCAATGTGCACTCAAAGAAATTTGGTTGTTTCCATTCTTTCTATTGGCCGATTAACATATGTCATCTCTCTCTCTCTTTTTCTGTTTTTGTACAGAACTGAATAAAGCTGGTCTTACTGGAATTTAATGAGAGACCATTCACCTTGAACCAATTAACCACATCTGAGAGAATGTGAGTAATAGATTCCTCAAGATTACTATCTGTTGTACTGCTCATAAAAATTGTGGTATTATCAGCAAATAATGTAAATTTACACAGCAGGCTTGTACATGATGTTAGATCATTTATAAAAATCAGGAATAATAGTGGCCAAAGAATTGAGGCACTCCACATGTAATGGAACTCCATTCAGAATGTGAGGAAACATCACATACTTCCCCCGATCTATTCAAGACATCTTGGAGATACGAGTGTAGCCAATTGCCTGCAGCACCACTTATTCCCACTAATTTTGCTATTTGCAAGAGAAATTGGTGATCAATACAGTCAAATTCTTTAGACAAATCACAGAAGACACCTAGTGATAGCATTTTCTCATTAAGGGTTTCTAGGACTTCATCTGCAAGTGCATAGATTGCATCTTCTGTTGAGCGGCTCTTGCTGAGAACTCCATTCTTCATGAGATGATCAGTAATTCTTACATGTATTACCTTTTCTAGAATTTTAGAGAAAGCTGTTAGCAGAGAGATAGGTCGATAGTTTGCTAATTCAGTTTTATCACCCTTTTTGTACAGGGCTTCACAGTGGCATACTTAAGTCTACTGGGAACAACACCTTTCTGAAGGGAAGCATTGAAAATATGACAGAGAATGTCCCTTATCCACACACAAGAATCTTTCAATAAATTACAAGAAATATTATCAACCCCTGCAGAGTTCTTACTTTTTAGAATCATAATGATTTTTTGAATTTCATCTACAGTGACAGAATTAAGGTCCATTTCTGAAATTGTGTTTGAATATACGGTTTGACGCAGAGTTACGGCTTCATCAACACTGGGCTTGCAACCAATCTTTTGAGTTACTGATAGGAAGTTTTTATTAAAAATCTCAGCCATACTTTTGGGTTTATCTACTTAGGATACCTTCATATCTGATTTTGTTTATATCTTCTTTGCTTGTTGTATCCCTTCCTGTTTCTTTTTTTACAATGCCCCAAATTGTTTTTATTTTATTACTAGAATTATCTATTTTCTTCTCATAATAAAGGGCTTTTGATTCTGTTTTAGTTTCTTTAAAATCTTACAGTATTGTGTATAGTGTTCCCATTTTTCTATGTCTTTAGATAATCTTATTGCAGCATAAGTTTCCCTTTTGGCATTACCTTTTGTAATCCAAGGCTTACTTACAGAATCGGAAGCTCTGTTTCTTACACATTTCTTTGGAAATATTTCTTCAAAAAGAGCACAGAATTCATTTATAAAACAGTTAAATTTGGTATCAATATTATCAAGGCTGCATACTGAAGACCAATCCATTTTCTGCAACCTATGGTTCAAAGTTTCTTTTGCCCCTTCATTCACTACTATTATGAACTTTCATTGAGAAAATAGTTTTTTTGGACATATTAACATCATAAAGAGTGAGAATTTGTCCATCATGATCTGAAAGCCCACTTATAACCTGCCTGACAGTATAATTCTGATGTCTACTTACAATGTTATCTATCATAGTTTGGGACTCGGATGTAATTCTTGTTGGAAAGTTTATTACCGATATCAGATTATATAAGGTCATCACAATCTCAAAGGCAATTTTATTCTTATTTTCTTTCATAAACTTTATACTGAAATCACCTAAAACTACAATATCCTATGCTTTTGCATGTAACACTGACAGCAGGAGTTCCATTGTATGTAAAAAAGTTTTTATGTCAACTGAAGGTGCCCAGTAGACAGCCAGCACTATTATTGTGTACAAATTAGTTATTATTTCAGTTGCACATGCCTCAGATTGTTGTTCCACACAATATTTCTTAATATCTATAGCTTTCTATGCTACACTATTCTTCACATAAATTGCTACTCCACCTTTGTCTTTACTTTCTCTACAGTAGTATGTTACTAAACTATAACTTACTATGGATGGCAAGGGACAATTATCAGTAACATGGTGCACAGTTAAGCACAAAATCTAAGCATTATTTATACAAACCTTTTCATTAATGTTAATAAGAAGTTGATCTGTTTTGTTTAAGGGGCCTCTTATATTGTGATTGATGAAAGAGATGCGTTCCTCTTACTTTTTTATTCTATTAGTGCTGTTGTTATCTGACTGAGAATCGACTGGAATCTGCCTTGAGACAGGAGGGAGGAGACACCTGACACTAGCTACTGTTGTCCCTTTTTTTTCTTCAGGCCCACACATAAAAAATCGTTGAGATGTGAAGGAGGCTCAGCTTTTCTTCTGTCCAACAATCTTTTATTTGGATTGCTTGATAAACATTTCTTTCCATTTGCTGAATGTGGAATTTCCATTTTTCCTGTAGATGTCACATCTTCTTCTTCTGCAGGTGATGACACAGCTTCTTCTGATGGTGATGACACTGCTTTTTTTTCTGCTGGTGATGACATTGCTTTTCCATAATTTTTAGGGCAGTGCGATGTTTCCTCTTCTGTTCTTTCACCTTGTGGTTATTTTGAGTCTGTTACTGGATTCAGTACTGTATCTTCTATCTCTTCCCTCATTGACAGTGGTGTAGGTCTATGTATCTGTTCTTGTGTGCTTCTAATTTTTTCTAATATTCCTTTGCACAGAATTTGTTTGCCATAGTTGTTTCTGGGCAGGCCAAGCTTTGTGAAATGTTCTACCACTGAGCCTGTTGCTTCAATAAACATGACACTAGAGAAAACTACATATCTTTCTGAGTTTTCCGTTTATGTTGACGATTTCCCTGTTTACACAGGCCTGGGTGGAATCTTACAAGATATACATTAGAATGCATAAGTTTTCCTAAAGATTCTCTTAGATTCCTGGTTGCATTTATACTTTCGTTCCTATATACATCGTTTACTCCCCCAGTAATAACACATTTGGAAACTTTTTGTCACTGTTGTTTCACAGTCTTTTATAACTTCATTTACAGGTGCGCCAGGATGGGCAAAATCAGTTACTTTTAGTTTAGTTTGCATAGTGGCCAAAACACATGCTAAGCCTTTTCCGTGGCTAATTGAAAATACGTAAACATCAGCATTCTTATTTTTCTCACTTGGCGCAAGATTTCGGGAATGTTTAGTATTTTCTCGCTTCTTCTGGGAACTTCTGGAGACGTGAAATCATTTTATTATTTCCCTGGTAGAATGTATCTTCATTTTTATCTAGCGGATCATATTTGTTCGCTGTTTTCAGTAGAGAAACGTTTTTCGTTTTGTTTCACACGCCAGCTTTTTTAGTCCTAAAAATGACTCATTTTCCACTTTTTGTTCTTGTTTGAATTCATTTATCACTGTTTCCAGATTACTTATATATTGTTTTGCACACAATAAGTCCTGTTCTAATGTAGAAACTACGTTTCCTTCATGCATACTACCACACATTT
Source organism: Schistocerca serialis cubense (assembly GCF_023864345.2). Classification (NCBI taxonomy): domain Eukaryota; kingdom Metazoa; phylum Arthropoda; class Insecta; order Orthoptera; family Acrididae; genus Schistocerca; species Schistocerca serialis. The sequence goes on from NC_064638.1 coordinate 66,542,665, forward strand.
CGAATGGATCCATTTTTGGCAGATTGAACATAATAATACCTTTTAAAAATCTGTCACTACATACAATGCACTTTATATTCGTAATATAGGCGTTTTTCAAATAGCAACTTACTAAAAATTCTGTACGAACCGCCATCGTTGTTTGTATGTATGTATGTATGTATGTGTGTGTGTGTGTGTGTGTGTGTGTGTTATATTTCTACATTTAAGAAGAATTCATTAAAGCTCTTGGGCATCTGAATAGGGTTTACTGTAATATCATTTTCAAATCTAATTTTCAGAATATCTTGACTTCTGCCTTCAGCTACTTATTCTGGCTGAACAGCTGGTCAAACCGCTTTTGTCGTACTTCTATGTTCGAGGGTGAATCTATTATTTGCCATTTTTTAGCATCGAGGTCAAGTTCCCTAAATATGGCTTTGTAGCATTTAACATAGGTAACGAAATCTACGATTTCTGTTTGATTTTAGCTCACTGTGGAGCTGTTTGTAGCACTAGAGATTTTGATTCCTGATGTAATCAATTTGAGTTTAGTACTTTCATTTGCCAAGTTGTCTTATATCTGAGATATAATGCAATTGTCTTGAAAGTAATTTGACATAGCTGAATAGATTTTATTTTCTACGTTTTGTTCACATTTGGATGTGAAACAAACAGATATCCGGAAGTTCTGGTTAAAGTGTCGCCTTATAAACAGCAATTAGGTATGAGATTCCCAATTTTATTTCTATTTCAGGTCAAAGTGGTCTTCACTATGATAGAACAATTAAGTTATTACTCAGTTTGGTACCAATTTATAGTCAGTTTAATTATGGGACGACATATTTTATTGGTTTTCTGGTTGGTTACCCACGGCCTCCTTTGTTTGCAATACGTACATCTTTGGTGTTTAGCGTCCCTCTGTTGGCTAACCTGTGTTACTTGCTATTTTTGGCGTACAAACATGTGTATGGTGGTTTGAAGTGTGGGAGGTAGTGCTTCGAATATTTTTGTGTACAAAAGTTGTTGGATATACGTGTCTTTGTGTTTGTGTTACATCTGAAAGGAAACAATGCCACAGGGTAAATTAAAGGTCAAAGCTAAAGTGCCAGAGGACGCAAAAACGAAGAAGAAGGCTGGGAAAGGGCGTGGAGTTACAAAGCGCACAAGTAAGTATGGTTCACAATACGAAGCCATTAACTATAAACCGTTAAATAACTTTTGCACTTATTGTGTATAAGATACCGATAGGTAAGACATTTATTTGCCGTCGTGGCATATCAATTCAAAAAAATGGTTATTAATTTGAATTTTTTGAATGTTACGCAAGTAGTTAACAACAATATTTCATATTTTGCAGTTGATTAAAATTGTTACCCAGACGGATTCGTAAAACGCGTCCCCCTTTTTCCATTGCGTTTCATGTAATTATGCGCCTTATTTGAAAGTTGCAAAAATTTGAAAATGCTTCTTTAGCATTAAAAAAAAAAAAATTATCCCTTCGTAATGCATAATATTCGAAGCTAGGTTGCTGGTGCCACGTATATTTACCTTATGAAAATTAGCGGCATTATTCGTACAGAATGAAAACTTTTCAGCAAATGTGCTCCGCGGACGTGAGAAGGAGCAATTTATTCTAGTGCGAATTCATACGCGGATAATTATTCGGCTTGCGAGAATGAGAATTTTCATTCCGTGACATCGTATTGCAAAATGGAATATAGTGGTATTGTACTGGAATGGGTGTGGACGTGGTGGTTACATGAAAATTGAACTAGTCTAAATTCAGACAGCAGAGGTAATTAATAATTGTTTAATTAAAGCTTCAAGTTTATACAATCGTAAAGCCTAGCAGTTTTACGTAAATCTCGGTAACTACAAATTACATCGGTTTCATGAATAGCTCTATAGATTCCGTTGCTATTTCGTATTATTATAGCGTTCCTATAAGCGGTTACGATCCGGGTATGATTTTCCAACAAAGTAATCAATCGAGTAACGTGGCGGATTGTCTGTTTCTGAATTGTTACTGCGAAGAAGCAGCACTCAAATCTCATTCCATTCATCCTGCGTTACATTTCCTGTGGTTGGCGTGTGTTGACGCGATACCTTCAAAAAGTCAGTGTACGATTTCTCTTCCTAGTGTCAGCACTAATGACCTCAAAGTGAATCGCAAATAAAACTTCAATACCTTTGAAAACGGCGTCGTTTTCAGCTATTCCCATTATCGCCACAACCACACGATGTAGTTGATCATGAAGTGCGTAGTTAGTTTGTGGAACGTAGTGTGAGACCTCCTATAGATTACAATTCAATAGTACTTTACTTTTTGTGTTATAATGGCAAAGATGAATTATTCTCTTTTTTTGACCGTGTGACTTGAGGCTAATTACACTAAAAACTTTAGTTGCGTGTTGGGAGTTTTCATACCATTGTTAATATGATGTTTTGACTAGCCATAGCCAGATAAATCAAAAACATGTAATATAATTAATGCTACTTGCACATAGAAATTCTTTGGAGGAGAGGGATAGTGCATATATTAAAAGAAAATTGAGCAAGGCACTGAGGTCTTTGCTAAATATCTAAAGTGTATGTAAGTCGTTCTAGAAGGAAAAACTTGATATTAATTTCCTTGTTCGTGAACCATGCCTAATTAAAATTTGAAAACTAATTAATAATCACATGTTAAACTATCCTTGTCACAATCCATCTTATGTTGAGATGCAAGTGCCATTACTTGTTTAGCTTGTTAGGCTCATTGTGGCAGTTCAGTTAAATTGCATTATAATAAGCTGATATCTTTGATCTTCAGAAGAAGGTTAAATACAGGAGTTATTTGTTTGGGCAATGCAGTTGTATTAAATGAGACTTCCATCCCATCAAGATTTAGATTTTTCATACTGCCCATAAAATGCATCATATGTTTGCCCTCAGTTTAGTGTGGAACCTTCTGATGAAATATTCTACCTGAGAAAATTCACAGAGTGTAATTTGACATTTCAGTCAGTCAAATCAGTGCAGCTCTGCTATGAGACGACTAGTAAAAGAGATTATATTGAAATCACTAATATTGATCAATACATTGTGGCACTGCTAAGGCTTAGATAAGTGAAGATATCAGATGGATGTGTCGGGACTAGTGCAGCAGGGGATACAACCCGTCGGCTTTGGACAATGATGTCACAAGTGGCCAATCGAGAAGCGATTCTTCTTAGTGTTGTAGCTCCCTTCAGTGGCTGATAAGTGTTTTTTGGCTTTTTTAAAAAAAAAAAAATCTCACGAGATAGAATAAACAGATCCACTTTATTAAGCAATCGGTAAAAAAACGAAACTGAAACAGATCCACTTTATTAAGCAATCGGTAAAAAAACGAAACTGAAACATAACAGCAAAAGCGAAAATGGGAAACTGCTCTCTGGCGGCTTGTGACGTCCTTGTCCAAAGCCGACGGGTTGTATCCCCTGCTGCACTAGACCCGATGTGTCTGTATGTATCACTCTCTGCAAGAACCATGTAAACATACAGTCAGTTTGTCACAATTTTTTTGAAACTTGGAACACAGAAATTGTGTGAGCTTATTCATTCTAATAGGGAAGAAGGATGAGAACACGTCATTATAATTTGCAAGAGGAATCCTTGTCTTCCTCAAAATCCAGTGAACATAGTTTGCATACTCCACTGTGGAAAAAAATCCTCTTTCAGTGTTTCATCAGACAGAATTTTGAAGGGCTTTTGGTGATGCAACCTTAGAAAGATTTTTGTCAAATATGACCATTCCTAAGGAATATGTGATAAAAACTTGTGATAACAGAAGCAAAACTTAAGGACCTCCTGATAATGTGTGAGAAACAGATGATTACATAGGAACATTACCAAGGTTGTTGGGTAATAAAACTACGTATCGAAGAGAATCCTCATATGGATTAAAGGCTTATATAAATTACATTGTTGGTTTACTGCCTTATTATTGATTAATCTTTGATTTGTAGTTTCAATTTTTTTTTCAACAATAAAAGTGTAATTGGCATTCGGTATGTCTGATTTTCTCTTAGTTTGTATGCAAAAAGTCAGTAGGCCTGTGTCTTCATAATTTCAGAAGACCAAACATGTAACAGCTGCCCCACTCCCCTGCATTGGAATGGAAGTATGACTATGAATCTCATATCCTAACATTTGTAAATGTGGTAACAATAAACAAGGTGCAAACTGTTTTTGTTTATTATTATTATTTACTATAATTGATTTTTAAGTTTGAAACTTCAGCCACCATCACTCAAAACCAATATAATGCATGTTTTTGGTTTTGGTCTATAGGAGACAAAATTAGCGTACATCAGATATTTAAAGAAGTGCGAGAAGTACCTGCTACCTAAATATTACCCCCCAAAAATGATGTTAGTCAATTAGGAAATTGGAATGAAGTATTGGCATGACACACAGTTGAGATTTTGTAGTTCTGTAACAAAGGCGTTCACGAAGAGAATGGTACATCAGGGTATCATATATTGTTGCTCAGGTGATCTCACCGTAATATTAATTCCTATTGCTCTCCTGCCTCTTTTCCATATTTTTCGTTGTTACAGTGCTAAATCTGCATCGGCAATATTTTCTTGTGTTGAATTGTTAATGCACCCATCTATACCAAAGTATTACGCGCAATTTGTTTTGCCACTGGATAAATTCACTATGTGCTACTATTAAATCAGATTTCTCATATTAAATTTATTGGGCTGCTTTACTACAGCTCACCTTCACATACTCCCTTTCTCACTATCCATCACAATTTTTTTTTGCTGTGAATGTGTTTTTGGGATGGATCTCATTGCCCAACACTTTCTCATTCGGAAGTAAATATACATTATGACTTTAGAGGTCATTAGGCCACATTTACCATGTTACATCATTCGGTTTCTTTCATGCAGAAGTGCTGTCTGCGTACATGGAGGAAATGTTAAGCCAGACCTGGTTGTACAAGTATGGTTTGGTTGCAGGTTGGTAAGGGAAACCTCCACTTATTGTTATTTGTTTTACACACACACACACACACACACACACACACACACACAAAATTTCCCCTGTCGTTCTGGTATTTTAAGGTGTGTGTGTGTGTGTGTGTGTGTTTGTGTTTGAGAGAGAGAGAGAGAGAGAGAGCATATTATTTTACTTCTTAATGTTTTTATTCACCTGTCATAAGTCTTATGTTTTCTGTTCCTTCATCAGGCATTTAGTTGTTTATTAATTTGTTGGTATGTTAGGAAGATATGAAAGTACTGTGAAGGTTTTGGAAACAAAACAGCCGAACTTAATAAACAGGAAGATAGACAAAACAAACTGTGAAAACCACTATCAACAAACAAATTATGAAAGGGGTAGTATCAGATAAAGAAAGGACTTGAGATCAAAGACAATTATACCGGACCAACAGGAAATGGAAAAAAAACCTTTTGTATATAATTGAAAGTGAATCATTGAAGTGTATAGAAATGAACAAACAGAAGTGTACTTGGCAATTGCCTGCAGTCTGTCAGTGTGTGTATTTACGCTGGAATTTATATTTTTGTGCTGTGTTATTTGTTTTGACATTACTCATGAAAACTTGTTCCATTTTTTATTTAAGATTTTTGGTAAAAGTGCTCTTAACGGTGTAGCTAATCCTTTCGTTATGTGCCACAGCTGGTAACAATTTGCACAACAAATTGTAAGGAAGTGCTGTGACAATTGTGATTTGGTTGTCAGTACCAAACAGAATATGGTTCTTAAATAAAGTTAGCTGGTATTTTGTTCTGTTAGGTTATAACTGAAACACATCATCAGAATTTTCAACGTAATCGGAAATAAAATGTACAAATGGGTTATTGCAGTGATGAGTGTATTACAGTAATTGTGTTTTTGTGTTGACATTTGCTTTCTTCACCAACTCTCAACAAAATTCACCCATTACAGCCTGACCTAGGCCTTGGCCTTCACTACAGGTCCGTCAGTCAAGCACATTTGGTTTTCCCCCTGCTCTCCTTACTAAAAACAATGTAAGTCTATTCATATCTTGTGCAGAAAAAATTGTTAGATTCAGCGATTCTGAAAGGCTACCGTTCGTAATCATCCGATTTACTACAACCAACAAAAATGTACTGCCAACATCACACAGCAAAACAGCCTGGTTTTTACATTGGGTACACTTTAGGCAAATTGTGTTTGGCCTGACTAACGAATTGCAATGGCTATATTGCTCAGAATTTATTGCTGCTATTTGTTTATTCAATTTTACACACTAGTGAAGATTGCTTGAAATAATTGTACTAACTTAATTTTTGTTAATAAGGCTTGAAGAGCAATTGATAAATTTAATGCAGACCTTAATATATTTTAGCTTTATCAGGTAGGAAATAGAATCTGTTGAAAAGAAGATTAATATATTTCCCACAGATTGCACCCTAGTAAGTGATTTGTGCATCAATTTGCTAAGAGTTGGCATAGCGATTCTTGATTCAAAATCCATGCAGATGTTAGCCGTGCATCATCAATATATAAGTATTAATTTGGTTTTGGCATTTAGACTTTGTTTTATAATTCACTTGTTCCACATCCTGGACAGCTGTCTTTATAATGTGATGATGGGGAAAATGAAGTTAAACTATTCTTGTAGATCACTCAATATGAAGAATTGTTGTCTTCAATAAGAAGTGGTTGTTTGCGTTGGAAATTGTGGTGTTTATGTGTTACCCATAACATTGCCGAAGATTTAATGCATCATTTCCAGTAGTAAAGCTGTTGTACTGTTGATAGCACAGTACAGCTGATGCATATGGATAAGTTGTCACAGTGTTTTGCCATGTTTACATGTACGGTGTACATATAATGTAACTTTTTTTTATATTTCAGCTAAGTCAGTGACACCAAAAAAGCAAAAGCAACAGGAAGCTCAGAAACTGAAGAAAGCAATCACAAAGACAGTAAATCAGGCCATGGAAGAAGAGCTGAGGGCTCAAGCTCTTGATGGGAAGAAGTCTCTTCTTTCAAAGAAAAAGGCTGCCGCTACCCCAGCAAAATCACCAGCCAAACCGAAAAGAGGGAAGAAGAAATAGAAGATACAACAACAAATTAAAGGATTTTCAGATTTAGAGCCATTTTTTTTTAAAAAAAAGGAAATATGTTCTTTAAGATTGGCATAATGTAATTCTTAAGTATTTAGTTTGAGCTGAGTTATTTTAATCATAGGACAAGTGTCAGGCAGTGTGATCTTCAGATTTAAGACCAAATATGTCAGAGGTTGTTTGGTGAGACTTCTTACACAAACTGTTACATCGATTGCAATTTTATACCCAAGTAAAGCACGGACTTTTCGAATATTGTGTGCAATATAAAGGTTCTCTGATAAATTCGGCAGTTGTGTGGTATGTTTGCTGAAAAGAACTTTCATTTCCTTCTCTGTTTAATAATTGCAGACGATTACCAAGAGTTTATTACAATGTGAACGTTCACAGCACTCGCAATAGCTACAACATTGTATGTTGTGGTTGCCAGGTAACATGGGACATTACTCCAGCATTTGCTGTATAAGCTTTCACATATTGTATGCTTTCTGAACGAAGTGTTGGCAGTGACAGCTGAAATGGATGTTAATTTCATGTGTGTCATTTGATTTGAAGTTTAGTGTCGTCCCATTTGACTACATTTTTAGGAGCTCTGACAAAAATTGCATTTTGTGTTTAACAAATGGGATATTGGTGTGACAATAGGAGTAAAGGTATTTTAGTTTCAAATTACACTCCATACCTAGAGATCAGAACTAAATAAAGTTTATTGTACCAGTGCTGTTAGAAGTGATCAGTATTTAGTGGAGTAGTCCACTATACTTTTTCACTCTGTACTTTTTGTGCTACTGTGTTGGTATATTTTATGAAGGCCTTGCAAAGAAAAATATTAAAAGTCCATGTGCTATTGAAATCACTATTTGCTATGTGAATCCAAAATTTTGGGAATAATGTATCGTGCAATAATGTGAAAATAATATGCAGTGCTCATTGGAAGCGGAATTTTGACTTAATTCGACCACGTCATTGACAGGAGGCACAAAGTACAGGATAAGAGAAAAAGTTTATTTGAAGAAGAAACGTATCCAAGAATCCATTTCTGTTGCATGTGCGAGTCTATTTTACATAGAAGCCTTTCTGATTGAAGGTACTTCATTGTAATGTATAACTAGTAATATTATTTTAGATCACCAACAAAAAGACGATAGTTTCTGTTGTCTTTGACAGATTTTTTTCTTTCAGTTGTTTCATTGACTTGCTATGTTTTTGTTATTGTTGTGCTGAATCCAGAAAACACAAAAGGTACAAGATAATTTAATCACTAGTCGCACTGCTGCTTCGAAAGATTCTTTTGATGCTCTTATTTATTTATTGTGCAGGACCTCTTCGGAATCAAAGTCTGCATAACTACAAAATACATTGTAACAATCAGCTATGTTTCTAATAGCAAGATGCATTCAAAAAAAAATAATTGTGATAGATAGCGGGACCAAGTACAACTGATACTTCAGAAAGTATGTGAATTAGGAGAAAAAGTTGAGTGTTTTAGAGGCTGAGTAAAACACATTCATCTCTCCACCTGCCCATCCTATAACAACGTGATTGAAATGTATTAGTTAAATATTCAATAGTATGGGCGATCAAGTCATTTGGATTTTTTTTTATATAAATGGTACATTTCAACCAAAATTGAAATTGAGCTGTTATAAATGGTGCAGGGTGGATTGTAGTGCTCCGCTCCTTTGGGCTGCTGTTTTACTAGAATATGTGTGTTTTATGATACCTTTAAGATATTGTAGATCGTACTGTCATGTTCAGAACATTATGACTCAATATTTGCCTTGTACTTTAATCAGTATGTTAATTATTTTCGTTTTATAAAGCTTAATCACTTACTAAAGCCTTTCTGAAAATCATCCTGACCAGAAAGCAGATAACACACTGGACTCCTGCTACGTAGATGTTGAATTCTCACTGCAAGTGTTCATCAGATGTATTAGTAATATGCACAGGTTAAGGCAAAATTACTGTAAATTGACACATTTCAGAAAATTTATTTTGCTTGTATTTTTGCTGTTTTCTTTTGTAACAGCTTAGCACAGTTACACCATACTGTAATCCACTTTTTATCCCCATCTTATTCCACGAGGTTAAACTGGTTTGCACACTTCTACAATGTATACCATAAATGATTTTCATGTACAACTGCACTAAGAATATCACCACTACAGTTATAACTGCATTCGTATTGATAGCTTAATTTTACATGTCTGTGTATCACAGGCAAAACACCATTAAATGAGTTATCTGAGCAAGTTTCATACCCCAACATACATCTTTAATTTAACAGAGCTTTAGTCCACTTCAAAGTTCTAATTTGCTGGGTGAATAACCATTGAACACTAATAGTGAGAGTAGTCGTTCAATCCAGAAATTTTGTTGGTAGCTGTGATGTGGCGAGTTATCTGAGCAAGTTTCATACCCCAACATACATCTTTAATTTAACAGAGCTTTAGTCCACTTCAAAGTTCTAATTTGCTGGGTGAATAACCATTGAACACTAATAGTGAGAGTAGTCGTTCAATCCAGAAATTTTGTTGGTAGCTGTGATGTGGCTGGCATAGTGCTTGGTGTTCACAATGGTGCTGGGCATATACCACTGTACCTGAATAATCTCATAATTGTATATAAAGGCGTATGACATTGCAGAATTGAATTTGCTCTACTGAGCTGGTGGCTCTTAATTAATTACTTTAAGAAATCTTTTTCTTGATTAGAAAAAGAAAATGTCCAAAAATTATTGTAGAGCACTTCTAATAGCACTGGTAGTAGGTACTATTTTTCAAAGAGGCGTAAAAGAATATTTCAGAATACTAATATGAAACATAATTAATTAAAATGTTATTGCCAGTTTTTATAAATGTTATGGTTAAGTGTTATTCAGATAATTTAATCATATAATTAAATGCATTGCTGTTAATGATGAACGTTTAAACAGAGTACAAATAATTCAGGAGATGATGTAAAAGTGCAAAAGAAAAGGTATATTATTTGTATAGAATTCATTGTCTGACTGATTAATCTGCAATCTGCACTTCACTGTATAATTGTAATGTTTTAACACAAATAAACTTTTCTTTGGAAAATTGACAATGTTCTTTGCAGAGCTTTCTCAAGTGTGGTACGGAACTAGTGTCTACTTCTACTGTGGATGGCATTTTTTCACTCAAGAATCTTGTGACATACAGGTAAATTCTTGAGAATCTTGGAAGCATTGTGAGATAAAATGAAATTACTAGAGTCTTTTGAGTGCTGTATGAATCACAATATACTGTTAATTTTGTACTCTGTGCAGCAATTAGTGGATACCTCTAATGACAATATTTTTTGTCAATCCATTGTGCCACCCATAGCTTATGTATTTTGAATTTATATTAATTTTAATGTGATCAAATTTACTTTTTTTAAAATGGAATGTCGTGGTAAAAATCCCAGTGGGATATAATCTTCAGGAAAAAAACAATATACTGGATATCATAACGTTGGGTAACATGTTGTTGCTGTTTTGTTGAATTATGTTTCATCTCAACTGTAGTGGAAGTGTTATATTCTAGTTATAGCTACTTAGTTGAAGAAAAGGCTGACAGCAAGTAATTTACACAACAAATGCAGCTATTAATGGAAACAGTATTACTACTACCTTACTTGGCATTGGTATAGAATTTATTTTCTGGTATATTAGTGAAATACTCTGAGGCCAAATTTTTTAGTTTCAACATTTCGTTGACAGGGAACAGCAACTTAATTTCAACTCCTTAAAGGATGATTCTCTCAATAGTTGCAGTATTTATTAGGTGACTTGTTTCAAACCCTTCGCCTGGCTTGGTGAGGCAGCACTGAAAATGCTGGATCTTAATAACAAACATTGAGTGGCAATATATGCTCTATAAATGTTTGCAGGATGACTGCCACATTCCACAAATGCCTATTACCAAGTCAAAATTTTGACTTGGTAACAGGCATGAGTGGATTGTGGCATTCATCCTGCAAACATTTATGTAGCGTTTATTGTCACTCAGTGTTTGTTATTAAGATTAAGATCATGCACTGTCAGTGCAATCTCAGTAGGCCAGGCACGAAAATGGACCTGTAAGGGTTCGAAACTAAGCACCTAATAAGTAGTGCAACTGTTGACAAAACCACTGATAAATGCTTTAAGGAATAAAAGTTCTGTATCAAATATGTCAATAATTTAGACAGTGGCATCTGACATAGTGCATGTATTTAGATTTGTTGGCACTTTAGTACCTTCTATATTATTTCTGCTTTTTTACTCTGACAACTTTTGCAAGATTGGATGTACCCAATCCCATAGATTTTCTAAGGTATAAATATATTTGTTGGTAACTGAAAATATAATCTTGGTCTGCCACATGAGCAGCTGATGTACGGATGAACTCTTCTAATCCAGTACTGCACATTCATGTCCAGTTGCAATTGTTGATTTCCTTCTTGTGCATTGTATGGTGTTGCATGCTTACCAGCGTGGTCAAGCACATTTCACTAAGAACCTCTCGTTGTGACTTCATTGTTCTTGTCATCAGTGCCACTCTGTGTAACTATAATATAAGAATCATGCTTATCTTTTCAAGAGTCTTGTGAGTCATGCTTTGTGAGAAAGTCTTAGTTTCTGAAACCTTTGGTGTTGTTGGGGAACTTAGTCACTTCTTTTTTTTTACCCCCCCCCCCTCCCCCCCCCCTCCAGTGTTGTTCCTGGAGTATCTTGCACGAATATAATCTGCCAAGTTTGTGATGTACATGACTGAAATATATAATTTAAAATGTTTTTGCAGACACTCGAGCACTGCATTATAGAGCTTCTGTGTGGCAAAATATGTGTTCTTTTCTTCACAGCATATTTTAAAGATTTGCGCTTGTGATTCAGTAGAAAGTGCAGGGAAGCTGTACGGAAATGGCTTCAGTACAAATGTTAAGGAATCTTAAAAATAAATGGTTGTCAGAGATATGGATTCACCACATAAAAGTGAAGAAAATTTAGAATTGAAGTACAAAGACGTTAAGAATGCAAACGAAATTCCATTATTAAATGCTAAGCTGAGAACAGGTATCTCGAAAGAGTGCATTGATGGCCTCTTAAAGTGTAGGAATTCTCTGGTAACATGGCAAAGAGGAAAATAATGCATTTGGCTAGGTGGCAATGTGTCCAGTATTCAGATCAATTTTTCATAGAACTTTGGCACAGTAATCAACCAAGGAATAAGTAATACATAATATTCTTTCAGAATTTCTAAAACCAATAGGGACAGTAATGACTAGTCAAGTTGATGAGTAGACTCTATGATCTGGAGACATACAATAAGACACTGGAAGAATATCATTCACACAGTCTTGATGATAGCAAGTGAAGATACATATGAGAATTATTCTCCGATCAGGTTGGCAGGTCATGTGTCCAAGTTGCTGGGAAGAATAACACACAGGGTGGAAAAAAGGATCCATTTGGCTTTAGGAAAGGTTAAGGCACCAGAGAGGCAGTTATGGTGATATGCTAGATAGTGACAGCAAGACTTATGAAAATCATGACACCTTTATGCGGTTTACTGATCTAAGGAAGCTTTTAACAATGTAAACTAGTGTAAAATGTTTGTGTGTTTGCTATGGGGAGTACACTAGCATGCAATGTGTGTAAGAAACAAATGGGATAGTAAGAATGGAAAATCAAGAGAGATGCTTGTATTGAAAAATATGTAAGCTTTTCCTCTATTGCTTAATGTGTATATCTAAGCAGCAATGAACAAAATAAAAGGAAGCTTCATAAGTGGAATCAAATTGAGGCTGAAAGGGGATCAATGATAACATTCACTGATTATCTTACATTCTCTGTGAAAGTGAGGAAGAACTACGGAACATGTTTGATGGCATGGATGGTGTACTCAACATAAAATATAAATTTTTGAGAGTAAATAAAAGAAAGAGTAATGGAAATGTGGAACACCAGATACAAGATTAGTGGTAAATTTAACACCAAAATTGCACATATCATAGATGAAGTAAAAAGCAAAACGAGCATTCTTCATCAAAAGAAGTCTATTATTATCAAGCTTAAGCTCTAAAGTAGGAAGAGATTTTTGAGGATGTGCTTCTGGAGAATACTACTGTATAGACACAAATTGTACAATATGGGAAAACTGGAAAAAGAAGAGAATTGGCCGGCTGCTGTGGCTGAGCAGTTCTAGTCGCTTCAGTCTGGAACCGCGCGACCACTGTGGTCGCAGGTTCGAATCCTGCCTCGGTCATGGGTGTGTGTGATGTCCTTAGGTTTAAGTAGTTCTAAGTTCTAGGGGGCTGATGACCTAAGATGTTAAGTCCCATACGCTCAGAGCCATTTTTTGAAGACAAAGTATTTGAGATGCCTTGTTACAAAAGAATGCTGAAAATTAAATAGGAAAGTAATGAGAAGATTAATCCACAGAACCATCAAGGTAAAGAATATGTGAGAAATACAAACTAGAAGAAGGAACGGAATGATTTGTTATAGTATAAGGGAACAATTTGTATGGTAATAGAACAAGAGGGAGAGACATACCACCCAAAAGGGCTAAAATAGTAAACACACAGGTGGTCAGAGTTTTTGTGGATGAAATTGGTATGCTGAGCTGAAATTATTGGAACAGGAGAGCAAATTGTGGCAGATGCATCAAAGCAATCGGAACGATGATGACATAGAGCACAAATTTCAATCAACAAGTGGGATAGTGGCCGAGAGGGCAGCCTATGGCGTGAAGAATATGAAGTATACATGCTAAGTTAGACAGCTAGCCAACTCTTAGTTCTAGGTTTGATATGTAACAATTCCCCCCATGAACCATGGACCTTGCCGTTGGTGGGGAGGCTTGCGTGCCTCAACGATACAGATGGCCGTACCATAGGTGCAACCACAACGGAGGGGTATCTGTTGAGAGGCCAGACAAATGTGTGGTTCCTGAAGAGGGGCAGCAGCCTTTTCAGTAGTTGCAGGGGCAACAGTCTGGATGATTGACTGATCTGGCTTTGTAACACTAACCAAAATGGCCTTGCTGTGCTGGTACTGCGAACAGCTGAAAGCAAGGGAAACTACAGCCATAATTTTTCCCGAGGGCATGCAACTTTACTGTATGGTTAAACGATGATGGCGTCCTCTTGGGTAAAATATTCCGGAGGTAAAATAGTCCCCCATTTGGATCTCCGGGTGGGGACTACTCAGGAGGACGTCGTTATCAGGAGAAAGAAAACTGGCGTTCTACGGATCGGAGCGTGGAATGTCGGATCCCTTAATCGGGCAGGTAGGTTAGAAAATTTAAAAAGGGAAATGGATAGGTTAAAGTTAGATATAGTGGGAATTAGTGAAGTTTGGTGGCAAGAGGAACAAGACTTTTGGTCAGGTGAATACGGGGTTATAAATACAAAATCAAATAGGGGCAATGCAGGAGTAAGTTTAATAATGAATAAAAAAATAGGAGTGCAGGTAAGCTACTACAAACAGTATAGTGAATGCATTATTGTGGCCAACATAGACACGAAGCCCATACCTGCTACAATAGTACAAGTTTATATGCCAACTAGCTCTGCAGATGATGAAGAAATTGATGAAATGTATGATGAGATAAAAGAAATCATTCAAGTAGTGAAGGGAGACGAAAATTTAATGGTCATGGGTGACTGGAATTCGAGAATAGGAAAAGGGAGAGAAGGAAGTGGATTGGGGCTAAGAAATGAAAGAGGAAGCCGCCTGGTAGAATTTTGCACGGAGCATAAATTAATCATAGCTAACACTTGGTTCAAGAATCATGAAAGAAGGTTATATACATGGAAGAACCCTGGAGAAACTGAAAGGTATCGGATAGATTGTATAATGGTAAGACAGAGATTTAGGAACCAGGTTTTAAATTGTAAGACATTTCCCAGGGGCAGATGTGGACTCTGGCCACAGTCTATTGGTTATGAACTGTAGATTAAAGCAAAAGAAACTGGAAAAAGGTGGGAATTTAAGGAGATGTGACCTTGATAAACTGACTAAACCAGAGGTTCTAGAGAGTTTCAGGGAGAGCATAAGGGAACAATTGACAGGAATGGGGGAAAGAAATACAGTAGAAGAAGAATGGATAGCTCTGAGGGATGAAGTAATGTAGGCAGCAGACGATCAAATAGGTAAAAAGACGAGGGCTGGTAGAAATCCTTGGGTAACAGAAGAAATATTGAATTTAATTGATGAAAGTAGAAAATATAAAAATACAGTAAATGAAGCAGGCAAAAAGGAATACAAATGTCTCAAAAATGAGATCGACAGGAAGTGCTAAACTGCTAAGCAGGAATGGCTAGAGGACAAATGTAAGGATGTAGAGGCTTATCTCACTAGCGGTGAGATAGATACTGCCTACAGGAAAATTAAAGAGACCTTTGGAGAAAGGAGAACCACTTGTATGAATATCAAGAGCTCAGATGGAAACCCAGTTCTAAGCAAAGAAGGGAAAGCAGAAAGGTGGAAGGAGTATATAGAGGGTCTATACAAGGACGATGTACTTGTGGACAATATTATGGAAATGGAAGAGGATGTAGATGAAGATGAAATGGGAGATACGATACTGCGTGAAGAGTTTGACAGAGCACTGAAAGACCCGAGTCGAAACGAGGCCCCGGGAGAAGACAACATTCCATTAGAACTACTGACGGCCTTGGGAGAGCCAGTCATGACAAAACTCTACCATCTGGAGACAAGATGTACGAGGCTGGCATAATACCCTCAGACTTCAAGAAGAATATAATAATTCCAATCCCAAAGAAAGCAGGCGTTGACAGATGTGAAAATTATCGAACTGTCAGTTTAATAAGTCACAGCTGCAAAATACTAACGCGAATTCTTTACAGACGAATGGAAGAAACTGGTAGAAGCCGACCTTGAGAAAGATCAGTTTGGATTCCGTAGAAATGTTGGAACACGTGAGGCAATACTGACCCTACGACTTATCTTAGAAGAAAGATTAAGGAAAGGCAAACCTACGTTGCTAGCCTTTGTAGACTTAGAGAAAGCTTTTGACAATGTTGACTGGAATACTCTCTTTCAAATTCTGAAGGTGGCAGGGGTAAAAGACAGGAGCGAAAGGCTATTTACAATTTGTACAGAAACCAGATGGCAGTTATAAGAGTCGAGGGACATGAAAGGGAAGCAGTGGTTGGGAAGGGAGTGAGACAGGGTTGTAGCCTCTCCCCAGTGTTATTCAATCTGTATATTGAGCAAGCAGTAAAGGAAACAAAGGAAGAATTCGGAGTAGGTATTAAAATCCATGGGGAAGAAATAAAAATTTTGAGGTTCGACGATGACATCGTAATTCAGTCAGAGACAGCAAAGGACTTGGAAGAGCAGTTGAACGGAATGGACAGTGTCTTGAAAGGAGGATATAAGATGAACATCAACAAAAGCAAAACGAGGATCATGGAATGTAGTCGAATTAAGTCAGGTGATGCCAAGGGAATTAGATTGGGAAATGAGACACTTAAAGTAGTAAAGGAGTTTTCCTATTTGGGGAGCAAAATAAGTGATGATGGTCGAAGTAGAGAGAATATAAGATTTAGACTGGCAATGGCAAGGAAAGCGTTTCTGAAGAAGAGGAATTTGTTAACATCGAGTAGTAGTAGTAAGTGTGAGGAAGTCATTTCTGAAAGTATTTGTATGGAGTGTAGCCATGTATGGAAGTGAAACATGGACGATAAATAGTTTGGGCAAGAAGAGAATAGCTTTCGAAATGTGGTGCTACAGAAGAATGCTGAAGATTAGGTGGGTAGATCATGTAACTAATGAGGAGGTATTGAATAGAATTGGCGAGAAGAGTAGTTTGTGCCACAACTTGACAAGAAGAAGGGACCGATTGGTAGGGCATGTTCTGAGGCATCAAGGGATCACAAATTTAGCATTGGAGGGCAGCGTGGAGGGTAAAAATCGTAGAGGGAGACCAAGAGATGAATACACTAAGCAGATTCAGAAGGATGTAGGCTGTAGTAAGTACTGGGAGATGAAGAAGCCTGCACAGGATAGAGTAGCATGGAGAGCTGCATCAAACCAGGCTCAGGACTGAAGACCACAACAACAACAATGTAACAATTCATTGAAACTTTCCTTTCACAATGTGCCATTCAACTGACACTATAAACTGATGTCGCACTATGTACGCAGCCAGCATTGTGTTTTCTGCTACAAAGTTATTTCTTCTACATTTTCTATTGGTATGGGTAGAAGCGTTAACATTCATGTAATATTTCAGTTGAGTACTTGCATTATATATTGTTTTCACTAAGTGCATGTGGTGTAGAACACTGTTGTTTGATAGTTCTGAGTATCAGTTAAACATTTGGTTAACCTCGGGGGATTATATCAAGTAAAAGGAAAGTAGATGTAGTGAATCATCAGTTTCAAGGCAACTAGGTTTAACATGGTATTTGGTTCTGAATAAGGGCTGTCCATATGTTGGCTGTAAACTGAGTCCTTATCCATCACCCCAGAACACAACATGAAGAGTCATATGTAAAGGCACACACACCACAAATAAATTCTTTAAATATATGAGGGTAAAATACAATAACACCCTTGAAAGTTGTTGGAATGAACATCAGACTTGGCAAAACAGTGGTAAAATGGTGGATATGAAGTTAATGAGGTGGGTAAGTTGGTAGACATTTATGCACCCAAGCTCGTGAAAGGATTTGTTCAAAAGCTAGTAATTGTTAATTCCTTTTTGTGTGCCTGTTGACAACTCCATGCTTCTACTGTACGCTGTGTTATCTTGTGTTCGTAAATTATTTACTTCTGCCAGAATTTTCGTAAATATATGAAGATGAAAACATTATTTATATGTCTACATGCTGAGCTTTTGCAGGCTTTTTCTGTAAATGTGGCACAATTATTTTTATTCAAGAACACTCTGTGGTGTAAGAGTTGTTAAGGAGAAACATTGTTTTTAATCTAAATCTCAAAACACTTCTCCTGTCTGATGGAAATTTTATTTCCATTGCTAGATTGTTGACAGTTTTATAGCTCCAGATTTCACCCCTTTGCGTGACAAAGTTATATTCTTTAAAGGACAATGTAGATAATTTTTCTTTCAAATGTTGTAATTGTAAATAACTCAGATGGAATGTTGAGAAATACCAGCAGTGAATAAATATACTGTGAGGATGTGGTTAGTATTCCCAGCTACAGTATTTAATAAATGCCCACAGTATTTAAATGGGTGAACCCTATGCATAATTATAATTAGTTTCTTTTGTGCAGCAATTACTTTTTGCCTAAGTACGGAGTAATGCCAGACTATTATCCTATAAGACATCTGCGAATGAAAATATGTTCACTTACTGATTTCTGTATTCTCAAAGTTGGTATTTATTCTTATGGTAAACATAGACAAACCTAAATGTTTTAGTTGATACACCATTTGGTTTTTCCAACTGAAATTTTCATTAATGTGCACACCCGAGAACTTAAAACCTTCTGGCTATATTTATTTATATTGCTGTGTTAATAATGGGAATGAACCAGGGATCTTGTGAAGGTGAGGAAGCCTATGTGCCTCAATGACAGGGCCGTGCCGTGGGTGCAGCCACAACAGAGAGGTATCTGTGTAGAAGACAGAATAGCTCATGTAAGAGGGGCAGCAGCCTTTCAGTAATTGCAGGGACAACAATCGGGATGATTGACTGATCTGGCCCAGTAACATTAGCCAACGTGGCCTTGTGCTGTTACTGTCAATTGCTGAAAGCAAGAGGAAACTACAGCTGTTACATTTCTCCTGAGGGTGTACAGCTTTACTGCATGGCTTAATGAGAGTGGAAGAACAGGACATCTGGTCGGGTGAGTACAGGGTTATCAACACAAAATCAAATAAGTGTAATGCAGGAGTAGGCTTAATGATGAATAAGAAGATAGGAATGTGGGTCAGTTAGGATCCCATAGGTAACAATGCAAGCCCTTGCAGAAATCCTTGGATGATACAGGAGATAGCAAACTCAATTGACAAAAATAGAAAATATAAAAATTAAGCAGGAGGAAGAGAAAAAAAATTAGGAAATAAATGAGACTGACGGAAAGTGCAAAACGACTAGAGGATAAACGCAAGGCCATAGAAGCCTGCATAACTATGGGGAAGATTAGACATTTCAAGAAACAGCTGTATGAAAATCCAAAGCTCAGATAGCAGGTCTGTACTAAGGAAAGAAGGGAAGGTGTAAGGAATACATAGCGGGTCTATATAAAGAAACAGACGAACTTTGTTACGTTATATTATGTTGGGTTGTCTCATAAATTTGTATGCATTTTGTCACAGTGCAGTCACAAAGAACGCATATGAACACTCAGCACAGCTATGACAGAGTGGTTGGCTACCTGTCTGCTTACACATATAACACATAAGGTCATGCACAATATAACTAAATAAGGCGGATCAGTTTTGTATACAAACAATGTTCAAGAAGTTTTGCACAGTGGTGTCTAATATTTTGCAGGAGGGGAATGAAATTTTTTGTGAGTATACTTGAGACATTTAGCTATACATTGAGGCTACTCAATGTAGCCTTCATCAGCTGTGATGCATCTGGCCCAACATTCGTTCCATGATGTAAATGAACTTTGGTAAAATTCTGGGGATTGACTTTTACACCATCACTTGACACAGGAAATAATGTCTTTCTCACCATCAATTGTTTTACCATGCAGGTGGGCCTTCAGATGACCAAAGAGGTAAAAATCAGTCTGAGCCAAGTCTGGATAGTAGGGAGGATGAGGAACAATTTTCCAACCCATTTTCCTGATTTTCTCCTGCATCATAAGGGCTTTATGGAGTTTGGCATTGTCATCGTGTAGTCTGATGAGCCGACCCTGAAGCTGTGGTCTGAGGGTCTTGACGGCATGTCCCAGCTTGTCCAATGACAAACAGTAACGGTCACGGTTAATTGTGGAGCCAGGTTCTAAAAAGTCAATGAAAATGACGCCACACTGATCCCAGAAGAAGGAGGCCATCACCTTTCGGCCTGCTGCTCGTGAAAGTCTTGGTTTCTTCTTCCGAGGGGAACCCGGATGACGCCACTCCATGGACTGGGTTTTGCTCTCAGGTTCGGGCAAAAACAACCATGTTTCATCCTGGGTAATGACGCTGTCAAAAGACTGTTTCCACTCTTCAGTAAAGGTCTTCATGACACCCTCGCACTCATTCTTCCTCATGGTTGTCATTTCTCGTGTCAGTAATCTAGGCACCCAATGTTCACAGATTTTTCTGTATCCTAGTGACTGTACCAGTGGTACCACACTACCCAATGACAAGTGAGTCGTCACACATCTGTCATTTTGGATGATTTGGTCAATGGTCTCCTTATTCGCATCACTCACTGCTGTCTATGGTCTACCACATCATGGATTGTCCAGTAGAGAGAAATCACCTTTAAACCTCTGAAACCACTGCTGGATAAACGGCAGCAACTTCCTGTGACTTGATGTGGCAGAGTCATTGCTGGTCTTGAAGAGGAACTCCGTCACTGGTCGTTGTCACAACCTGACATCTATTTCACGGTCCATTATGGCTCACCTGTAAATAAAAGAAAATACTTTTATATATCGACTTATAGCTAAATGTTCCAAGTATGTTCAAAAAATTTCATTCTCCTCCTGCAAAAAATAAAATAAGAGATAACTGTGCAAAGCTTTTTGAACGCCCTGTGTACAAACTATTTATTTCCTGCTTATACACAATTATTGTTGACAATATGTTGCCATTTCTCTGGAAGCTTATAAGTGCCATTCTTCCAAAATGTAGGGATTTTCAGGTTGATGAAGTCTTCAAGATTCAGTCTACAGTCCTCCAAGGAGGAGAGGCATTTGCCATTCAGAAAATTGTGCAGGGAACAGAACAGATGAAAATTGGAAGTGCCAATGTCTGGTAAAGAGAACACAGCTTTTGACATGTTACAATAGATGTGGGTCAATCCATATGAAGTGATCCAAAAAAAAAAAAAAAAAAAAAAAAAAAAAAAAAAAAAAAAAAAAAAATTACGGTTGCTTGACAATTTTTTATTTCTATAATTGTTTCTGTAGTAATATATAGTAAATAACTAGTTTGAAACTGGTTTTAAAATTTTTTATTGTGAGCTGTTTCAGAGAGGCGGCCATTTTTGCTGAGAAGTGGGTGTATATTTGTGGCTTACAGACATTTGCAATAAATTAAATCTGCACACTGAGTAATGCTATATGAATGAAAGAAACACCATTTTGTCTATCGCATTCTCATATAATTCAAGTCAAAAAACGACAGCCTAAAACTAATCCTAGTAAGAGGAAATGGCTATCAAACTTTTAAACCACAACTGAATAAAACACAGTTTTCAATGCTTAAAATTTCAGTGAAGGAATAAAACACCACAGCTAATTTCCTTAACTACATTAGATATGATACACAATAATGACAGAGTAGCAAGCCCAAAATAAATCTTTATTTAAAACAAATTAAAAACAGAATTAGTTCTTTTTTTAAAAAAAAACTTTGGAGACTAATATCTTTGGTAGGGCTAACTGGGAAAAAATGATTTCTTTCACATATCTTATGTCTATACGTTAGTAAACTACAGTAAAAATTTCAATGCTGGTCTGCGAGACTGAACCAAGCGATAAATTTTTGTATTTTGCTATATTTCTATCGTACACAGATTTTGTCGTGCTTGTTTCACTCATTCCATTTTTTTTCCTTAATAAAGTGGGCCTATTTTATATGGTTTTGTTTTTATATAATTAGGGTTTGTTAAACTAAAGGAAAAGAATGATTTAAATATTGAAAGTGAAATTTCTCCTAAACTTTTAAAGGCATGAAAAAGAACTCCAAGTCTCAGCAGGCTTGATGCTTGTAGGACAGGACCATTTTGGTGGTTGTGGAAGACCCCCCATCTCAACCATTAACAGAGTCGGTGTTGAAGACTCTTACAGTGTAGATGGATGCAGTGAAACATAATATTCTGTTGTGTGATTATCTTAATAATCTAGTTCTATAACAACTCTTCCTCAGGTCCCTACAACATGACCTTAACCTGTCCTCTGCAGAACTCCAGACACTATGTTCCCTAAAAGCTAATGATTCCAATATTATCCTCCCAGCAGACAAAGGATCTACCACAGTAGTAGTTGACTGAACGGAGTTCTAAAATTTAGACTTTCACGGCCGGAAATGTCATGTCCATTATAATTATCCGGGCTGTTATGCCGTGGTCGGTTGGTGAATTCTTTGTCAAATCCCAACGTTTCGTCCCCGTTTGTGGGAGACATCTTCAAGGGGGTCTGTAGCTCGATGGAAGGTCCAACACACCCACTGGCTCGCTACTGACTGCCGCTAAATTCCGTGTCCGCGCGCTCCCGCGCCGCAGCGTGACATCACGTGTTTTGCAAACGTCAGTGCAAATACCGTTTAATTTCACACCCTCCTCCTTATGATTGAAATTATTAGGGTGTTTAGCGATTTTGATTGCCTTCCTGTAGAGCCTTTCGTAATATCCGCTTTTGGCTGCTAGTACTTGCGTCTACTCGAAACGAATATGGTGGTTCCCTGGCTGGAAAGCATGCTCCGCAATAGCTGATTGTTCTGTTTCTCCTCTTCTACAGTTGCCCTTGTTCTCTTCCAAACGTTTTGAAACCGTTCTTGTAGTGGTACCCACATAAACATCTCCACAGCTGCATGGGATCCTATACACTCCAGCTTTTTCCAATGGTTTGTGAGCGTCCTTGGCAGGCTTAAGGTATTCCTGCATCTTCCTGGTGGGCTTGTAAATGATGGTGATATTCCGCTTTGTCAAGATCCTCCTTATTCTTCCTGTTACATTTTTTACAAATGGCAGGAAAACCTTAGAGTTTGCAGTAGCCTGTATGTCACTATGATTACTGCGTGGCTGTCTCAACGCAAGTTTTATTTCGGCGGGCAAATATCCGTTCTTCAATAGTGCATTGTGGAGATGTTCCATCTCAGCGTCGAGCAACTCAGGTTCACAAATATTTCTAGTTCTGTCCACTAACGTCTTGATAACACTTCGCTTCTGTTGTGGGTGGTGGTTCGAATCCCGGTGCAAATAACGGTCCATGTGCATGGGTTTGTGGGAATACTGAGTGTCCCAAACTACAATTTTTGTTTCTAAAAACAAGCACATCGACGAAATGTAATTTGCCGTCTACCTCCTCCTCCATTGTAAACTGAATTCTCGAGTTTATAGTATTCAGATGTTCGTGGAACTGGACTAGTTCCTCCCTGCCATGTCTCCACAGCACAAACGTGTCATCCACATATCGGAACCATACATTTGGTTTTTTGCTGGTCAGTTTTAGAAACTAAAATGGTAGTTTGGGATTCTCCTTCCTACTCAACTTAATCAACTTTATATTTATTAACAACTACTTCATCTTTGAGGGGCAGACATACAAACAGATCAGGGATACAGCCATGGAAACCAGGATGGCTTCTTCCTATGCCAGCATTTTCATGGGTTGCTTGGAGGGGGCTTTCCTGGGGTCCATTAGTCTTCAGCCCCTGGTTTGGTTTAGATACGTTGATGGCATCTTTACCATACGGGCTCATGGTGAGACTGGCCTGCCAAAATTTTTCAAGTCTCTGAATACCTTCTCCCAATTAAATTTCACATGGTCCTATTCCAAATCCCATGCCACTTTCCTTGGTGTTGATCTCGTCCTCTCCAAAGGCCAGGTACACACTTCTCTCAATATTAAACATACCAACAAACAACATTACTTATATTTTGCCATCCTTTCCACATCAAATGTCCCCACCTATACAGCTTTGGCACCCAAGGCAAGCGTATTTGTTCAGATGCAGTCTCTTTTACAGCAATACACCACCATTCTCACCTCAGCCTTCGCTACACATAATTATTCCTCCACCCTAGTTAAAAAGCAGATTTCCTGGGCCATCACATCCAGTCCTGGTACCACTGATCCCTCCAAAAAACAACTTGGGGATCACATCATTTGTGATTCAGTATTATTCTGGTCTGGAATGTGTTAATGAGCTACTTTGACAGGGCCACGACTTCCCAGAACCATTCCCTGAAATGAGATCCTTTCTGTCTGAAACTTTGCCCACCACACCGAGAATAGCTTTCTGTCACCCTCGCAATCTCTGCAATATTCGTGCCAGACCCTACGCTCCTTCTGCTCCCATCACCCTACTCTATGGCTCCTATCCCTGTGACTTTCCCCACTGCAAGACTTGCCCTATGCACACTCCTACCACCACTGAGGACAGCCCTGTATTGGCAAAATATCTACTACCAAAGGGAGAGCCACCTGCGAAATGACACGTCATACATATAACAGCTGTTATGTAAACACTGTTCGGCTTTCTACATCGGCATGACTACCACCAAATTATCAATTAGGATGAATGGACATAGGCAGAGGATGTATACTGTCAACCTGCAATATCCTGTTGCAGAGCATGCTCTACAACATGACATTTGTGACCTTGGCACTTGTTTCACCACTCGAGCCATCTGGATTCTTCCCCCAGACACCAGTTCTCAGAACTCTGCAGGTGGTAACAAGCACTACAACATGTCCTTGGTTCTCACCACCCACCTGGCCTTAATTTACGTTAATTTCTTCCATCTCGGCATTTCTTTACTGTAACTACTCTTTGCTTCACTCCGTGTTAGTTTTCTACATCTTTCATTGTCTTTCCTGTCTATTTTTCACCACCCCCCTCCCACCTTTGTTACCAACAATGCACTTAGCTTTTCACTCTTATTAACTCATGCATTATTTTTAATCATTTCATGGCTACGGGCATACATGTATGAATGGCAGGTAGAACGGCCAGACAACTACAGTGTAGATGTATGCCCAGCAGGCGGGAAGTCCAGGTAGATACAGGCATTCATGTATGCCTGGCAGGTGAATTCTCTACATCACGAACAGAAGATTCTTCCTTTGAAGACGGAAAAGGAAGTATGACTGGACGGAGAATCATCGAGTGACGAAACAACACCATTTTGTGAACAGATTTAGCAGGTTAAAAGCAGTCTTCGAAGAGTCAGCAAGTCATTTAGATTTTTTTGTTCTTGATGTCTGTGGAATTCGTTTCTGCCATCTCTACACAGATCAATAATTATTATAAATTTGTTACTCAAAAAATGATGACAGTACCCAGGAGATTAACACACTGGAAGCGTATAGAGCCAGCAGAATTTTATTGCTTTGTAGCATGTTCTCTGCTTATACCGAGAAGTAAAAAGTTAGAAGTGAATGAATATTGGTTGACAGATTTTTTGCTTAAAACATCAATATTTTTTAACATAGTGGCCAGGAACTGGTACAAGTTGATCCTGCATTTATTGCACTTCTGTGGCAATTCTGCCGCATCTCATGACATTCTTGTAAAAATACGTCTCATTGTAGATCACACAAAAAACAAATTCCACAAGGCAGTAGCACCCTTTGAAAACCTAGTGATCAATGAAGGTCTGCTACTTTTCAGAGGAAGGCTCCAATTCAAGCAGTACATACCAAATCAATGTAGCTGTTTTAGCGTTAAAATCTTCGTCCTTTGTGATGTACAAACCAACTATATTTTGGATTATATTGTCTACACTGGTGTCGCGACAGAAATAGAATCTGGAAATGCTGATTGGGAAAAATCAGGTGGTGTTGCGAGTTTGTAATTGCCATACCTCAACAAAGTTCATACAATTTATTGAGACATTTGGTATTCAAGGCCCAATTATTCCTGTGGCTCCGTGATAAATGTACAAATACTGTCGGAACTATACGCAAAAACAGGAAACGTCTACCACCGTTGCCAGACAAGCTGAAAAATGGGGAATTACAGTTCGAGTCCTGTGGAGCATTAATGGCGCTAAAATGGATGGACAACAAAGAAGTCTGAATGCTTTCCACCATAAATGGACCAGAGTTTGTGCAGAGAGAGAAAAAAAGGGCATAGAACGGGCCTAAACAAATGGAAACCTACCTGTGTTGTCAGCTATAAGAAGTCAATTGGTGCAGTTGATAAGACAGAGATGCTGTTATGTTCTGTACAGTGCATCGGAAAGACAATGAAGTGGTACAGGAAAGCATTCTTTCATTTGAGTGACTTGTGTGTGCTTAATGCAAAAACAATATTTGAAATACAAAAGCAACAGAAGATACCATTAGCGAAATACCACTTGGAAATAATCTGTCAGTTGCATGATAAATTTCATAGTCAAACATGTGAAAATGCGTTCTCATGGACAACCAAAGAAGAAAACCCCTTCCGACTGCAGAATAAAGAGGGACATTATCCAGGGTTCCTCATAGCAATGGAGAAAAAAAATTCCCCAGAGATGCTGTGTAGTATGTACTGCTCATTCACAACAAAAAATGAAATGTGTAAGATGCAAAAAGTGTGATGTGGCTCTTCATGGTACCATTTTTTGGAAAATATCACACGTTAAAGAAATATTAAGATGTTTTAGTACCTGTGTACATTTCAAGTAAAGGAAAGTAAAAATAAAGAAGTAAATGAAATTAAAAAAAAAAAAAAACTCTTTTTATCTCATTACTTTTGAATGCATTATGGGAACAGCAGTGATCAATAAAATTGTAAATAATTACTGTTAAAAACAGTCTTGATCACAATTTATTTTATAAGGTGACCGGTTTCGACCACTGCTGTGGTCATCTTCAGACCATTGAGTGGAAACCCCTTTCTGTTGGAGAATCCAACAGAAAGGGGTTTCCACTCAATGGTCTGAAGATGACCACAGCAGTGGTCGAAACCGGTCACCTTATAAAATAAATTGTGATCAAGACTGTTTTTAACAGTAATTAATTCTTTTTATCTCAGCCAGTGGCAGTCCAAAGCCTGCGTCAAAAATGAGGATGGGAAACCACTAAAGTAAACCATACTGAACGTGATGAGCTAAAAAAGAAAACAACGAGCAAGAAGGAGGTAGACATTTACTATCCGGTTTCTTAGTATGGAGAATCGACTTTGGGCTTCAATTACAAACGAAGCCGTGAGCCTATCGCAAAATGACTTATCCAGATATATTCTCTGTTTCTGGGTCTGGATACATGAAACAAATTTGGTTTTAAATTTCTGTAATTATTTTTTATTTAAGATAGTAGCAACAATTGTCCAAGATGTGGGCAGTTTCGCTTTGCACTACTCACTTTAAAACTACAGGATGTCCCAAAATAATGTATATCTCTTTGAAACTGAATCTCTCTTTAATTAAAGGAGATAGAAATACAGCACAATATTTGCGGTGTACCTTATGGTCCAGCTAAACGTGGTAAATCTTCAAAATTGCCTCCTTCCACTGCAATACACCATCAACAACAATTTGCAACATGTCAACTGTATTATTCCTAATCAAACAGCATCACAGGCTTACTCAATTTGCTCCTTAAGAGCATCCACAGTTTGTGGTCTGGAGAGGACCATCTAGATATAAGTCTAGAGGAGTTAAATATGCTATTGCAGGTCCCAAGCCAGGGGCCCCATCTCGCAGGTCATAGGGAAGGAGGGGGGGGGAGGAGTAACAACCTTGTAAAAAAAACCTGGATCCATCTGGCTCTGGATGGTAGCACCCAGTTAGGGCCCCTACCTAGGGTTACAGGCAAAGCCTGGCCAACGGTCTCGAAGTCAGAAGAGGAATGTCACTTCCCAACAGCAGAGAGAGCGGAAGAGCCACTGAAACACATCAGGTAGTGGCTGTACTCCATGTTAGAGGCGGCTACCAAAGGCATCTGTGTCCCCATGTCAGAGGCGGCCTGAACATATCTTCTGGGGATAACAACTTCAGTCGTATAAATGGACAGACACGAGCCGTCCCATTAAATTTTTCTTCTTCTTCTTCTTCTTCTTCTTCTTCTTCGTCCCCAGGGGACAATCTCCTGTTGACCAAGGTCAACGCAAGCAGGCATTTGGATTCTGGGGGATGTGCCAAAAAGTGCATAAGGGATGAGTTGGAGCTCCCAAGAACCTCAAAGAAGATTAAAACTAAAAATACTTTCAGAATTGGAACCATAAATGTACAGACAATGATTAAGGCTGGTAAACTTAAACAGGTAATAGATGAGATGAAAGAGAGAAGCATTGGAATATTAACGATGCAAGAAACAAGATACACTGATGAAGATACAGTGGAGTCGGAAGGCTTCATAATACTGAAAGGGAAACCAGGAGGTAGAGTGGGAAAGGAAAGACATGCACCTAGATGCTTTGTTACGGGCTTCATAGTAGACAAGAGATACGAGGATGGCATAACTGAAATGAAGAACTGGTCAGAAATGATATCAACACTGACATTTCAAGCAGGGAACAAAAAGTATACAATAATAAATAGACATGCACCCACAAATGACAAGAACAGGAAAGACGAGAAAGTTGCAAACAGTTTCTGGGAGGAGCTAAGATGATACACTGAAAAACATACCATATAGACATGTAAAGATACTCGTATGAATTATAATGCACAGATTGGAAGAGAGAAGCAACATAAAGCAGTAGTGGGTGAGTACCCTGTACACCAGTGGACAAACAAAAATGGAGAAAGACTAATTGAACTGTGTCAAGAACACAAAATGAGATTGATGACAACACATTTCTGGGCCAAACTATGCAAGAAAAAGACATGGGCAAACCCATGCACCTGCCTTGGGTGATTCCAAATTGACCACATAGCAATCAGCTGGACAAACGCTAAAGAGGTCATGAACACAAAGGTCAGGAAGAACAAAAGAATAGAATCAGATCACTATCTTACAGAAGTTAAGTGCCTTTGGATTCCAAATAAGGACAGACTGCCACAGACGAATAGAAGAACAGAAAACATAAAGGTAGGTAGAGAGAAATTAAGACACAATTGATCCAGATATGAAGAAGGAATTGAATCATTCAATGAATGGGACGACATGAAGTGAAATATGGTGAAACAGGATGCACTATGGGGAAAGGAAGAAAAGAAACGGAAGCACTGGTGGAGGAACAAGGAATGTAAGGAAGCGCTAGAGACTCGCAGGAAAGACTGGAACAGCAAGAATGACCCAGAAAACTGGGAAGTTTTCTTAGGAGCAAGAAAGGAAGTGGCCTGAACATTAAGATGGACCAGAAGATGAAGCAGAAACTGGACGAGATTGAGACCAACTTCAGGAAAACAACAGCAGGCACTTTTTTGGGAAATTCAAAAAGAGTCTGATTGGATACAAGGGTAGAGAACTGTTTATAAGAGATAAGAAAGGGGAGCTGGCTGTTAGTGTGAAGGAGAACTGTCAGATTTTTGCAGAGTACTTTCACGACCTGCTGAACTGTGAACCACCTGAAGACAAGCTGGAACTGGGGACTGTCACAAAAGAGAGAGAGAGCCACGCACTCTAACCAGGGATGAAGTCGCACACACCATAAGCGATCTAAAGAATAATAAGGCAACTGGAGAAGATGGTATAGCATCTGAGATGATAAAGTGGGGAGGCAACAAAGTAATAGACAACATGACAAACATAATCCACCAGATCTGGAGAACAAAGAAGTTGCCAGAAGGATGTAAGAATGAAATTGTAGTACCAACACATAAAAAGGGGGGACAAGAGAGATGCAAACAACTACAGAGGAATATTGCTACTAGAGGTCAGATACAAGGTCCTGTCAAAACTATTGCTCAAGAGAGTAGAAGAACAAGTAGAAAGTGCAGTTGGCGACTACAAAGCGGGATTTAGGAAGGGAAGAGGTTGCATAGAACAGATATTTATCCTGAAGCAACTGATAGAACATAGGGCCTTAAAAAAAAGACAGTAATAACCTTCGTGGACTTCACAAAGGCATGTGACTCCATCAACAGACAGACTCTTGTTGGGATTCTGAAGAACAGAGGACTTGATGGAACTACACAAGAACTCATAAAAGAAATTCTGACACACACAAAAGCAAGGGTGAGATTCAGAGGAGCACTGTCAGAAGAATTTGAGATCAAGACTGGTATTAAACAGGGAGATGGACTGTCACCATTGTTGTTCAATATAGCACTGGACGAAGTTATCAGGCAGTGGAGAGCAATAAACGAGGAAATGGGAATACTAAAGACCCATGTGGGGGACAAAAAGGACAACAGGGCTCAAGTGGACTGCCTAGCATTTGTAGATGACATAGCAATAGTAAGTGAGATGGAAGAAGACGCAAAGACACAACTCGACAACTTCAGTAAGGTAGCCAGAAAGGTGGTACTGAGGATTGCCTATAACAAGACAAAGACATTACATACCACTGCAGACTGGGAAACACTGCAAGGCATTGTGCAAATGGTGGACCAATTTAAATACCTAGGAGAATTTATAACATTAAGGAACAGAGGTAAGGAGGGAATAACAGAGAGGATAAAGAAGATGACAGCCTTCTGTATGATGAGAGAGATGTACAATAAAAAGAATATACCCAGAGAGGCAAAGATAAGCCACTACAAGGCAATGGTGATGAAGGCAGTATTATATGCTGCTGAGACGATGACACTAAGAAGAAATGGGGCACAACAAATAGAGAAAGAAGAGAGAAAAATACTAGGTCCCAAGAGAGGTGGGTGCAAAGACCTAGGGGAGAATTGTACCGGAACATGAGAACAATATCCGGGGAAATCATACTCAAAATGGCAATGTTTGCTGGACATGTAGTTAGGATGAGTATGGACAGAATGATGAAGAGAGTGTGGGAAACAACAGGGAGAACAGGGGGAAAGACAGGAACTAAGTGGGTTGTTGAACTTCGGAAGGACTGATTGGAATTGGGGATCAAGGTCGAAGGAAAGGAAAATTGGAGGAACAAATATACACCGACCAATATGCCAGAGATCAACGACAGAGAAGAATACAGGAAAAAATTAGAGTGCCACCAGTGGAGCCGACAGGAGAAAAAGACACTGAAGATCTCGGAAGAAGAGTGGGAGAGAAGAAGTGAGGGTCACCTGTGGCATTTTTTCCAAAAAAGTGTGGCCTGAGTAACCCTATAGAAGACAGCCCACACCAGACCAATACTCGTGGTAGATTAACATGCCTTTCCTCAGCTTGTCAGTGGCCCAGTACCTGCAATTATGGCGATTAATGGCTCTGTTAAGTTTAAATAAAGATCTCTTCATCTGATGAAAGCATTAGATCTTGGAAACGTGATCTTCTTCACATCTGGTAATGAACAGCTCACAAAATTCACTTCACCTTTCGAGATGATCCTCTTTAAGAGCATGGAAAAGTCCTGGAATGTAAGGCTTCATCTTCTGTGCCCACAAGCTTCTATTAATACTGCTTTTGCAGATCCCAATCTCACAAGAACATTACCTCACAGATTATTCAGGGATTTTGTATATGCCTGGATCACTGCATCAATACTTCTATTGTCTGCAGAACATCTCTTTCTTCCACAATTCTCTTATCCTGTAACATTCTGTGTGACATCAAACTTATCGCAGATTATTTTGACTGTTGTTGGTGGTTTTCCGAATTGAGACCTCACTCACATTCTCTGTTTTCCAGTAATACTTTGGCACCCATTCCCAAGAATCCAATGATAAGGCCATGTTTATCTACAACTCTGAAACAAAAGAAAATGTTTTTATGTTTTTTACTGCTTTCTGAATTATTAACTGCAAAAACGGTTCTTCTGTCTTCTTTAATTAAAGAGATATTCAGTTTTAAAGATGTGTATGTTATTTTTTGGAGACACTGTATATATCTTGAAAGACATTCATTCAGTGTTAATGAAATTTTAAATGTGTTGTGGACACATAAGTTGAAGGTGTAAGTCTCAAGTTACAAGAATTACTATTAAAACCAGCTGTTTCTCAGCCCATAATAAACATAAAACTGAAAGTGTTGGTTAGTTTTGAAGCTCTTTTCATGGCTATCAGAAACTATAACAACTGTGACCATACAGGGTATACTATTTTTATGAAGAACATTACTGAAAATGGTTCTGTGTGCATAGGAACAGGCAGGAAGCCTGCAGTGGATGTAGACTACAGCAACCAAGGAGCTGAGTCTGCTTGTACCAGGCGCACACTGTGTTTCCTCCCAACAGCAGGCCGGGCAGCCAGGATGCTCAGCCCTTGTAGCTGTGAGAGGGTTACGCAGTAATCTCTGTCTGCACATTACCCTGTCTTCCACCTTAAAGCTCTCAGGTTTTCAAATCTTGTCCGATGCAGTTCCCAACAATCAGTCTTTCCTTCTCATCCCGTACAGTAAGTCTCCCCTGACCTGCAGTTCTGGGTGACTTTACTGAAATCTACCTCTTTTCTTAGACCTCTCCTGTCCTTTTCCTTCACCCCTCTTTCTTCCCCTTCAACGCTTCTGCCTGAAGAAGGACCCTCTGGCTCCGAAAGCTCGTCAATTACAACCGTCTTTTATGTGTGTTTTCTGCCGCCGCTTGGTGAGCAGATATTTTACCTATCCAATTAAATAGTTCTATAACAGCCATTATTATTCTGCTTACTATTCGTAAAATGGATGAACAATGTTTTATTAAGGAAATTTGGTAATGAAGTGTGCCACAAATATTGCTGTGGTTTGATTTCTAAAGAACTTAAACATTTGAATGAGTTTGATGATGGTGTACACCATTTTTTAAGCTAAGAGTGAGTAATGGAGTCTCTTTGATCTGTGAGTACCATGAGAAAAAAATACAAACTTAAAAGTAATCATCTCTGTGGGAAATACTGCTTAGACCCATTGAAAATGTACAAGATACAAATCACTACAAATTTGAGAGAAATAAAAGTTGAACAATTGTCTTTGTTGAAAATCAGTAACTGCAGGAGAAATTAATTCCTCAGAAATTTCCCTGTTGAAATTGTTTTGTGAAATAGTGTGTTTCGAATTCAAAGCCAAAGTAATAACTGACAATGACTATCAGGATGATAGCTATATTCGTGAAGACAAAATTGTACAGCAGATGAACTCTGCTTGCTCTGTTTTAGGGATGTCTTATGCTTCTAAAATTAGGAAATTGAGTTCAGGGAAAAGGCAAACAGCCATTCAGACCAGAGTATTTTGATTTAAACAAAAAACTAAAAGAAAAATTTCGGTATCATATGAGGAAGAAAAGGTGAAAATATTAAGCTTGCTCTCTGATTCATAGTCAAAAGAAAAAAATTACTACAGAATTTCAAGTGCCAATCATCTGATCAAGTTTAAGCAGTGGGGGCTGGAATGACTAGAGTTATAAAAAGTCAGGTAGAATATTTTGAATCACTTGTTGAAAAGTCAGAAAATGTAAAAAGTCATTACTCTGTTACAAAAATTCAAGGAAAGTGCTTTAAAAAAAAGAGAGAGATTCACTGAAACTGAATATCTAACATTGGCTGACTTTGCAGAAAATTTTACATACATTGTACAAGATGCAATTCAAGGATACATTTTGACAAGTAACCAGGCAACTTTTCATTCATGTGTATTATATTTTAAGAATGAGGCTGGAAAATTCACCAGTCACTCAATCTGTCTCTTAAGTAGCTATTTATAGCACAACACAGCAGTTGTACAAACCTTTAAGTCCCATGTGATTAATTACATTAAGGAAAACTTATGTTATTTAAGAACCTAATTTACTTTTCAAATGGAAGTGGTAACCAATATAAGAATTGGAAACATTTTACTAATATTTTCAACCACATGCAGATTTTCAGATACAGGCCGAATGCCACCTTTTTTTTTTTTTTTTTTAATGTATGTGATGAAGTGTGCAGCTCAGCTAAGCATGAAGTAAGTAGGGCCAGTTTAGAAAGAATTACATGAGATCAAATTCTGATATATTTCCTTATCAAAACAGAGGGTATTCTTACTCACACTGAGAAACTTACAACCAGATTTGAAAACTGTTTGAAGACCAAAGGCACAAGAAATTTCATACTTT
Source organism: Schistocerca serialis cubense (assembly GCF_023864345.2). Classification (NCBI taxonomy): domain Eukaryota; kingdom Metazoa; phylum Arthropoda; class Insecta; order Orthoptera; family Acrididae; genus Schistocerca; species Schistocerca serialis. The sequence continues at coordinate 66,576,635 of NC_064638.1, forward strand.
TGGAGTGCTGTAAAACTTCTAAAACTGAAAACTGTGAGGATCATTGCACAAGCAAAATTGTTTCCTTAACTTCAGAAATTAATGACAGTTACATGCATTTATGATGGACAGTGGTGGTTAGCTAAGATAGAACAAATCAGTTTGGACATAATGATCTTCATGTGCACTTCAACTATCGGTAGGTCCCTGCGCATCTTTTAAGAAGTCAGCTACTGACAGAGTTTGGATTCTAGTTTCAAATATTTTAACAAAAATGACAGTTCTTGAACGTACCACAACAACAGGAACATCACATTTCATCCCAGGAAAACTCTCGGAGGAAAGAAATGTGCTCCTAAATGGTCATTTAAATTTGTAAAAAAAGTGTACAGCATACAAATTCTTAAATTGAAAAACACAATCTGTTGTTGTTAATGAATATATTAATTTAACAGCCAACTTTAGGCAGACTTTGAAAGTATGTCTATAATAGCTACAACTAGAAGGGAGAACCGATAGAGGTACTCAAAGTACCCTCCGCCACACACCGTCAGGTGGCTTGCAGAGTATGGATGTAGATGTAGATGTAGAACTTCACTATAGTAACAAAATGTAATGAGCTCAAGGTTGGTGTATGGTCAGATTCCCATTTTTAACGTAACATTCAAACAATTGTTACTTGGTTCACCATCAAATACCAATATTGAAATTTTTATTGTAGTTAACTAGCCCACAGATGCGAGATATGAGAAAAAGATCATACTTTTTATTTAGCCCTGCCAAAGATATTAAGCTCCAAAGTTGAAAAGATCTGCTTTTAATTTTGTAAAAAAAATGAAGGAGATTTATTTTGGAGTTGTTACTCTTTGAGTATTATGTTGTGTATCATAACAAATAGTGTTATGAAAATTAGCGGTGGTGTTTTATTCCTTCATTGAAATTTTAAGCCTGGAAAACTGTATTTTATTCGACTATGATTTAAAATTTTGGTAGCCATTTTCTCTTACTAGAATTACTTTTAGGCTATTGTTTTTGAACTAGAATTATAGAAGAGAATGTTCTAGACAAAATGATGTGCCTGTCGCATTACCCAGCCTGAAGATATTGAATTTATCGCAAATGTCTGTAAAGCCTCAAATATGCCCCCACAGCTCAACAAAAATGGCGTCTCTTTGAAACAGCTCAAGGTAAAATATTTTACAACCTGTTTCAAACTAGTTATGTACTTTGTATTAACACATAAAAATTCATAGAAATCCAAAATGTTCAGGCAGCCCTCATTGTTCACTTCATATAGATTGATCCTATATGCTCTGGTGTTGTCGTGGTGAAAAATGACATTGTGTCGCTCAAGTCCAGTTGTTTCTCATCATTGGCTGCCTTGAGATGATCCAACTGTGAACAGTATGTCTCAGAAGTGATAGTCTCATTCAGAATCGTAATACTGGATGCCCTAGCAATCCCATTAGATGCATAGCAGAATTTTTCTCGGATAGCTCTGGTTGAGAAACAACAGTGGTGGCTGCGCTGTCTTATGCCATGATTTACTCTTGTGGGCATTGTTGTACATGATCCCATTTTTCATCTCCAGGTACCAGCCATTCTAAAAGAGGAGCATTCTAGTTGCATCTCAATAAGGAGTCATAGGTGGACAGCTGATGAATCAAATTTGGTTGAGTCAGTTCATGGGGAAGCCATACATTGTGAGTATTTACATAATCCGGCTTCTTCAAGTTCCTGTCTACAGTAGCACAAGTGACATTGAGCTTCAATGCCAAAACCCACACTGTCACCCCCAAATAGGCTCACAACTCCTTTGTGAATAGATGCTTGGCTACCAAGAGTCCCTAGCCTTTGCAACAGTACTTCCTTTCCCTGTTGCACACTCATACTTCCACTATCCCTATCCGCCTCTGCCTCTCCATTGGATGGTCTTCTTGCTAAAGACCCTACTTGGATCTGGTTTATGATTTGGGACTAGAGTTTCGGCTTCCAGCATTTTCTACAACTTTTCTTTAAATAAATATGTGGCCCCCATTGTTGGGTTTGACCTACCACCAATTTTCAAAACTCTCCAGAAGTGCCAATCATGCAGGGAAGGTCGCCCAATGCGGTGTATGCTCCACCTTCATGCCTTTCCATTTTTGCACCCATCCCTTCATAAGGTAGAACAACCGAACCCGTGACAGGCACAGTAGCCATTCTGATAAGGGCGAGGGGATTTGTCAAGTACCTGAACAATGGTAGCCCTCTAACCACATGCAAGGGATCGCACTGTTGGTGCCTGAGTCAGAAACTTCTCATGGATGCCAAGGGGTATTTTCCCACCTGACTGGGGAAAGGGGACGCTGAGCAATGGATTACTGGCCAGGTAGCCATTAGTCTAGGTGGTGCCCAAGGGGAGAGCCCCTGTTTAGAGTGGGTGGCACCATGGCGGATAAGCCGCAAATGAAGCAGGTGAAGTTATCTCCTGCTGTTTGCCATATAGCAGCAGCTGTCACTATGGGAAGAAAGTCCTTGTTTAATGTAGAGAGATAGGAGGCTAAAATGTTCCCTTCTTTGGCTATGCCGTGAGAGGAATATAGGGCTAAGTGGCATGCAGAGAAACACTCGTTGCAGTACTCGGTTTGCACAAGCACTCGTAGGGGTACCTCTTGATCACAAAACCCTTATTCTTTGTGGAGAACGTAGGAGACAAGTCTGGGGAACTGGAAGTCATTTCTAAAATGAAAAGTAGGTCAATTTTGATAAAAACGGCATGCCCTGTCCACCCACCTCCGTTGCGCACTTGTAACAAGTTGGGTGACATACAGGTGACTGTCATTCCTCACAGTAGTCTAAATGTGGTTCAGGGTATTATTTTCCACCGAGATCTGCACTTGCAATCAGATGATGAGCTATGCACCAACTTGCAGTGATGGGCTGTGCAATGTGTTCGTCATGTCTTCAGGTGGCCAAAGGACAATAGGGCTGCTACTGGTGCTTTCATCTCGACCTTTGAGGATGATTCACTGTCTGAAAAAGTCAAGATGATGGTATACGGCAGTGGTATGGAACTATATGCCCCCAACCATCTATTCAATGCTTCAAATGTTTGAAATTTGGGCTCATGTATTTGCATTGCAAAGCTACAACCATCTGTAGAAATTGTGGATGACTGCTGCATGCGTACACTCCTTGTGCCCCTGCCCCCCTTCTCCTCTCCCCTCTCCCCATCTGTGTCAATTGTCTAAAGCACCATTCTCCCTGCTCACCAGATTGCACTATTTTCCTGAAAGAGAAGTAAATGCAAGAATATAAGACTCTGGACAGACTAACTTTTCAAGAGGCCAAGAAGAAGCACGAGTGGTTGCAGCCGGCATGTATAACAGTGCCATATGATACAGCTATGACATCACCACCCCTTTGGTGATAGTGCTTCCACCTGTTACACCTACATTAGGATCTCAAGGCTGCTCGACCGTGCCTGCCCTCCAGGTCATTGAGGGCTCTCATCTTGTTGCTTCCCCCACACCTAGTTTGGGATCTTTGGTTTCCCACTTACAGGGACGTTGGTCCCCACCTCCCAGCCAAAGACAATTCAGCCTTCTCTGGCTTCTCTCACAAGGGCACTTCCTTCCAATGTTTCTGCTGTCTACAACCGGACAGCAACCAGTGGCTGAAGGAGCCACAGGCTGCTGGTTGCAGGACTTTGCGATCATCTTCAGTACCTGACACTGATTCAGAGAAGCCCTTGCAAACAACCAAATCCTCTAAAGAGAGGGAAGATAAGAAGAAGGGGATGTCAGTGGACCACATGCCACCAAATTCTGCCTGTTCCAAATCTGTGGATGTGGTGGGGATTCCTATGGCCCAGGTCGCACCACACAATGGAACCCACAACCTGTATGCGTCGATGTCACAAACCTTCTACCAGTGGCAACTTGCCTCCTTGGTCCCTTCATGACCTACATCAAAAACATCTTCCAGTAGAATTGTAGCAGTTTTTACCATCACCTGGTTGAGATAAGACATCTTTTAAGATGCTTTCTGCATGGTCTTTCAGGCTGGTTTCCAGCAACATGGCCTCTGGCCCATCTTGGATATCTAGGATTTATAAGAATCTGCTACCTATGATACGATATTTGGCAGAGTTTGCCTGGTGTTCTAAATACTCTATACAGCGAACTTGTGCCGCTTAATACTTCCTTAGAGGCTATGGCTGTTTGGGTAAGGGCATTTCAGGATAATACCATCCGCAATGTTTACCTCCCTCCCAATTGTAAAGTGCCTCAGAATATATTGCTTCATTGGTGTCATTGGTGTCCCCCCCCCTCTACTTTTCCTACTCTTGGGTGATTTCAATACCCATAAAGCTTTTTGGGGTGGAAAGCCCTCAAAAACTTACTGGCACAACTTGACTTTTGCTCTTGAATACTTGTGCCCCACACACTTCAGTGTTGTTCATAGCTCTTTCTCAGTCACTGACCTTTCCATCTGCAGCCCCTTCCTCTCTCATCCATCCACTGGAGAGTCCACAATGACCTTTGTGGTAGTGACCACTTCCATCTTCCTGTCCTTCCCCCAACATCACTCTGCTAGATGCCTTCTCAAATGGGCTCTCAACAGTAAAAATGTTGTGTGACTAGGGCTTCCCGTCAGGTAGACCGATCGCCGGGTGCAAGTCTTTTGATTTTACGCCACTTCGGTGACTTGTGCATCAATGGGGATGAAAGGATGATGATTAGTACAACACAACACCCAGTCCTTGAGTGGAGAAAATCTCTGTCCCAGCCGGGAATCGAACCTGGGCTCTTAGGATTGACATTCTGTCGCACTGACCATTCAGCTAGCGGGGGCGGACGGCTCTCAACAGTGTTGACTGGTGTGCTTTTGCCTCTACTGTCGCCCTTGGTTCCCTGACACATGGAGATATGGATGAGGCAGCCATTCTTTTGGCAGCTGGTGTAGCAATGCCCCATTCCTTGGCACTGCCCCAACAGAAATTACAGAGGCAGGCTCTACAATGCCATGAGTGGCACCCATCAATGGAGCACCTCATTACCTTTCAGCAGCTCTGTGCCTGGGTCCACCAACCAACAAAATGACAGAAGCGTGAATACTGGAAATGGTGCATTTCAACAATCAGACCACATTCCTGTCCTTCACAAGTTTTGCAAAAGATCAGACGCCTCTACAAATACCAGACACTTGCAGCTGTACCTGGTATTACCTTGAATGGCACTGTCTCATACACCTCTATGGGTCATCTCTTGGTCACAGCTACATCTTGCCCTATCACAAGATCCGAAAGACAATTCAGTGTGGGGCCCTCCATCACCAATTTTTCTCCATCCTTGGCACACTCCGAGGTTCAGAAGTAGTCTATACTAATGGCTCAATTGTTGCTGATCATGCAGGCTTTGCTTATGCTCATGTGGAACTGCACTCTTTGCCAGATTGTTGTAGTGTTTTCACTGTGTAGTTGGTAGCCATATCTCGTGCTCTTGGGCATATTTGTTCCTGCACTGGTGAGTCCTTTCTCATCTACAGCAGCTCCTTGAGCAGTTTGTACACTCTCAACGAATGCCATCCCTTGATGATGGCTATCCAGGATTCCCTGTATGACTTTGAAAAATGTGGAAGCTCAGTGTCCTTTGTCGGAAACCAGGCCATGTTGGGATTCTGGGAATGAACTCACTGATAGCCTAGCTAGACTCGCTACCGGTCAGTAGATTCTTGAGATCAGTGCTCCAGAAACAGACCGTCAATTAGTATTACACCATTAAGTTTTAAGGATCTGGAATACAGAATGTCTCACTCTGACTTCACCAGACAAAATATGGGTGATAAAGAAGACTATGAATCTTTAGAGGTCCTCCATGCAAGCCCTCTCAGAAACTCACCATCCTTTGCTGGCTGCACATTGGCCATACTTGGCTGACTCATGGTCATCTTCTCCATTGCAGGCACCCACACCACTGTTGTTTTGGTTCCCATTTGATAGTGGTCCACATTTTCCTAAACTGTTCCAACCTAGACACCATGCAGCAGACTCTTAAACTCCTTAACTCACTGCTCCTGGTGTTAGAAGATGGCACATCACTGGCTGACTTAGTTTTACATTTTATTCATGTGCATTGTGAGGTAGTTTTCCCCTTATGATAGTAAAACAGCATAAGATATCAGAAATGTTCCTTCTTGTTTTCCATAGCTTGTAAACATACATTCACACTGTTCCATCCAATGCAAGGACAAACATACAATGACATGCCCAGTTGCACATCAGTGGTCCACCTTGAAACGCGGGGAATGACGAGAGAAGTCACTCAATGTTTCGTCTGGCCCGGTGTGTGGCATGATTGCTGCTCCTGGACCCACACGTTTATCCCTTGCCAATGTAGTAAAGTGGGAAGATACACTCTCCTTTAGGACAGTTTTATGTCCCCAGGGGTCACCTTCGGCATGTGCACATTGACATGTTCAGTCTGAAACCCGTTGGATTGAGGCAGTCTGTCTTGGCAATGTAATGGCAGAGACCATAGCTTGCAGTTTCCTATCAGCGTGGGTCATGATATTTGGCTCTCACTTACTACAGATCAGGGATGACAATTCCAAGTCCACACTTTTTCTCAACTGTGCGAGCTGTGCGGAGTATCAAAATTCCACACTACAGCCTATCACTTGCAGGCAAATGGCTTGGTTGAGTGATGGCACAGAACTCTAAAAGCTGCTTTCATGAGCCAAGGCGGGCTTTGGTCTGAGGCATTTCCTTGGTTCTTACTAGGCATCCATTCCACCAACAAGGAGGACCTGAATGCGTCACTGGTGGAGGTCTTGTATGGAGAAGCCCTCCTTCTGCCAGGTGAATTCGTTGAGGATGCACGCCTGACTGACGCAATTGATCTTCTAGCCCTTGTAGAACAAGTGTGTGCACGTGTCGCATGCTTTCGACCACCTCTGCCTCATGCTCATTCTTCGATGCTGGTGTTTTTACACAAAGACCTGGCATTGTGTGCATTTGTAATGCTGTGCGACGACTCCGTACTTTTGGCCTTGCAACCACCTTACTTGTGTCCGCACGGCATCATATGTCGCGGAGCGAATACTTTCGTGATACTTCTCAATGGATGACCCAGTACAGTTTCAGTTAACCAATTAAAACCGGCGTGGTCCCTTGTTGAACCATCACCTCAAGTCTGCCTGCCACTGCTGCTGCCTCACCTCCAGCGACGCTCCATTGCTTGCACAGCAATCCGGCGCACATGACCTTGTCGGCTCAGCTTGCAAGGCACCCACTTCTCACACTGGACATTGTCTTCAACTGCCACGCTGGCACGAAGATTTTGTGCTCAAGTGAGCAAGCTTCCCTCCGCCGTGCTCCGCACTGCTGGGGCGGGGGGGCTCTGTGATGCCTCTGGCATAAAGCGCCATATCTTTGGCCCCAAGGATCTTTTCTTTCACTTTGGCTATGTCTTTTCAACGCGCTGCGTTTGTACAGCCATGTTGTATTTGCCTTTGTCTGTGCCTAAATAAATGTTCATTCAACAGCTAAAGTGTGTTATTACTGATCTATGACAGGTAATATCCACAAATGTATGCTGTTTTATGACAAGAATCACTAATCAAAATCTTATTAATATAATAGAGGGAAACATTCCACATGGGAAAAATTTATCAAAAAACAAAGGTGATGTGACTTACCAAATGAAAGCGCTGGCAGGTCGAAAGACACACAAACAAACACAAACATACACACAAAATTCAAGCTTTCGCAACAAACTGTTGCCTCATCAGGAAAGAGGGAAGGAGAGGGAAAGACGAAAGGATGTGGGTTTTAAGGGAGAGGGTAAGGAGTCATTCCAATCCCGGGAGCGGAAAGACTTACCTTAGGGCGAAAAAAGGACGGGTATACACTCGCACACACACACACACACACATATCCATCCGCACATACACAGACACAAGCAGAAATATTTACAAACAAAGAGTTTGGGCAGAGATGTCAGTCGAGGCGGAAGTGCAGAGGCAAATATGTTGTTGAATGACAGGTGAGGTATGAGTGGCGGCAACTTGAAATTAGCAGAGATTGAGGCCTGGTGGGTAATGGGAAATGAGATCCATCCTTCATGAAATCCTCCCCACTCCACCAAGAGTGTCTTTCCGCCATCCACCTAACCTTCGTAACCTGTTAGTTCATCCCTATGAAATTCCCAAACCACCTTCCCTACCCTCTGGCTCCTATCCTTGTAACTGCTCCCAGTGTAAAACCTGTCCCATGCACCCTCCCACCACCACCTACTCCAGTCCTGTAACCCGGAAGGAGTACACGATCAAAGGCAGAGCCACATGTGAAAGCACCCACGTGATTTACCAACTGACCTGCCTACACTGTGATACATTCTATGTGGGAATGACCAGCAACAAACTGCCCATTCGCATGAATGGACACAGGCAGACAGTGTTTGTTGGTAATGAGGATCACCCTGTGGCTAAACATGCCTTGGTGCACGGCCAGCACATCTTGGCACAGTGTTACACCGTCCGGGTTATCTGGATACTTCCCACCAACACCAACCTATCCGAACTCCGGAGATGGGAACTTGCTCTTCAATATATCCTCTCTTCCCATTACCCACCAGGCCTCAATCTTCGCTAATTTCAAGTTGCCGCCACTCATACCTCACCTGTCATTCAACAACATCTTTGCCTCTGCACTTCCGCCTCGACCGACATCTCTGCCCAAACTCTTTGTTTTTAAATATGTCTGTTTGTGTGTGTATATGTGTGGATGGATATGTGTATGTGTGCGAGTGTATACCCGTCCTTTTTTCGCCCTAAGGTAAGTCTTTCCGCTCCCGGGATTGGAATGACTCCTTACCCTCTCCCTTAAAACCCACATCCTTTCGTCTTTCCCTCTCCTTCCCTCTTTCCTGGTGAGGCAACAGTTTGTTGCGAAAGCTTGAATTTTGTGTGTATGTTTGTGTTTGTTTGTGTGTCTTTCGACCTGTCAGCGCTTTTGTTTGGTAAGTCACATCATCTTTGTTTTTTGTTAAATTTAATAAAAATGTTAGGTTCAGTTGCACATATCAGAGGAAGTGACACACAGATATAGATACTTGCATGTAAATGTACAAGAGGAATCACTAACCGCAACCTGTAGGCACATTCAGGCAAGTTTTATGAGTCCTTTTTTGTGTAAAAGCTTAATTGAATATAATTCTGCACTCATGTAATTTCTGCCGTTGGCTGCTGGTCATCTGACGTGCTCAGTGGAACTCTGTCTTGCTTGACATTTGGTGGACTCTATATACTGACTTTGGGACTATTTGCTCACAGTTGGTATGTGACTGTCACTTTTTTGCATGCAATTTGCTCTTGGCTATTGTGAAATCAGCAGTTCCTTAAGGTGTATTACCACCTACTGAACTCTTGAAAGTGAATGGCACTTTGTATCCATCTAAGTTACCTGGCTTTACTGTTAATATTCATATGTAGGTGACCTTTTTTTAATTTTTGTGGCAAACTTTCCTGATTATGCCGTTGCACTTCTCATCCTGGGAGAAGATTTCTCCTCAAATCTTAGGAACTAATTTACTATAAGTAACATAGGTGTATACATATACATAAAGAAATACATGTGTTTTTTTCAGATAATATAAATACAAGGTTCTCCATTTATTAATACATTCCTGAAACACAAATATGTTGAATATGTAATCACTTATTTTCCAACCTTCATCTGCACCCCTGTGTACCTGTGATGAAGCACTGGGGTTAGGAAAAATTTCGGTTTGGGGGTGCACTTCTTGTGAGTTTTTGCCAGAGTCATATCACAACTTACACACACATAGTCATAACACTTCTTTTCTTCACACTTCCTGCACTGTATGCTGTACTTGATATGCCAAAAGTCTCTCCTGTGGTTATGAGAGTAGTAGTGGTAATTACTGCATAGAGACGGAAATGCCTGTTTTCCAGTTGGATCTCTCAGTCTCTTCTACTCTTTTATGTAATACTAAATTATTTTCTAATTAATTTATGTGCTGCCCAATCCTTTCTGTTTGCTGCTGCTGCCACATTTAAGTTAACAGGGAGAAAGTGACTCGTGGTCGTCATGTCTCTGAAGACAGATTATGATGTCTCCCTCTCCTATGCCCTTGGTATTTCCCACATGTAAGATCCTCTTTAATTAGTTTTAAGATAGAATTTTGCCTTTTCTTCCTGCTCTATATTTTACAACACATCAACTCAATTGTATCACAGCTTCATATGTCTAAAGTTAAAAGAACTTCTTTAATCAGTTTGGGTGCACCATTACAAACTTCTTATTAATTAATTGGAGTACTACATTTGGTCCACAAGTCCTTATAACAAAGAAAGATTCTCTCCGTGGGCTTGTTAACTTTTTTGACCACCCTCTAATCACACTTTTGTCATATACTGTCTACTGCTTTAAATTCCTTGTTGTTTTGAGTGCAAAGTATTCCTTATCCTTCTTCTTACATTCCTTATTAAAACCGTTTCCAAGGCTCTCAGGTATCCAGCCGGATGCAATCGTTGAAGTCCCATGATATTTCAGTGAATAACCTTTCCGCCATCATTAGGTGGTTCTGATTCCATTCCATCAGAATCACCTGATGATTGCGGAAAGGTTATTCACCGAAATATCATGGGACTTCAACAATTGCATCAGGCTGGACACACGAGAGCCCTGGAAACAACACATATGCCAGAAAAGCCTCCAATCACTTATTAAAACTCTTTGCCATCTTATCCATCTGGCACATCCACTCCTTATGTTCGGTCACATAATCATCATAATTGTCTTCTACTCTGTCTGAATCCCACTGCAGGATCCTGGGATACTGCATATTCTCCAGAAAAATAGCTCTAATTGGTGAATCCAGTTGATGAAGACAATATGTCTTTATACCAAAATGTGACAAAATGCACTCACTCATCCCAGTTTTCCTGACCTGTTTTCACATAACAATGTAAATATTCTATTAACATTTGATGTGTTCTTTTGACTGTTCCATTTGTATGTGGATGGTATGCACAAGATTGAATTTTCTCAATTCTCAGTAAACAACTCTCTTTAGGATGCTATGTAGGAATTTTGACCATTGGCAATCAGCAGTACTGATGGCATTCCATAATTGCAGACTATTTTATACACCAAGTCTCCTGCTAATGTGTTGGCATCCTGTTGTTCTACAGGCTCTGCTAAGACAAATTTTGTGAGGGCACCCTGAAACATAAGGATGTATCCATTCCCGTTCTCTGTCATCTGAAGCAAACCAACCATGTCAATATCATAAGGAGTGAGTATCTGGTTAGGTATTGTGATCAGCACTTAGGGCATCTTGCCCTTATTCTGCATAATTTTGTTCTTCTGATAAGTCTCACAACTTTGAATGTACTCTTGTATGTCATTCTTCATACCTCCCCATAATCTACACCTTTTAAGATGGTAATGAGTGCAGCTGATCTCTTGGTGTCCACCTATAGGCAAATTGTGAAACTGCTTCAAAATAGCTGGGTTATCTTCTTCACTAATCACTGATAGCTGGTCGTTTTGTTCTTTCTCATCAGCTTCTCCCATACTCCTAATGACTGCAGCTGGATTCCTCGTATGCCTAACAATCCATTTACTATTGCATTTTGTGATCTCTTTTTGTAAATAATCTCAAAGTCATATTCTGGCAGTTTAATTCTGAATTTCATTGATCTTGATGATGGATTACTCATTCGTGCCAACCATTTCAAGGATTTGTGATCAAGACATACAATAAATTTTCTTCTGTACACATTAAGTTGGTAGTACTTCACTGGCCACAGTATGGCCAAGAGCTTTCCCTCAGTCACACTACATCCTTTTTCAGTGCAGTTCAGCATTCTGAATGCAAAGGCTACTGGTGAATCCTGTCTTGATTCTCTTGGACTCAGTAAGGCAGTGATTGCTTCTTTGCTGGCATGTGTTGTGATTATGAACTGCTTTGTTAAGTCGTAGTGTAGGACCGAGGGACTAACTATTACTCTTTTAATTCTTGGAAATCTGATTCCTGCTGTGCTGACCACTTGTAGTTTGCTCCCTTCATTATTTATTCATGTGATGAGTTCACTATCTGGCTGAGGTCCTTGATAAATGATCAGTAAAATGACACTATCCCTAGAAAGATCTTCAGTTGTCTCATAGTGCTGGGTCTGGGATATTCTTTTATTGTACTTACCCTCTGAATCGGGTTTTAATTCATCTGTCACAATTATGTGCCCTAAGTAAGTTGCTTTCTTCTGTAGGAACTCACACTTGTAAACTCGTAATTTTATGTTGTACAATCAGAACCTCTCAAATGCCTCTCCAAGTCTGGCTTCACATTCTTCAAATGAAACTTCAAACCTGACAACATCTTCTAAATATATGAACATCTTGTGTCATAGATGTCCAGTTAGTATAGTTTGACTCAACCTCTGAAAAGTGGCTCCACCATCTGTTATTCCCATCAGTAATATCTTGTCCTTGTAATGTGCTTCTGGTGAAGAGAAGGCTTTTTTTCTCTCAATCTTTCTCATTCAGCAGTGTCTGATGGTAGCCCTTTGCATAGTCTAAAGTGGTGAAGTACGAGGGCTATTGGGAAAGTAAGTTCTGATTGGTTACAAAATGGAAATCACTGTGAAAATCTGATGAAGCTTTGCACAAATGTGTTGGGCAGTGCCTCTAATATGCCTGTTGATCATATCACATCACTTTTCTTAGTTAAGAGTGCACAGTGAGAACTTGAAGATGCCTAGGAAATAGTATCTCCCACCAAGTATCAGGGCCTGGTGAGAAATTTTGCCTGATGTCATGCAGCCCATATAAACCAACCGTCAAGTGGTTCCTTCCTCATGACAACTCTCAGCTGCACTCTGCAGGGGCCAATGAAGATGCTCTTGCAGCATTTTCAGTGGGAAGTGTTTGATCACCCACAGTACAACCCATAACTGGCTGGCCTGAGTTTCATCGCAGCTCACATGAACTGCTGGGTTTGAAGATAACATTGTGGCACAATCAAAGGGCTGTAGATCAGCATAGGGTATTGGTGGAAAGCACAGGAGACTGCCTTCTTTGACAAGAGTATTGGAAAGTTGGCACAATGCTATGACAGATGTCCAAGTCAGAGCAACAACCATGTAGAAAAGTACCCTAACGTGTAGCTAATGGCTGCAAATAAAACATTGTTGATTTTCACAGGGGTTTCCATTCCAGGACTGATCAGAACTTATTTTATGAGTAACCCTCATATTTGGCTTTCCCTAAGCTCTCTAAAATTTTGAATATTGTGTACCAGAAGTACACTGCTAATGCAGTTGTCATTTAACAATTGCTTCCCTGAAGCAGCCATCTTATTTAGAATCATCAATAATGGAAAAAATCATGAAACATGTAATATTATGCAATACATCATTCAACAGCAGAAGTTCTTTTTTCTTCATGTAAGTGAGCCATTAAAACAATTTTTTTAATCTGTTAACTTGTGACCAGTCTTGGTCCACTGAAACTATACTATGTATTGGTGATCCTTGCCTTCTGCCATGTGATATTGTGCCTCTCTTCACCTTGGAGCATTTTAGCATAACTACTTCTTCCATGGTATTCAAAATTCATTGGCGTTAGTCAGCCAGTCACTTAGGCAGTAATAGCCGAAGCAACAGGGAAGTAGCCACTTTTGTGACATTTATGAGTTCCTAACCAGGAGCAAGTTTTATTATATCATCTGTGTGCTTCATTAGTTTAGTTTCTTGAGTTTGTGCACGTAAATTTAATATCTCATAGCCATTGTTCTCGCAGTTTTGTTTGCGTCGGAAAGTAAACCGATTTAGTGACATATTAAAAGTTCCTAATCAGGGGCGAATTATTTAGTTTCACCTGAGTGCTTTGGTAGTTAGGTTTTTGAATGTCTGAGTATTATTAGACATAGTTCCTGCGTTTTCATCAGGGTCTACTGTAAGTTGCGCAGCACGTGCCGATAGTCTGTTTATGTGTATAGTTTAGTTTTCACGGTCGTTAGTATGAACAGGGACTGCAATTGTTGTGTGCGGATGTGAGCCGAGTTGGTGACACTTCACTCCCAGCTTCAGGTTGTGATGACTTCCGTTACACAGCTCAAGGCTGCAGTGGATGCGCGCCACTGTTGTGGGCCAGCTGTGGGGATCCAATGGATGTCCACCACGTCCAAGTCCTCTGCTCGGTCCTCACCAGTGGCCAACCCAGTTACTGCTCACACTGAGGCTGATCCCTCACCTGTGGTTGAGTGGGAGGTTGCCCCGGGGCGAAGCAGGCAGCAAAAGACTTCCTAGGCAGCCGCACGTAAGGCCAACCCGGTTTGTCTGACAAACAGGTTCCAGGTGCTGTCTGTGGCTGTCCTGTTTCAGAGGAAACCACTCAGTCTGCAAGATCCAGTCAATCACAGAGGGTGGGATTATTGACAGTTGGGAGCTCCAATGTTATGCGTGTTATGGGGCCCCTTGGGATGTGGCTGACAAGAAGGGTAAGAAAACCAATGTGCACTCTGTGTGCATACCAGGTGGAGTCATTCAAGATGTGGAAAGGGTCCTCCCGGGTGCCATGAAGAGCACAGGGTGCAAGCAACTGCAGATGGTTGCTCACATTGGTACCAATGATGTGTTTCACTTTGGATCAAAAGACATTCTCTCTGGTTTCGAGCGGCTAACAGAAGTGGTAAAGGCTGCCAGTCTTGCTTGCAAGATGAAAGCAGAGCTGACTATTTCCTGCATAGTTGACAGGACCGATTGTGGGCCTCTGGTACAGAACCAAATGGAGGGTCTAAATCAGAGGCTCAGATGGTTCTGTGACCATGTAGGCTGCAAATTCCTCAACTTGCGCCAAAGGGTGGTTGGGTTTCGGGTTCTGCTGAATAGCTCAGGTGTCCACTATATGCAGGAGGCAGCTACACAGGTAGCAGGGCCTGTGTGGCATGGACTGGGCAGATTTTTAGGTTAGAGGGTCTCAAGGAAAACACAAGAAGGCTTCAGTCACAAAGGGTGCAGGCTGAACACAGGAAGAACATAGATACAGGAACCATTGGTGTAACAGTTGTAAATTGTCATAGCGGTGTTGGAGTACCAGAGCTCCAAGAACTAATAGAAAGCACTAATGCTCAAATTGTTATAGGCACTGAAAGCTGGCTAAAGGCAGATATAAGGTCGTCCGAAATTTTTGCGAAGAACCTAACGGTGTTCTGAAAGGACAGGCTAAACACAGTTGGCGGTGGCATGTTTGTTGCTTGTAGAAGTAGTTTAACTTGTTGCAAAATTCATATGAGTTAGCATGAGCAGAGGTCATTGTTGGCAACCGGAATAAAATAATAATTAGATCCTTTTACCAACCTCCCAATTCAGATGATACAGTTCCTAAAAGGTTCAAAGAAAACTTAAGTTTCATTTCAAACACGTACCCAACTCATACGATTATAGTTGGTGGTGACTTTAATTTACCCTTGATATGTTGGCGAAAATACATGTTTAATTCTGGAGGTACACATAAAATATCATCCGAAATTGTGCTAAACACATTCTCTGAAAATTATGTCAAGCAGTTAGTTCATGAGCCCACGCGTATAGTAAACAGTTGTGAAAACACACTTGACCTTTTAGCAACAAATAATTCTTAGTTAATAATGAGCCTAAAACTGATTCAGGGATTAGTGAACAAAGGGTTGTCATAGCGAGGTTGAATATTGTAATCCCCAAATCCTCGAAAAATATACCCATTCAAAAAAGCAGATAAAAATTCACTTGGCACCTCCCTGAGAGACAATCTCCACTCATTCCAAATTAATAATATAAGTGTAGACGAGATGTGGCTTGAATTCAAAGAAATAATATTGGCAGCAATTGAAAAATGTATACCAAATAAATTAACAAACAACGGAGCTGATCCTCCTTGGTACACAAAACTGGTTTGAACACTGCTGCAGAAACAATGAAACAAACCTGCCAAATTTAAACAGACGCAAAATCCCCAAGATTGGTGATATTTTACAGAGGCTTGAAATTTAGTTCGGACTTCAATGCAAGATGCTCATAACAGTTTCCACAATGAAACTTTGTCTCAAAACCTGGCAAGAAAATCCAAAGAGATTCTGGTCGTATGTGAAGTGTGTTAGCGGCAAGAAACAATCAATGCCTTCTCTCCACGATAGCAATGGAGACACTATTGAAGACAGTGCTGCCAAAGCAGAGTTACTAAACACAACCCTCTGAAATGCCTTCACAAAAGAGGATGAAGTAAATATTCCAGAATTCGAATCGAGTACAGCTGCCAAGATGAGTAACATAGAAGTAAATATCCCCAGAGTAGTGAAACAACTTAAATCACTTAATAAAAGCAAATCTTCTGGTCCAGACTGTATACCAACTGGGTTCCTTCGGAGTATGCTGATGCATTAGCTCTATACTTAACAATTATATACAACTGTTTGCTCTACAAAAGATCCGTACCCAAAGACTGGAAAGATGCACAGGTCACACCAATATTCAAGAAAGGTAGTAGGAGTAATCCACTAAATTACAGGTCCACATTGTTAACACTGATATGCAGCAGGATTTTGGAACATATATTGTGTTTGAACATTATGAATTACCTCGAAGAAAACGGCCTATTGACACACAGTCAACATGGGTTTAGAAAACATCGTTCCAGTGAGACACAACTAGCTCTTTATTCACTTGAAGTGTTGAATGCTATTGACAAGAGATTTCAGATTGATTCCATATTTCTGGATTTCTGGAAGGCTTTCGACACTGTACCACAAAAGTGGCTTGTAGTGAAATTGCGTGCTTATGGACTATTGTCTCAGTTATGTGACTGGATTTGTGATTTACTGTCAGAGAAATCACAGTTCGTAGTAGTCGACGGAAAGTCATCGAGTAGAACAGAAGTGATTTCTGGTGTTCCCCAAGGTAGTGTTATAGCCCCTTTGCTATTCCTTATCTATATAAACGTTTTGTGAATCAATCTGAGCAGACATCTTCACTTGTTTGCAGATGACGCTGTCATTTATTGACTAATAAAGTCATCAGAAGATCAAAACAAACTGCAAAATGATTTAGAAAAGATATCTGAATAGTGCAAAAAGTGAGAGTTGACCCTAAATAATGAAAAGTGTGAGGTCATCCACATGAGTGCTAAAAGGAACTCATTAAACTACGGTTACATGATAAATCAGTCTAATCTAAAAGCCGTAAATTCAACTAAATACCTAGGTTTTACAATTATGAACAACTTAAATTGGAAGGAACACATAGAAAATGTTGTGAGGAAGGCTAACCAAAGACTGCATTTTATTGGCAGAACACTTAGAAAATGTAACAGACCTACTAAGGAGACTGCCTACACTATGCTTGTCCGTTCTCTTTTAGGATATTGCTGTGCAGTGTGGCATCCTTACCAGAGAGGACAGACGGAGTACATCGAGAAAGTTCAGAGAAAGGCAGTACGTTTTGTATTACTGCGAAATATGGGAGAGAGTGTCACAGAAATGATACAGGATTTGGGCTGGACATCATTAAAAAAAGGTGTTTTTCGTTGTGATGATATCTTCTCTCGAAATTCAAATCACCAACTTTCTCCTCCGAATGCGAAAATATTTTGTTGACACTGACCTACATAGGGAGGAATGATCACCACAATAAAATAAGGGAAATCAGAGCTCGTACAGAAAGATATACATGTTCATTCTTTCTGCACACTATATGAGATTAGAATAATAGAGAATTGTGATGAACCCTCTGCCAGGCACTTAAATGTGATTTGCAGAGAATCCATGTAGATGTAGATGTAAAAATACACATGACGCAAGTGCGCTGCAGGTCAATATATTCCCATCTGCAACAGCTGCTTCTCCATTATTCCTTCTGTCAGGCCTGTTGTCTGCACATCAATCCTTAAAATCTTTTAATCTCTTGGGGCTATTCAAATAAAGTCTCACAGGTTCTCTTTCCTTTCCATCTATTGCTCAACTTTGTTCCTTGTTTCTCATAGATGTGGTGCCCTGTTGCTTCTTATTTCTTCTGGTTCTTCGCCCCTGAGGTCTCTGTATTTCTGATACTACCTTGATTCCTACTGATACTTTTGGTGTCACATTTTCCCTTGTAATCCATCTCTCACAGCTGCCTAATGTCTGTTCCATGCAACACTGCTCCTTTCTTGGCAGCTCTGTCCTAGTTCAGCTCCTGTTCCACCAGTAACAGTACTGTATGCCCTCGTGGGAGTGGCTTTCCTTTTTACTCAACAATGCTAATCTCTTTATTATGCTAACCTGAGTGGCACTACTTACTATGAAACTTTGATGTTACCATGCTTCTCTGTGTGTGTGTCTTATGTTTATGAAATTACTTCTGCCCCTGCAGCCTACAGAGTACAACTTTGTGGCACAGGTTGATTGCATTCTCATGCTGTTTTTTGTTTCCCAGTTTCTGAGTCTATATATTTACTAGCCTAGCATTGGCATTACACTGTCAGGCCAAGTGTCCAGGTACTGTACAAATGTAACATTTCACAGGTCTTGTCTTATCACACAGTCCTGAATGCCCTTGAAAATCACACTGATGACACACTATTGGCCGCATGTTTCCAATTTCTCTGTGATGACCTCTGCATAGTGTTTCATCTGTGCTCCTCGGCAGTCATGGAGGCTGAGGTATCCATTTCTGTGCTGCATTATAATTCAGCCACAATGCATCTATTTTTCTGACCTGACTTTCTTAGTGCAGTTGCATGATGGCATTCTCTCTCTTATACATAAAACAGTGATCTCTCAGGTGACTGGATTCACCAAACTTTTCTTCAGATGGAGAAACTGAGCCTTCTTCTGTAAGTACTAGCTACACTGTTTGAGCTAGTGTTAAAATAATCTCATCATGTTCTCATGACTCTTTTAATACTTGCATCTTCAATTCGCTCTATGAACACTGTTCACATCAGTTTCCCAATTAGAATGTGGCTGCCTCGAATGTCTGATGCTCTTGTCACTCCTTGGGTGGCTTCTCAATATTGGTGCTGCAATGTGTCAATGCAACTTGCCCATTCATCCATTCTTTCAGCTCTACTCTGTCTCCTAGAGAATGATAGACACAAATAGTAGTCCAAAATCTGTTAAGACTCACAGTTCTCCAATATAATTCCCTTCTCATCTGCTGAAGCAGCTGTCAAATGGCATCCCAGTAGTTTTCTTTGTGTGGCTCCCACTATCCTAGTTGTAACAAATTTTAATAGCACACTGTGGCAATGGCTCGGTGTTAGTTGAAAGGCTAAATTACAAATCATCTATGACCCCAGGCAGCTGAATTCTCTTGGCATTAATTGTGTGGCACAGGAATTGAACTTCTGATGCTCCACACACACTTCAATAGATTGATGAGTAAACCATGTGAACAGAGGTGAGTGAAGATTTGTCATAAATGTTACAGGTGTTCCATTTTGGAGTTTGAAATCATCAAAACATCATCAATATATATATAGTGTAAGTTGAAATCATGACTTTATCCCTAAAAGCACTGGAAGGTTTATGCAGCATTGCACAATCCAAAAAGCATTCTAGTAAACTCTGACAGGCCAAATGAAGTATAGTCTTATGTATGCCTTTCAGAGCAATGGGTATTCAATAGAAAGCATGTACCAAGTATGTTATTGAGGGAATGTGTTTACCACAGATACTGAATGAGAAAGCTTCAACGTGCAGAACAGATTACCAGTCAGGAATAGTTCTGGTATTAAGCTGTCAGTAATCATCAGAAGGGCACTAGCCATTGGTCTTCCTTGGAACTACAGGGAGAGACAAGGCGCAGTAGCTACTTGATGGACAACAAATCCCTTGGGTGAGCATAAAAGAAACTTCCTGTTCACTATCTTCTGTTTCTTGGGTTGAGTGTGAATGTTATTGTTGGAATATGATGTATTGTTGAGTTCTGTACAGGTGCTACTGTGAGTAGCTGTTGAGTGATCTTCAGGAACTGTTAAAGGAGTTCTAAATATGGAAAATCACCAGTGATCACGCATACAGCAGTGTTGTCTATGCAGCATAATTGTCCATGGCTATCTAAATTAATGGTTGCATCAAGAGGGCTTTGGTGGTGAAGATCCCCTAGCAGGCTGTAAAATGATAAAAAATCTGCTTCAAGGATGCAAAAACAAATTGCAGCCCCAAAAAATAATTAATGTAGAATAATGAAACTTTGGGACTACATTTGTCTAAGTAACATATTTAAGTGATTAACATCGCAAGATCAGAGGTTGATGTAAGTGCAAGATATGCCACTACAAATGTGAAATGCTGGTACATTAATAACTGGTGTAATCATCAGAATGTTGAATCCAAGCATTCAAATGTGCATGCATTGTGTCATACAGGTGCCAGATGTTGGTTTGCGTGATGGGGTTCCATGCCTTGTGCACTTCATCAGTCAATACAGGGATGGTTAATGTTGTTTCTGGATGATGCTGAAATTGTTATCTGGTGGTATTCAATACATGCTTGATTGGAGTCAGATCTGGTGATTGATCAGGGCAAGACAACATTCCAACACTTTGTAGAGCATGCTGGGTTACAATAGTGGTATGTGGGCGAGCATTATCATGTTGTGGAAAAAAATAGGAATGCTTTTCGTGAATTGCAGTATAATAGGTCAAATCACCAGACTGACACACAACTTGCTGACAGGGTGTGTGAGATAACCACGAGAGTGCTTTTCCTGCCATATGAAATAACACCGCTTAACTTCAAGTGTAAGCACACTGACAGGTTGTCAGTCTTTCGTCTGGCCTCCTCCTAACCAACACACAGCCATCACTGGCATTGAGGCAGGATCAGCTTTCATTAGTAAGCACAACAGACCTCCATCTTGCCTTCCAATAAGCTCTCACGTGATACCACTAAAGAAGTAAGAAATGGCAGTAATCTGGGGCCAGTGTTATGCATGCTACAGAGTATCTGGCTCGGAGCTTTCCTTGAAGTAACAGATTTTTAGCAGTTGTGCCAACTGATGTTCAAATTGCTGCTATAGATGCAGTATGATGTGCCAGAGCCATAAGCCAAACACAATGGTCTTCCCTCTCAGTAGTGCCACTTGGCTGTCCTAAGTGCGATCTTGTGACAGTACATTCTCGTGGCTGCTGCTGCCACAAATCATGTACAGTGACTACATTGCTGCCAAGTCTTTCTGCAGTATTGCAGAAGGAGCACCCAGCTTCTCATGGCCCTATTACACAGCCTCATTCAAACTCAGTGAAATGTTGATAATGGTGTTCTTTTTTCCTTAAAGACATTACTGACTATTATCAACTAACCATGTCCAATCTCAAAGGTAACCAATGGTCACAACTGTTACAGCATGTATTTAAAGCAAACCTGATTTGCATCTTCATAGTGGTGTTACTAGCACCACTATTATGCGACTTGTGCAAAGTTTGAATAATCATCTTTCAAATGTAGAAATACACGAATCAACTTACATTTATGTGGCAGAGCTCCTTGGTATTGCATTTTTTCTGTCAGTATATGTCTATCATAATGAACTGCTACACAACTTGAAACAAAAGCTTATGTTCAGTGACACTGTCACAAAACCACACATTTTGATTGTGGAACCGTTGGCAGCATGGAGGCAACAGTCATCATTGCTGTGCCGAGATTGTCAAGAAGACTGTTACACTGAGATGTCGGCCCCGTGTCCAGTAGAAACTGCAATATTATTCAATGTTTGGTGATAAACAGTCAAAGGCTGCCATCTGGAAAGCCAGTTGCCCTCATTACCGAGTTCTGGGAATATTTCCCATCTCACATAGAGAACAACATTTTTGAAGTTCCAGACCCCAATCACATGTGGTACCAGCATATCATTTCAGCCGAAGGCAAACAATGTCATTTCCATGGTGAGTGTCAGCGCTGCAACAGGAAACTGCAATGTTGTAGTTGAAGAGGGGGTGACTTGTGTAATAAGGTCGATGATTTGTCCTTGTAATGAAGCAGGAAACTGATTGATTGTAAGCATAGGGCTGCAACATATGTCGAGAGATACATCTCATTAATTTGGTCCATTGTTTGTGCTACAGCGTTGAGCTCAGTGGTGCATGTGGTGCATATCTTCTGTGCATCTGTTGGTAATTGCAACTGCCAGATGTTTCATAGAACACCTTCATTAACAGTATTGCTAGCCAGATCTGTAGCACACTCAGTTAGTGTGCAGGGTTGCAATAACCTAATTCTTTTGTGCATAGTAACTTTTCTAATCATTTGTGTTCAGAAAGGTGAATGTTTAGAGCATTTCTAATAGCAGTGTCTTTGTCAACATTTTGCAGTGAGGCCAAAATATTCTAGACTTACACAGTCATGTCCTCATTGGAAGCAGTGATGATGTGAATACATTTGGTTTCATCATAAATGATGTGGTCTAAGACAAACTGGCTTTCAAGTTGTGCATGTTGTAGAACAGAATTTTTGTGCCAGAATGATGGTGGTTAACTGTTACACGGTTCATAAGTATGTTTGTAGGCACATAAGTAATCTGTGTTGGATTCTGCATTGTAGATAATTAAGTTTGATATGTGGAAGATGGACAGCATGGGTGACGCAGTTTTTACATATTTACTTTGCATTGCAGGCCAACGGCCTTGCTGCAGTGGTAACGCCGATTCCTCTCAGATCACTGAAGTTAAGTGCTGTAGGGCTGGACTAGCACTTAGATGGGTGACCTTCCAGACTGTTGAGGACTGTTGAGCAAGGGGAGTGCACTCAGCTCTTGTGAGGCAAACTGAGGAGCTACTTGATTGAGAAGTAGCAGCTCCAGTCTCGTAAACTGACATACGGCCGGAGAGCGGTGTGCTGACAACATGCTCCTCCATATCCACATCCAGTGATGCCTGTGGCCTGAGGATGACATGTCAGTCCCATTGGGCCTTTCAAGGCCTGTTTGGACAGGGTTTAGTTTTAGTCTGGTTTTCATTGCAGCATAGCTTCAGGTGTCTGTTGTCACCCAACTTTTTGCAGTTCTAGTATGAATAGTTTATTAACTGCATTTGTTACAATCACATGAGAGCACAAACAATTGGAGAACAAAATTAGAGAACAGAGCCAGTATGGATCTTATGTTGTGGCATACTTTACAAAACAAGGCCTCACTGTTACATCAGAGCTATACCACTTTTTTTCCTTCCCACTGTAATTCAATGAGTATGATGAATCTGAGAATAGTGGTACTGTGGCCCCTTCTTCTCACTGACTTGTTCTCTCTTGCTGATGTGTAAGACTAGTCATAACCTAGTACAGAAGTTATGTCCATGTTCTTACTGTTGTAAAGTAGCATTGACAAGGAGAAATGACTGACTTGTCCCAGATGGCCTTTAGCATACCTGTGTTTTGTGAGAGTGTGTGGGGTATAAGATGAAAATTAATTTATGCACTGTATACAATAGCATCTACATCTGCGTCTACATCATACTCCACAAGCTACCTAATGGTGAGTGGTGGAGGGTACTTTTGGTACCACTATCTGACCCCTCCAACCCTGTTCCACTCACTAATGATTGTCAGTAAGCCTCTGTATTGGGTCTAATTTCTCAAATTTTATCCTTGTGGCAAATACACAACATGTATGTGGGGGGAAGTAATATGTTGTTTGACACCTCCTGAAAAATGCTGTCCCAAAATTTCAATAGTAAATCTCTCCATGATGCACAATGTCTCTCTTATACCGTCTGCCAGTGGAGTTTGTTTAGCATCTCTGTAATGCTCTCTCGCCAGCTAAATGATCCCGTGACGAAATGTGCTGCTCTACATTGGATCTTCTCTATTTCCGTTATCAGCCCTACCTGATAGGGCTCCCAGATAGACAAACAGTACTCAAGAATTGGGTGAACAAGTGCCTTATAAGCCACTTCTTTTGTGGATGAGTTACATTTCCTTTAGATTCTTCTGATGAATTTGAGTCTTATGTCTGCTTTTCCCATTACCTGTTTTATATGGTCATTCCACTTAACGTCACTCTGGATAGTTATGCCTAGATATTTTATGGCAGGTGCTGTCTCCAGCTGTTTGTCATCAGTAGTGTAGCTGTACAGTAGTGGATTTCTTTTCCTATGCATGCCCAATACGTTACATTTATTTATGTTCAGGGTGAACTGCCAGAGTCTGCATCATTCATTAATTCTCTGCAGGTTGTTCTGCAAATTCTTACTATCTTCTGAAATTGTTACTTTGGTACAAACAACTGCATCATCTGTGAATAGCCTTAAAAAGTATCTAATGCTTTCTACTAGATCATTTATATATCTTACAGAGGTGGAGGCAGTTGCATATTTGTAAAAGACAACATTACTGCTACACCTCTTGATATTTGCAATTCATATAGTATTGAAAAAGATATAGAACTGTCAGGTGTAGAGCTTACAGATCTAAATGTTTATATAATAGCACTTTACAGGTCACCCTCTGGTAACATAGGGACTTTCTACAAAAATCTAGCACCAGTAATAGAAAATCTAAGTAAAAGAAAATCATATAGTGTTCTAATATGTGGTGACTATAATATAGATTTTCTCTCAGAAAACTCTAGCCATCTAAGCATTAAAAATTTTATGAACAGCTACAACCTAGACCTAATGGTTAACACTCCAACCAGGATAACAAATCACAGTACCACTTGTCTGGATCAAGTAGCAAGCAATATAAATTGTACTGTATCCTCCGTCAAACTAGGATTTTCAGACCACAATGCATTAATCATGCAGGTCTGGTTGCAAAATAACAGCCACAAACACAATAAAATCACTGTACAGAGGAGAAACTTCAATAAAACCCACATGCATACTTTCCTCTTTGATATACAAAATGAAAACTGGCAAAATGTATACGAGGCTCAAACAGTAGACAGCAAATATGAAGCATTCTTGGATATTTTCTGTTATTATTTCAATTGCCACTTTCCCTTACAAACAAAATGTATCACCAAAGATAGAAAACTTTAGATCATCACAAAGAAAAAGAGAACTTTTTTACATGAGCAAATCCAAACCAGGCAGTAGTGAAGCATTTAAGTCATACTTTACTCTACATAAAAAGATACTAAAGAACGTAGTAAATGCAGCCAAAAAGCTACAGAATGATAACTACCTCAAATTGTCATCAAATAAGAGCAAAAGCATGTGGCAACTTATTAATATGAATACTAATAGAGGAAAACAGCTACAAAGTGATATTAGCTTAAAAATAAATGGAAAATTAGTCTCCAGTGGGAAAGAAACAGCAGAGGAATTCAATAACCACTTTACAGAAACAGTAGAAAACCTGGCTAACCATCTTAAAAATAGCTGTCCCTTACAACTAGAACCAAACTTATGCTCTGAGACTCTATTTTTAAGGCCTACATCTGAAATTGAAATTGAAAAGGCACTTAACAGCAAAATTTAAAAAAAATCATCTGCTGGACAAGATCAAATCCCATGCTTCCTCCTTCATAATTGCAGTAACTTTATCAGTAAACCCCTAGCTCACATAATAAACTTCTCATTCCTGAATGATACATTTCCTGGTATGCTCAAAATTGCAAAAATTATACCTGTCCACAAAAAAGGAAGCAAAGAGGATCCCAGTAATTATCAACCCATTGCACTACTTTCAACTTTTAGTAAAGTATATGAATATATAATGGCCACCAGAATCATGTCCTTTCTAGACAAAGAAAATATCCTGTCACCAGCTCAGCTCGGCTTCCAAAGTAAGAAAGCTACAACAGATGCAATACAAGAATTTCTAGATCATGCACTGGAGCTTGTGGACAAAAAACTCCCAGCCATAGGTATCTTCCTAGATCTAACAAAGGCATTCGACATGGTTAATCATAGTATACTTCTGCAAAAGATGCATTCCTATGGAATAAGAGGAAATGCCTATGACTGGTTTAAAAGCTATCTGGAAGATCGACAGCAGTATGTCGAATTAAATGAAACTAAGCTCTCAGGTACAGCTAGCACTGTACACTCCTCCATACGTACCATAAAGCAAGGCGTTCCCCAAGGCTCCGTCCTGGGCCCTTTGCTGTTCTTACTTTACATAAATGACCTTCCTCACAGCCTACCAAACACAAAAACTCTTTTATTTGCTGACGACACCTCTATACTCATATCTGCACCTGAACAAATTCTCCAATCTAATATAGATAGAACCACAGATCAAATAAGTCGATGGCTTCAAAGTAACAGGCTGCTGATTAATGCAAAAAAGACAATTGGAATAACCTTTCACACTGCCCAAAACAGAAATCCATTACTACCAACTATATCACTGGAAAAAAATAATGTTAAACTTGAAAATGAAATAAAATTTTTGGGGGTCACTATTACTGATACGCTCACATGGAAAAGGCACATTGACGTTACCAGCACAAAACTTAGTAGAGTATGCTTCATGATTAGATCAATAAGGAATGTCACTAACACAAGTACCCTAACCACAATGTACCATGCACTCTTTCACTCTGTACTTAACTACGGAATCATCTTCTGGGGCCAAAATTCTGAATCAATTAAGATATTCAAACTGCAAAAGAAGATAGTCAGAACAATTATGTTCAAAAAACAGAGAGAAACTAGTAAACCATTATTTAAGAAACTAAATATTTTGCCCCTCCCATGCCAATATATACTAGAATTATTATTCTTTACCAAAAAAAGTATCAACAAAATTAGCAAAAATATGGACTACCACGATTATGACACAAGATCAAAAACCTCTCTAAGAATACTTCCCCACTCAACAAAACTGTACAGTGATGGTGTCAAGTGCATGGGAATAAAATTATATAATCATCTTCCAACTTCTATACAAGAAATCCAAGAAATAAATAAATTCAAACAGGCAGTGAAATCTCTTTTAATAAAAGAATGCTTTTATACCATCCAGGAATATTTGGAATCAAAATTGTCTTAGTGCATGATAATGTATCAAAGCTGAATGTTGTTAAGTCAGTCTTGTCACATCATGTAACAATTCTCTGTAAAGCTGTAACTTTAAGTAACATAATTTGGTAAGTAATGTAAAATAATCTTTCTTCTATACTCTTGTTTACTATTTTAGACTCCTGTAAACTGTATATTTGTATTGACTTATCCCATATCAGTTGTACAAGCCATTGTTCTGATTTAATCTACGGGACAAATAATAAATAAATAAATAAATAAATATATTCTGAACAGCAACGGTCATGCCACACTTCCCTGTGCTACTCCATATATAAACTTTACATCTGTCGATTTAGTTCCATTAAGAGTGACATGTTGAATTCTATCTGTGAGAAAGTCTTGAATCCAATTGCAGGTCTGCTCTGATACTTCATAAGCCCATATTTTTTTCAAACGGCAATGTGAGATGGTGTCAAATGCCCACTGAATCAAGGTACACGGCATCAGCTTGAGTGCCATTGTCCACTGTGCTGTGGTTTCGTGGAGGAACAGAGTAAGCTGAGTTTTGCAGGATCTCTGTTTTGCAGAATCCATGTTGACTTTTATAGAGGAGCTGCTCGTTTTCCAAGAACGTCATAATTCTTGAGCATAAAACATGTTCCATAATTCTACAACAGCTTGACATCAACAATATAGATCTATAATTGTGTGGACCTGTCTTATGGCCTTTCTTAAATGGGAATGACCTGCACTTTTTTCAAGCTATTTGGTAACTTTCATTGCTCAAGTGATCTAAGGTAAATTACTGCTAGATGGGGAGCAAGTTCTTTCGCATAGTTTTTATAGAATCCTATAGGTATCTCATCTGGTCCTGAAGTCTTTCCACTGTTAAGTGATTATAGCTGCTTTTCAATTCCATAATCTGTTATCTCAATATCTGTCATTTCGACGTTCACACGATGACTGAAAGGAGGGACAGTGTTATGATCTTCTGTGGTGAAACAACTTCGGAAGACCAAATTCAGTATTTCTTCCTTCTCTCTGTTATCTTCTGTTTCTGTGCCAGTGTGGTTGCTGAGAGAATGAATAGATGATTTTGACCATCTTATTGATTTTACACTTGATCAAAATCTCTGAAGGTTTTTACCCAGGTCATTTGATAACATCTTACTTTCAAAATCATTGAACACTTCTCTCATTGCTCTCCTTATGCTCATTTTCACTTCATTCAGCTTTTGTTTGTCAGCAAGGTTTTTACTTTTCTTGAATCTGAGATGAAGCGCTCTTTGTTTACATAGCACTTTTCTAACATGGCTATTAAACAACGGTGGATCTTTCTCATCCCTTAAAACCTTACTCGGAGCATACTTGTCTAGGGCATATTGAACGCTGCCTTTGAATTTTTTCCATTTGTTCTCCACATCTTCATCCTCATTAGAGAATATTTGATGCTGACTGCTGAGATATTCTGAAATTTGTATCCTGTCACCCTTGCTGAACAAATATATGTCCCTACCTTTCTTAACATTCCTTGTAGGACCTGTCGTCATAGATGCTGTCACAGCCTTATGATCACTGATACCTTCCTCTAAGTTAATTGAGTCAATAAGTTCAGGTCTGTTTGTGGCCAGGAGGTCTAAGACGTTACCCTCATGAGTTGGTTCTCTAACTATCTGCTCATGGTAATTTTCGGACATACGATTCCCTGTCTCTGGCACCAGTTTTGATGGCATAACACTCTAAATCTATACCTGGTAAGTTGAAGTCACCCCCTATTACAGTGGCATGATCATGAACATTACTAATGATATTCTGCAAGCTCTTTCTGAAGCACTCTACAACTAGAGATCCTGGCCCAGATAGTCCATAAAAGCATCCGATCACCATTTTTGACTGTTCTTTGATACTCAATTTCACCCAGATTAATTCACATCAGAATCCATGATAACCTCACTAGATTTTATCGAAATTTTTAATGCAATAAACATGCTGCTACCATTGACGACTAACCTATCCGTACGATAAATATTCCTGTCTTAACTCAGGATTTTGTAGTCATCGACATCTGGCTTCAACCAGCTCTTTGTTCCCAATTCTATCTGTGCATTATAACCTAATTCTGGGACCTTTCCTTGGATGCTCCTGCAGTTTACTAAAATCATATTAATCTTTTCTATTTCTGATCCGCGAGGACCTAGATTCTCTGAGGTCGCTGATTTAATAGGCAAATCATATTTGCTCCCAAGGGAGGGGTTCTCTAACCTAAAAAATCCCCATGTGCATGCCACACATACTCCGATGCCCTATTAGCCACTTCCCGCGTGTAATGCGTGCCTGACCTATTAAGGGGAACCCTACAATTCTGCACCCGATAGCAGAGGTCAAGAAATTTGCATCCAGTACTGTCAGAGAGCCATCTGAGCCTCTGGTTTAGACCTTCCACTCTGCTCCAAACCAGAGGACCATGATCAACCCTGGGTATGATGCTACAAATAGACAGCTTAGCCTGCACCCCACATGCATTGTTAGTTGCCTTCACCAAATCAGCAAATAAGCCAGCTGCCGAAAGGAGCTGAGGATGGCCTCAGAACTCAAGTGGCAGGCATCATTTGGGCTGACATGTGCCACTACATGCAGCCGGTTGCACCCAGTGGGCTCGATAGCCACTGGCAGGGCCTCCTCCACATCGCGGATGAGATCTCTCGGCAAACATACCGAATGCACACTGGAATTCTTTCTCACCTTGCCTGCTATCTCCCTGAGGGGCTCCATCACCCACCTAACATTGGAGCTCCCAGTGACTAGCACACCCACCCTCTGTACTTGTCCGGACTGGACAGGAAAATCAACCATTGTCCCAATAGCAGAGGCATCCTGTGCTGGATTAGAGATATCATCAACACTGGGAAGCATCTCGTACCTGTTGCTAAGATGTAGGGAGCAAGCCACATGGCCTGCTCCATCTTTCACCTTCTGCCCAGTGACACACGAATCCACTACTGTCTGCCACCCTCTCTGGAGTGAGGGCAGAGTGGTGAGATGTTGTGTATTGGAAGCTGCAGTGACATCTGGGCCACCAGGGGATTCCAGTGACACCAAAGGTGTCACAGGTCTCATCACTGGCACCCCAACGTCACCGCAACATTGAGCATTAGCTAGAAGCTTGTCAACAGTAGCCAACACAGCTTCCAGTTGTTTAGGGACAGGAGCCAACTCTCCTTGTGTCCGCTCACAACAAGCAAGTCCCTAGCCATATTGTACTGTGTATAAAATAGATATAAGGCATCAAATGGTGCTACTGAGTTTGAAAATATACCAAAGGAGAATAAAGTAACACTAAAAGTTGGTGTGCAGATTTCTCACTGAAATCTGAGACCACAAACTATTAAACAGAAATAAATTTCTGTACATTGAAAATTTACACTAGTAAGCTGCCCTACCCAAGGATATTCACAGGACTTACACAAAAAAACAAAAACTACTATTAATTTTCTAACTACTAGTCTACACAGTAAAATACACATGTACAGTTCATTTCTTTGCAGAAGCACGTGAACAAGAAACAGAGAATAAGTTAATTTACAGTTTATCACACAAGTGCTGCTGCTGCTGCTCTGCTGCATGTCCACTCGGCTCAGTGGCTGCCACTCAAATGTGTTTCATTAGAGAAAGAATAATGTCTGAACAAGTTCCATGCTATAGCCCACACTTCAGATGAAAAACATACAAATTTCACCCAATGCTAGTGAAGTAGTTGTATTCTACCTCCACACTGAGAAAACATATGTGCTCTGTCAAAGGAAAAATTGGCACAGAGCAATGTCACTGCTATGTCTCTGCAACCAAAAAGCATGCCATATGTGTGTTTTTTTGGTCATGGCACCTTGCATTTATGGGCTAACAGCAAGTAGTTTAGCTTGTCGTTCATTTCTCTAGCTTTTTCAAAGACCATTGTAAATTAATTTTAATAATTAATCATCATTTAGAGAAAGCACTTTATCTGTGTGTTGCTTTCATGCACTGTCATCACAAATTTGGTAACATGTTGAAAGTGTGTGTATGCTAATGTAGTTGTTAGCTATTCTCTGAATAGAGATTAAATATTGAAATACATTTACAGCAGTCTTCCAAAAAGTTTTATTCACAAGCATACAGTATCATTACCTAAAGGCATCACTGAGATCAATATCTTTAGTGACTCCTGCAGTGACCAGAACAGAAATCCTCCTGTGGACTAATACATGTAGTGACAGTTCGATATGGAGAAAGCCTTCAAATATTGTAACATATAGCATTATGTAACATTGTTTCTCTTTGTATACACATACAGGAAGAAGAGTGAAATATAGAACATTCATAAATTTTAATCATGCAAGGGCTATAAGAATCATCTCTGGAGCAAAATATAAGGAACCATATTGTGGCTTCGTTCCAAAAACTTGTGTAATAATTGTAGTAAATATGCACATTCTAAAAGCCATATTACTTGTTAAAAGAATGCATCCCAACAGTTGTTCCAATTTAAATCAGTACAATAACAGAAATAAAGAAAAATTCTACATCAGCAGCCACAGAAGAGCACTCTATGGAAGGGATCCACAATATTCAGGTTTAAAGCTAGCCAATGCACTGCCCTGTTAAGTTATGACCCTACCCACAATGAATCTTAAATTTCAGCTAAAGAAATTCCTGTTACAAACTCCATTTTACACATTAGAAGAATATCATACTTACATGCAGAATAAGAAGTGCTTCAAAAAAATATGTAAATAGTGTTATGTAAACCATTTGCAAAAGAATGTATTATTGTGCTATGTATCAAGAATTGTAATCTGTTTTTGTACATATGCAAGGAATCATTTGACATTGAATAAAATATTATTATTATTATTACCTGATTTTATTGTGCTGCCCAAAACACCAAGTAGGCAATTAATAGATGTCATAAAAATTACCAAAGTCTGAAAGTTACTGAAACAAATTCAATACAAAAACAACCAATTTCAGAAAAGATTTGATTAACAAAAGTTCTAGAAAACATTCAGGTAGCATAAATAACAGCATTTATATGTGCTTGTTGGTAACAGAGAGCCCACAGTGACCATTAATAGAAAGCTATCCCACTGTATAAAAAGGGTGTCAATGCTTCTGCGAATTAAAACATACTGTATAAAAAGCGGGTAAACACTTTCACATGTTAATGCATAGGAAATACATGCTTTGGTTTTCCCTACCTTTCTCTTTGACAGTCTTTTTCTTGTCATTGCTAGATGCTGCTAAATTTAAATGCATTTTCTTTTCTTCTATTTTACTTTTTTCTTCCTCATTACCAGTTGTTTATAGCTGAAGTTCATATATGTCACATGGTTGGTTGGTTTGGGGGAGGGAACCAAACAGCAAGGTCATCGGTCCCTTCGGAATAGGGAAGGATGGGGAAGGAAACTGGCTGTGCCCTTTCAAAATACCCATCCTGACATTTACCTGGAGTGATTAGGGAAATCACAGAAAATTTAAATCAGGATGGTTGGATGCGGGTTTGAATTGTCATCCTCCTGAATGCAAGTCCAGCATGCTAACACCACACCACCTCACTCGGTACATGTCACATGTCCCATGTGAATTGTTCTTGGGTTGAAGAAAATTAAATTTTCAACGAATATTGTACTAAAAATAGCCTCGGATTCATAATGTGAATACTGTTCTTCACAATATGTTTTATATAATCTATACATCTTATTGTTAGATACATATATATGCCAGAATTTAAACATTTCTCTTCTGTATGTGATTATGTGATCTTAAATAATAACTACAGTGAGCAGGAAACATGATTATGTGATTCAAATAATGGAAAATCAGGATGGAATGTAACAGTATTATGAAAAGCAAAGTTGCTACTCACCATACAGTGGAGATGCTCAGTCACAGATAGGCACAACACAAAGACCGTCACAAATAAGCTTTCGGCCAGCAAGGCCTTTGTCACTGGTGCTGCTGATTGCAGTGTGGATTCAGTTGTCAAAGACTGCAGTCTTGTGTGTGTGAGTTGTGTTTGCACGTGCGCTTATGTCTCTCTCTCTCTCTCTCTCTCTCTCTCTCTCTCTCTCTCTCTGTCGATTATGTGATTCACAATTATTAGCATCAAACTTCAGTTAAGGTCAAACCTAGTGTGTTTAGACACATCATCTGGCAATCTGGATTGTTCCCACACTAGATTTTGGAATGAAGTATTTTCTTGAATACTACATCTGCTGGTACCTGCTGTATTCTCTTCTCTTAAGTGAATAATTTTCATAGGATGTATCTGCCCAGAGCATGCTATTTGTTAATTTTGAGTCAAGGAATATACAGTGGCAAGTCAAAGTCATATAACCAAGTGCATCCTAGTGTTACAGTAACCAAAGTTGACACTGGCTGTAATAGCTGTGAAAACCATGGAAGACTCTCCACCTGTGTATATGTTGGTAATTGTTTTATGAAGTACTTCCATGTGTATGATATGACATTGATTTTCCAAAAGCTGTGTTTTGTCATTCCTGTTAAAAATTAGACTTTGGATACTCTTGCACAAATATACATGGTAACTTTCATAGCCAATTACACAACATATCTATAAAATAAGGAAAAGATAGATTGCTACTTACAATAAAGATGACATGTTAAGTTGCAGACAAGCAAAATGAAAATACACTTATACATCAGCTTTCAGCCACAGCCTTCATCAGAAATGGAAAAACACACATATTTATTCACACAAGCAAGCATGCATGACTGCCATCTCAAGTGTCTCGGCTTTCCAGTCTGAACTACCAGAAATAGCAGTCTTGTATGCATGAGGTGTTCTTGCTTGTGTGAACAAATGTGTGCACATTTTCTTTTTTGATGAAGGCTTTGGCTGAAAGCTAATGTGTGAGTGTTGTTTTGTTATGCCTGTTTGCAACATGTCATCTTTACATTAAGTAGCAATCTGTGTTTTCCTTATGGTGTTGGTATTCCAACCTGGAGTTTCCACAGTTTGATTTGAGTTAACCTATCTCAAATTCATGAAAAATTGTCACTGGTTGTTCTTGAACATTAGTTAATATATAATGTCAATCTTCATTTTCTGCAGAGTTGCACTGGATCACAAGGTGCATTTTCAGGTTTTCCTTTTCCAAAGATCTACGGTTGTCACTGATAGTAGTTTTGTACCTGGAAAAGCTCTCTCCACATCGCTGAATGTCACAGAAATATATTTGAAGATGACAAAGTCACTGAATGCCTGCTTTGGTTCACTGTCTTCAAATGCTATGGAATTCCCAGAACGACTGTCATGCACTTTGTAAAATACCTAGGATTTTGCTAAAAAACATTTTGCAGTTTGTTGTTCACTTTGCCAGCCACATGACCATGAGCTCAACCCAACTCACTCTGCACAATATCCAGGGCATCACACAGTTGAGTACCAGTAGCCTCCAGTCATGTGATGGCGTTGGATACCACTGAAAATTTGGCAAGTTTCCAGACAAGTTATAGGTAGAGACCTCTTTCACAGTTTTAATAGCACTTGATCAATCACATTCAGGCTCACGAAGGATTTTATCTATGTTGATGGAGTTGGTGCAGTAATCCTCAGCAGATGAAGCCAAAAATTGTATTGTTAAGATCAGGCTGAAGGGGTAGGGGCAGTAAAGATATTCATCCATTAAATTTCTGTACCTATAGTGGAACTTCCAAATAGATTTTCTTGCCATAGGAAATTAATTTGTCCGCATCGGGGTAATTTGATCATACCTCTTCTTGCAATTTCGTGTAACATACGTGCAAGGCAATTGACATACATCATTCTGGGGAATAAAATCTGAAGCCACTTGGCTGTTTTTACGTCTACAGCTACATCTACATGGATACTCTGCAAATCACATTTAAGTGCCTGTAGGAGGGTTCATTGAACCATCTTCACAATTTTCTATTATTCCAATCTCATATAGCACTTGGGAAGAACAAACACCTATATCTTTCCGTACGAGCTCTGATTTCCCTTATTTTATTGTGGTGATTGTATCTCCCTATGTAGATTGGTGTCAACAAAATATTTTTGCATTCAGAGGAGAAAGACGGTGATTGGAATTTTGTGAGAAGATTCAATCGCAACAAAAATGCCTTTCTTTTAATGATGTCCATCCCAAATCCTGCATCATTTCATTGACGCTCTCTCCCATATTTCGCGATAATACCAAACATGCCTCCTTTCTTTGAACTTTTTCAATGTACTCTGTCAGTCCTATCTGGTAAGGATCCCACACCGCTCAACAGTATTCTAAAAGAGGACGGACGAGCATAGTGTAGGCAGTCTCCTTAGTAGATCTGTTACATTTTCTAAGTGTCTTGCCAATAAAATGCAGTCTTTGGTTTGCCTTCACCGCAACATTTTCTATGCATTCCTTCCCATTTAAGTTGTTCATAATTGTAACTCCCAGGTATTTAGTTGAATTTATGGCATTTAGATTTGGCTGATTTACTGTGTAACTGAAGTTTAATGAATTCCTTTTAGCACTCACGTGGATGACCTCACAGTTTTCACCGAGCGAGGTGGCGCAGTGGTTAGCACACTGGACTCGCATTTGGGAGGACGACGGTTCAATCCCATCTCCGGCCATCCTGATTTAAGTTTTCCGTGATTTCCCTAAATTGTTTCAGGCGAATGCCGAGATGGTTCCTTTGAAAGGGCACGGCCGATTTCCTTCCCAATCCTTCCCTAACCCGAGCTTGCGCTCCGTCTCTAATGACCTCGTTATCGACGGGACATTAAACACTAACCACCACCACCACCTCACAGTTTTCGTTATTAGTGTCAGTCGCCAATGTTCACATTATACAGATATCTTTTCTAAATCATTTTGCAGTTTGTTCTGATCTTCTGATGGCTTTACTAGTGGATAAACCACAGCGTCATCTGCAAACAACCTAAGACGGCTGCTCAGATTGTCTCCCAAATCGTTCATATACATAAGGAAGAGCAAAGGGCCTATAACACCACCTTGGGGAACCCCAGAAATCACTTCTGTTTTCCATAAATTACTACGAACTGTACCTCTCTGACAAAAAATCACAAATCGAGTCACATAACTGAGACGATATCCCTTGTCAATAGAACACAACACTTCATGTGAATAAAGAGCTAGTTGTGTTTCACAAGGATAATGTTTTCTAAACCCATGTTGACTGTGTGTCAATAGATCATTTCCTTCAAAGTAATTCATAATGTTCGAACACAATATATGTTCCAGAATCCTGCTGCATATTGACATTAATGATATGGGCCTGTAATTTAGTGGATTACTCTTACTACCTTTGTTGAATATTGGTGTGACCTGTACAACTTTCCAGTCTTTGGGTATGGATCTTTCGTTGAGCGAACGGTTGTATATGATTGTTAAGTATGGAGCTAATGCATCAGCATACTCTAAAAGGAACATAATTGGTATACATTCTGGACCAGAAGACTTGTAATAAATGCAAACTATCACTTTAATTTGTTACAAAAAGTACATTAATTTATATTTTATTAGTACCTTTCAAGGTGAAGGAGTGCGGGCAGTCTTACAGTATTTATTAGACTGTAAATTTTCTTCAGCATGTCTGTATTATTCAACAACCTTACGAAAACAATCAACTCAAATTTCATAATAATTAACTCTAGTCACTAACTTCCATATTTTCAGCAACAAATTGTGTTTTTTCACTGCTCCATACGGTATTCATTTGGGAAAATATCCTTTCAGTAACAGCATATCAATAGAGGTGTAATGAAAATACAATTAGGGATAAAGTATTTCATAATTATTAAATCTGGAACAAATAGATGTCCTAACTTACTTTTGGGAGAAAAAAAAATGGTGGGATTGTGGGGATGGATGATCACCTCAAATGTGTGGTTCGCAGCTCGTGGTCTCGCGATCACATTCCCGCTTTCCGAGCATGGGGTCCCGGGTTTGATTGCCGGTGCGGTCAGGGATTTTCACCTGCCTTGAGATGACTGGGTGTTTGTGTTGTCCTCATAATTTCATCATCATTCATGCAAGTGGAAGATTTGACTGAGAAAAGGTTGGGAATTTGTATGGGTGCTGATAACTGCGCAGTTGAGTGCCCCACAAACCTAACATCATCATCATCATCAAATGTGTACACTGTCTGTAGCATGCAGGTTATCTAAGCGATACTCCAGTTCCATGTCCAGCCTAGAATGTTTTCATTAAAGTGTGCTATTCATGCAAGTCCTACGCAAACAAAAAACTGTAATGTGGTTCCACAGGACCTGGGTATCTGATCTGGTGTGCACCAACCATTCCTCACACTGTACCAACTGCTGGAGGGTGGTCAACCAATAACTCACATGGGAAAATAAGAAAAAAGAACAGCTTTAGGTATGTGTGAACATTATACCACAAACCAGGCCTTTTTACCTATGCCCATTTTTAAAATATAAACAATCAAAGTTGTAAAGACTATTTTGAAACACACTGTATGTACTAAGGAGAGCAACTAAGCATGCTTGACACTGTGTTTTAATAGACTATGACAAAGAAACTATCTATAGTTATGTCCTCCTTTAATGACTTGTGGCTAAGGTTTATTACAATCTGTCTCTAGTCAATCGAATTTCCACAGTCACAAAAAAAAGTCCAGGTTTACCC